>NC_077230.1:15828368-16170868 GCF_027887165.1 Monodelphis domestica | reverse complement strand
CCTACCTAATCTTAATTAATAATTTAAGGAGTTAGTTTAGAATAGTTATAGGAAGTTATAAGGGTTTTTAATCTCTGTTTTGGGGTAAAAGTTAGTTATTCCCTGATTCCCTTTCCATTCTTCCTTTAGTTTAATAAACATGTTATTTTGTTATATAGTTATTGTTTCGAACCTTTATTCTACCCACCTATTTCAAGATCAATGCTTTGAGCTTGTCTGAGGGATGGGACAGATGTCATATTTGAACCCAAGATTTCCCATCTCTGAGTCATTTCTGACTTCCAGCTTTGGGAGAGAGGATGGGTGATGCAAAATCCACTTCAAGGTGCTGAAATATAGAATTCTGGTAGGATATCAACTTATTCTCTGCTGGTGGTTTCTTCCATGTTTCTATTCCTGCTTGCTATACAAGAGACTCTGGGGAACTTCCCCTTGGAGGAGATTGAGAACTTTGAGTTGAGTTACCTTACCCATCCCACTCTTTATTTTATTTTATTTTATTTTTTGCAGGTTGAAGCAAACTTAAAATTAATTTTTGGTAAAGATATTTTATTTTACGAGTTACATGTCATAACAATTATTCACATAAGCTTTCTAAAGTTTTATGATCCAGTTGTTTCCCTCCTTCCTTTCTCTTCCCCTTCTTTGAGCTGGTAAGTAATCTGATCTACATTTTTACATATATTTTCATGCAAAACATATTTGCATATTATTAATTTTTGTAAGTGTACTAAGTTATCTTACTCCTAGTGGAAGAGCTCCTTCACTCCTATCTAGTAAATATTTTCCTATGTACAATTCCTCTGACTTCTATTTTTTGCTATTTGGGACTATTATTTCCATCTTATACATAAGCTTGAATTTTAGAGGTCTTGAGTTCAAATTTGACCTCAGACATTTTTTAGGTAATTTTATAATTTAATAATACTATCTGGCTCAGTTTACTTATGCATAAAATGGAGATGATAATCCTAATTTTTGTGAAGGAGTCTTATAAATCTTAAAGCACTATATAAATTTTATTATTATTACTATTACCTATTATTGAGACAGTTGTCTCAGTTAAAAGATGAAGAAACTGGCATCCAAAGAAGCTAAAGAACTTTTCCAAGGTCACACAGGAAGCAAGAAGAGCAGAATTCAATTGGGTATTCAAACCGAACCCTCTTTCCAGTGTCTTATATTATCTCTTGTTTGGATTGAGGGGAGGGGAATTTATTACTACTATAGAATTGCTTTCATCTGGATAATCATTTGACAATGGGGAGGAGAATGCAAACATGTAAGAAATGAACTGAAGAGGAAAATCAGACATGGAGGGGAGGCAGTTTAAAGACAATGTTCCAGTCCCTCTGTCTTCCCCTGCAGAATGCAAAGACAACTCTGGTGTGATTCCCTTATCAGACCACCGCCCCTCCCCAATAATTCTAGGAACTGGGAAACTCTCATCAATTTCCACCTTTAAAATGCAGTGCCTCGACATGAGAAGTATCACATGAAATGACCAGCCACACGGAGCAGAAGCACAGTGTTTGGGGTGGGAGTAGGGGCTTCATTTCCTTTGTGTATTAACTTGCCATGGGGGTCACAGAGTATATGTCATGGCCCATGTCAAGAAAGAGAGTCAGCCTATCTCCGAATGAGCCACTTGTTCCTGACCAAATTCAAAGAAGCAGTAAGGACTGTTCAAAAACCATAAAAATGTCTAGTTTAGACATCAAAGGCCCAGGAGAGAATAAATTCCTGTCCAAGTGGGAACTTGTTCTACCATCTTTCTTTGTCACTAATCAAAGCCAAAATCTTAAAACGGAATTCCTCACAACTGTATTCAAGTGGATGTCTTTGTCTTTTAGAGATTATTTTTTATAATTACAGGTGACTTCATTTTCACTCAGTTAATCAACTTCTTTCAAAATGTTTTGACATTTCAGTTGGTCTAATTCATTCTAATTCTTTGGGGAAAAGTTGATAGACCCACGCATATCACGTCGGTTTGGCTGTCTTGAAATGGGAAAGTTCCTTCATAAAATCACAATGGGAATATATATAAATGTATATATATATATATGTACATGTAAGCATACATGTATACCATATATAAATATGTATATCTTAATACATATACACATAGAAAAATTACATTTAGCTTGCAGCTGCAAGGGTTTTTAATCTCTGTTTTGGGGTAAAAGTTAGTTATTCCCTGATTCCCTTTCCTTTTTCCCTTTAGTTTAATAAACCTGTTATTTTGTTATTTACAGTATTTACAGAACCTGTCTATGTTTGAATCTCTGCTTCTGCCACAGTCTGCCTAGCACATTTGCTCCACAAAAGCCACCACATTGCTAGATGTTGGCTGCCAGGGGAGTCTGTCTGCTCTTCCCTAGTAATAACACTCTATGCCATGCCATTTAAAAAGAAGGCTTCAAATTAAAAAAATAAACAACTTTCATGTGTTGTCTCAGAGTGTGTGTGTGTGTGTGTGTGTGTACATACCAATGTACTCTATTAGGGAAGATAAACTGATATCAGGTCAAATATAATTGGAAAGTATATTATATGAAATGTGTGACTAATAAGTTTTTCTTGAATTCAATTGTCAGGGATAAAAGATTAATTCTAATGATCTTTAAAAATAATACAGATAACCCAGTGAAATTCCTTGTCAACTTTGGGAGGGGGCAGAAAAAAGGGGAGGGAGACAATAAGAATCATGTAACCATGGAAAAAATTTAAAAATTAAATTAAATTAAAAATAATAATAATGTAGAGACATGCCCAAAGAGCTATAAAAGAATGCATACCTTTTGATCCAGCAATACCACTATTAGGTCTGTATCCCAAAGAGTTAAAAAAAATAGGAAAGGATGTGTTGGTACAAAATATTTTTTGTTCCTCTTTTTGTGGAGTGAAAGAACTGGAAACTAAAGGATGTCCCTCCATTGGAGAATGGAGGAAAAAAAATTTGTATATGAGGGTGATGGAACACGATTGTGCTGTAAGGAAATTGATGAACAGGATGATTTCAGAAAGAGCTGGAAAGACCTCCATGAGCTCTTTTTTTTTTTAACATTATTTTATTTGGTCATTTTCATACATTGTTCATTGGAAACAGATCATTTTCTTTTCCTCTCCCCCAACCCCCACCCCTTCCCTAGCCCACCCGCGATTAGTCTGGGTATCATATGTGTCCTTGCTCTGAACCCATTTCCTTGTTGTTGGTATTTGCATTAGGGCACTCATTTAGCGTCTTTCCTCGATCATGTCCCCTCAACCTCTGGAGTCAGGCAATTGCTTTTCCTCGGTGTTTTTACTCCCTCAGTTTGTCCCCTGCTTGAGGATAGTTTTGTTTTGTTTTGTTTTGTTTTGTTTTTCTCGTAGATCGCTGCAGGTTGTTCAGGGACATTGTAAAGCCATTACTGGAGAAGTCCATTATGTTCTCTTGTCTCTGTGTACAATGTTCTCCTGGTTCTGCTCCTCTCACTCGGCATCACTTCCTGGAGGTTGTTCCAGTCTCCATGGAATTCCTCCACTTTATTATTCCTTTTAGCACAATAGTATTCCATCACCAACATCTACCACAATTTGTTCAGCCATTCCCCAATTGAAGGGCATCCCCTCTTTTTCCAATTTTTGGCCACCACAAAGAGTGCAGCTATGAATATTCTTGTACAAGTCTTTTTCCTTATTATCTCTTTGGGGTACAAACCCAGCAGTGCTATGGCTGGATCAAAGGGCAGACAGTCTTTTAGAGCTGTGTGGGCATAGTTCCAGATTGCCCTCCAGAATGGTTGGATCAATTCACAACTCCACCAGCACTGCATTAATGTCCCAACCTTGCCTCATCCCCTCCAGCATTCATTACTTTCCTTTGCTGTCATGTTGAACAATCTGCTAAGTGTGAGGTGATACCTCAAAGTTGTTTTGATTTGCATCTCTCTGATTATAAGAGATCTAGAACACTTTTTCATGTACTTATTAATAGTCTTGATTTCTTTAACTGAAAATTGCCTATTCGTGTCCCTTGCCCATTTATCAATTGGAGAATGGCTTCATTTTTTGTACAACTGGTTTAGCTCTTTATAGATTTGAGTAATTAGACCTTTGTCAGAGGTTTTTGTTATGAAGATTGTTTCCCAATTTGTTCCATGAACTCTTGAAGAGTGAAATAAGCAGAACCAGAATATTGTACACAGTAACAAATATGGTGGAACAATCAAATGTGATATACTTTGTTATTAACAGCAAAACAATGATCCAGGGTAATTTTGAGGGACTTATGACAGGAGAAAGAACTGTTAGAGTATACATGCCAAAGAAAACGTATGATTTATCATGTTTATTTGGGTATATGATTTTGGTTTTGATTTTATGAGATTATTCTCTTACAAAAATGAATTATATGGAAATATGTTTTGAATGACAATACATGTACAACCCAGAAAGAATCACTTGTAAACTCTGGGAGGCAAGAGGGAGAGAATATGGAGAAGTCCATTACATTCGACTATACCACAGTGTATCAGTTTCTGTGTACAATGTGTTCCTGGTTCTGCTCCTCTCACTCTGCATCAATTCCTAGAGGTTCTTCCAGTCCCCATGGAATTCCTCCAGGTTATTATTCCTTTCAGCACAATAGTATTCCATCACCAACTTATACCACAATTTGTTCAGCCATTCCCCAATTGGAGGGCATGCCCTCATTTTCCAGAATTTTGTCACCACGAAGAGTGCAGCTATGAATAATCTTGTACAAGTCTTTTTCCTTATTATCTCTTTGGGGGACAGCAGTGCTATGGCAGGATCAAAGGGCAGACAGTCTTTTAGCACCCTTTGGGCATAGTTCCAAATTGCCCTCAGAATGGTTGGATCAATTCACAACTCCACCAGCAATGCATTAATGTCCCATCTTTGCCACATGCCCTCCAGAATTTATTACTTTCCATTGCTGTCATGTTAGCCAATCTTGCTAGGTGTGAGGTGGTACGTCAGAGTTGTTTTGATTTGTATCTCTCTGATTATAAGAGATTTAGAAGTCTTTTTCATGTGCTTAATAATGGTTTTGATATCTTTGACTGAAAATTGCCTATTCATGTCCCTTGCCATTTATCAATTGGAGAATGGCTTGATTTTTTCTACAATTGATTTAGCTTGTTGTAAATTTGAGTAATTAGACCTTTGTCAGAGGCTTTTGTTATGAAGATTGTTTCCCAGGTTATTTCCCTTCTGATTTTTGTTACATTGATTTTGTTTGTACAAAAACTTCTTAATTTCATGTAGTCAAAATTATTTATTTTAATTTTGTGGCTCTAAGTTTTGATTGGTTTTAAAATCTTTCCCTTTCCAAAGGTCTGACATATATGCTATTCTGTGTTCACATAATTTACTTATAGTCTCCTTTATGTTCAAGTCATTTACCCATTCTGAGTTTATCTTAGTGTAGGGTGTGAGATGTTGATCCAAACCTAATCTCTCCCATACTGTCTTCCAATTTTCCCAGCAGATTTTTTATCAAATAGTGGATTTTTGTCCCCAAAGCTGGGATCTTTGGGCTTGTCATAGACTGTCTTGCTGTTGTCACTTACCCCAGGTCTATTCCACTGATCCTCCTTTCTATCTCTTAGACAATACCAAATTGTTTTGATGACCACTGCTTTATAGTATAGTTTGAGATCTGGTACTGCAAAGTCACCTTCCTTTGCATTTTCTTTTTCATGATTTCTCTGGACATCCTTGATCTTTTTTTCTTCCAAATGAACTTTCTTATGTTTTTTTTTTCTAATTCAGTAAGAAAGTTTTTTGGAAGTTTGATGGGTATGGCACTAAGTAAATAGATAAGTTTGGGTAGGATGGTCATTTTTATTATGTTAGCTCGTCCTACCCATGAGCAGTTAATGTTTTTCCAATTGTTTAGATCTAATTTTAATTGTGTGGAAAGTGTTTTGTACTTGTGTTCCTATAGTTCCTGTGTTTGTCTTGGCAGATTGATTCCTAAGTATTTTATATTGTCTAGGGTAATTTTAAATGCAATTTCTCTTTCTAATTCTTACTACTGAGATGTGTTGGAAATATATAGAAATGCTGATGACTTATGTGGGTTTATTTTGTATCCTGCAACTTTGCTAAAGTTGTTGATTATTTCCATTAGCTTTTTAGTTGATTCTCTAGGATTCTTTAAGTAGACCATCATATCATCCACAAAGAGCTTTGTCTCTTCATTGCCAATTTTAATACCTTCAATTTCTTTTTCTTCTCTAATTGCTACTGCTAGTGTTTCTAGTACAATGTTAAATAATAGAGGTGATAATTGGCATCCTTGTTTTACTCCTGATCTTATTGGGAAGGCTTCTAGTTTATCCTCATTGCAGATGTTTGCTGATGGTTTTAGATATGTACTGTTTATTATTTTTAGGAAAGACCCTTCTATTCCTATACTTTTTAGTGTTTTCAATAGGAATGAGTGTTGTATTTTGTCAAAGGCTTTTTCTGCATCTATTGAGATAACCATATGGTTTTTGTTGGCTTGTTTGTTGATATGGTCAATTATGTGGATGGTTTTTCTAATATTGAACAATCCTTGCATTCCTGGTATAAATCCCACCTGATCATAATGAATAACCATCATGATGACTTGCTGGAGACTTTTTACTAATATCCTATTTAAAATTTTTGCATCTTTGTTCATTAAGGAGATTGGTCTATAGTTTTCTTTCTCTGTTTTTGACCTGCCTGGCTTTGGAATCAGTACCATATTTGTGTCATAAAAGGAATTTGGTAGAACTCCCTCTTTGCTTATTATGTCAAATAGTTTGTATAGTATTGGGGTTAGCTATTCTTTGAATGCTTGATAGAATTCACTTGTGAATCCATCAGGCTCTGGGAATTTTTTTCTTAGGTTGTTCATTGATGGCTTGTTCAATTTCTTTTTCTGATCTGGGATTATTTAACAATTCTATTTCTCCTTATGTTAATCTAGGCAATTTATATTTTTGTAAATATTCATCCATATCACCTAGATTGGCATATTTATTGCCATATCATTGGGCAAAATATTTTTTAATGATTGCCTTAATTTCCTCTTCATTGGAGGTGAGATCTCCCATTTCATCCTGGATGATGTTAATTTGGTTTTCTTCTTTCCTTTTTTTATTAGAGTGACCAGTACTTTGACTATTTTGTTTGTTTTTTCAAAATACCAGCTTCTAGTCTTATTTATCAATTCATTAGTTCTTTGACTTTCAATTTTATTAATTTTTCCCTTAATTTTTAGGATTTCTAATTTGGTTTTCTTCTGGGGATTTTTAATTTGTTCACTTTCAAGTTTTTTGATTTGCATGTCCAATTCATTGAGTGCTGCTGAAACGAAGGTGTATTTCTCTTTGTCCCTATTTATTTCTCTCCATATATCTATTAAGTCAAGTTTTCCAAGATTTCATTCACATCTTTTACCTCTTTCTTATTTATTTTTTCATTTGATTTATCTAAATTTGATAGTGGTAGGTTCAGGTCTCCCACTAGTATAGTTTTACTATCTATTTCCTCCTTCAATTCCACTAGTTTCTCCTTTAGAAATTTGGATTCTATACCATTCGATGCATACATGTTGATTAGTGATATTTCCTCATTGTCTATACTCCCTTTTATCAGGATGTATTTACCTTCACTATCCCTTTTAATCAGATCTATTTTTCCTTTGGCTTTGTCAGATATCATGATTGCAACTACTGCCTTCTTTCTATCAGTTGAGGCCCAATAGATTTTTCTCCAACCTTTAATTCTAACTGTGTGAGTATCTATCTGCCTCAGGTGTGTTTCTTGTAGACAACATATGGTGGGATTTTGGATTCTAATCCACTGTCCTATTTGTTTTCATTTTATGGATGAGTTCATCCCATTCACATTCAAAGTTATGATTGTCACTTGTATATTCCCTGGCATTTTGGTATTCTCTCCTAGTTCTGTCCTTTCTTCTTTTGCTATATCCTTTTAAACTAGTGGTTTGTTTTTAATCAATCCCTCTAATCCCCTCCTGTAACATGCTTCCCTTTCTGGCTGTAAAAAATAGACTAGTACTCTGGACTTCAATCCCCACAAGCCCTCGCTCCACTTCCCCAGAATGCCTTGTAATCTCACCTGGGCCAAGATCGAGAAAGGATTTAACCTGATGGCAAAGGTTTTTGTGGCTCTTTGGACTTCTGTTTTGGAGCAGACCCATCTCTTCCTTGATGTGAGGTTATCTTGCCTAGGCCTCTGGCCTAGGCACGTGTTTTTTCTTACTTATATATTCTTAAATTCTCAACCTTTAATAAATCTCATAAAATATAATACTCCTTGCAGAGAGAAACTAATTTCAGATGCCATAGTCTCCCCTAAATTTTAATTGTTACATGGCCCCTCCTTTTTTGTTCCCTTCTTATTTTTTTAGGGTCTGTTAAGTTACCTCCCCCCTTTTTTTCCTTCCCTTTTTGTGCTCCCTGCCCCTTAGCTTTCTCTTCTCAATTTCCCTCTAGGATAAGATAGAATTCAAGACCCCAGTGGATCTAGATGCTCTTCCCTCTCAAAATTGATTTCACTGAGAGTAATGTTTAAATATTATCTATTAGCACTCTCTTCCTCTCCTTGTTAGGAGTATTCTTCCCCTCCCCTTCCCATGCATATCTTTGTGTGATAAAGATTATCCTACTTATTTTATTTCTTCAAGTAGCTCTTGGTGCCATCTTTGATTCCACCCTCCCTTTTTCTTTTTCTTTTTTTGCATGTCATCTTATAGCACTTAATACCCCAATCTCTTCCTGTGAATGATTCTTCTAATTACTTTAATAGTGAATATAATTTTGAGAGGTAAAAATAACATTTTACTCATGTATTAATATATATAATTTGATCTAATTGTAGCCCTTAAAAAAGAAAGTTTGAATAAAGAAAACATTTTTTTCCCTTTCTCCGCTCTTTCTTATTTACCTTTTCATGTTTCTCTTGACCTTTGTGTTTGGTTATCAAACCTTCCGCTTAGTTCTGGTCTTGTCTTTAAAAATACTTGGAAATCTTCTATTTTGTTGAATTCTCATAATTTCCCCTGGAAGTATATAGTCAGTTTTGATGGATAGGTGATCATTGGTTGAAAACCCAATTCTCTTGCTTTTCTGAATGTCATGTTCCAAGCCTTGTGGTCCTTTAGTGTGGAAGCTGCCAGGTCTTGTGTGATCCTGATTGGTGCTCCTGGGTATCTGAATTATATCTTTTTTGGCTTCTTACAGAATTTTCTCCTTAGCTTGGAAGCTCTGGAATTTGGCAATTACATTTCTGGGAGTTGTCTTTTGAGGATTTGGTGTAGAGGGTGTTCTATGAACTCTTTCAACGTCTATTTTGCCCCCTTGTTCAAGAACATCAAGGCACTTTTCTTGGATTTCTTGCAGTATGATGTCAAGATTTCTGTTTATTTATGGCTTTTCAGGTAGACAAATGATTCTCAAATTGTCTCTCCTTGTTGTTTTCCTGATCTGTCATTTTCTCAGAGAGATATTTTATGTTTTCTTCTATTTTTTCAGTCTTTTGACTTTGATTTATTAATTCTTGCTTTTTTGCAAGAGAATTGTCATCCAGTTGCCTAATTCTGGTCTTTAAAGACTGATTTTCCTTTTCAGTTTGGTCTATCCTGCTTTTCATGGCTTCCAGCTGTTTCTCCAATTGATAGTTCCTGTCCTTTAAACTGTTATTTTCTCTTTGAAGTATTTCCCACTTTCCTTGCCAGAAGGCTTCCATCTTTTTGATAAGGTCCAATTTAAATTCTTCAAGAGACTGTGGACAATTTCAATTTTTTGGAAGGTTTTGGGTTTATTTGAATTTCCTCCTCTATTTCCTCTGTAGCTTGAGTTTTTCCTCCTTAAAAAACTTCCAGGGTCAACCCCCTCTTTTTTTTTTTTTTTTTGGTGGAGGGAAGTTGTAGCTCCTGGGCACAATTTGCCATCATTGTGGAGGTTTTTCCTTCCTGTTTTAGTCAGAAATCTGAGTGAGATGGGCAGGCTCTCTGTGTATGGAGTTAAGGAGCAAGGGTTTTGCCTGAGGCAAGCTCTTGAATGTCTGCAGCTTCTGCTGTTCACTGCCCTTCTCTGTGCTCCCAAGAACACCCATAGTCTGTGATCTTCAGCCTGCTGGAGTTTCAGGTGTAGCTGCTCTCTGGGGTACATCTTTAGTGGTCTTAGTCAGCTCTCAAAGACCTAGAGGAGCCCCTCACTCACTCACTGATTCTGATCCATGCTGGCTCTGACTCTGCATAGGTGGGGTCAGGGAGGGTAGATCAGCTTGCATTTTGGTGGGAGCCTTTTCACCCCCTTATAGTGTGGAAATGCCCAAATCTCACATACCTTCAATGCTGCGCCCTACTGTAGAGACCGTTTCTTCTTATGAATTTTTTTTTGTCTTTTGAGGTAGTATATATCAGTGGGTGCTGAGGAGAGGACGAGTCTTGTGTCTAGAATGCTGTCATGTTTACCTGGAAGTCTTTATTGAAAGATAAATTTTTAAAAATAAGTAAAATAATTACACAAGGAAAAAAATAGAAAATAGAAAAGAAAAAAGTGAAAGAAGAAAGAATTGTAAAAGAAATTAAAAGCATGAAACAAAACCTTACCCAAGCAACAAGCTCCCTAAAAGTTAGAATGCATCACATAAAAGTTAATTCTGTGAAACAGCAATAAATATTAAAAACAAAATAAAAAGACTGGAAAATAAGAAGAAAATGTAAGGTATCCCATAGCAAAAACAAATGACCTGAAAGACAGATTTTGGAAAAAAATCATTAAGTCACTGGACTACTTGAAAGCCATAAAAAACAAATGTAGCCTGGATATCTAGTTTCAAGAAATCTCAATAGAAAGTTGCTTAGATTTCTTAGAACCAGAGGGCAATGTGGGACTAGAAAGTCACCTCGTGAAAGGAACCCCCTAAATAAAAACCTCTATCCAGAGTGTTTAATTCAAAGAAAAAAATACCGTAAGTGGTCTGAAAGAAAGGATCTAAGTAATAAAGAGCCACAGTTAGGATCACACCTGAATTAGCAGTTATAAATGTAAAGGATCAGTGAAGGATATAGACTTACAATTAAGAGTCTAGCAATACTAAATAAAATCCTACAGAGTGGAAAATGGCTCTTTAATGAAATATAGAATTTCAGATATTCCTAATGAAAAGACCAGGACTGTGTAGAAACTTTGAAATTGAAATGCAGGAGCTAAGAGAAACAAAAAGATAAATGTAATAAGTGACATGCATATATACACACACACACATACATATATACATATATATGACATGAACAATAAAGAAATATGTTTTGCTTGATTCTACATATTTGTAATTGATTTTTCATTTTTCTTTCAATTTCAACTGACAGACAAGGAAGTGGGATGAAAAGAAGTTAGATTTTTGCTGATTAAAAGAAAGATTAAAAAATAAAATAAACAAAAGTTAATATTCTATGTGGATGTCAGATCTACCTTTTTAGATTATTGCAGGACTTTAAAATCAAGAAAATTTGAGTTTAAATCCTATCTCTGACACTTCTTTGCCAAGTGATCCTAAACAAGTTACTTTAATCCCAGTCTCAGTTTTTTCACGTGTAAAATAGGGATAATATCTGTAATCTCTACCACACAGGGCTGATCCAAGTCTTAAATTAAATAATGTATATATAGAACTTTGTGAACATTAAAACCATATGGAAATATCTGCTATTAATTGAAGCGAATCAATTACTTACTTCAAGAGGAATAAAAATGAGAAAGCTGGCGTTGAAGGAACTGACCTTCTGTGTCTTTGTCTGGATTAGACAACAATTACCACACCACAGGAATGATTTAAATATTCTAGAGAGAATACATGAGAATCAAAAACACAACTAGAATATTCTTTCAAATTAAATAAGGAAACAGGATTTTATTAATAGACAGTTCAAGAATGGGGTGTTGCTTGAGATATTTATTTGTGAAGAGTCCCCAGTGTAAAAGAAGATAAGCAGTGCTTTATATTTTAGCCAAAGTCTAAAGATAATATATCAATATACAAGCATTTCCTCATGGAAAGAGATTCAAATAGACAGTTTCTCCCTCTAGGTTGGAATTTTCTCTTAACCAAACAATGTCCACTTAGAGTTTGTAGTAATCATGAAACAAAAGTCAAAATTCTGCCATAAGATAAAATAAAGAACATAGGTTAGGTTAAAGGCTTTAAAATTTTGCTTAAATAGAACAATAATTATGCCAGCAGCAATGTTTTCTGTCATATTTATTATAAATTGTATTTGTATTATGAGAAGTAGCATGGCACAGTGGATGGAGGACTGGCCTTAAAAAAATTATGGAGATCTGGGATCAAGCCATGAACACATACCCATGGATGAGTTTTTTAACATCTCAGTGTCCCATTGACTTCTCTAGGACTTTAAGTTACAAAAAGGTGGTGATCTCCTTCAGCAGAGAGAATTTCCATGCGGAGAGTTTCTCCATATGGATGAAATCATGGGTCAAGATTGCCTCCTCATTATGCTATGAAAAAAGAATTGAGTTGGGAACTAATATGACTGTATTGAGTACCGTGGAAAATAAGTGAAAACAAACTCACAGATAAGAGGTTCTGGGAAAATGTAACATGATCTGTGAAACAGCATTAATACAATTGAGAAAATTAAAGGATATGGTACCAAATAGATGAAACGGTATTTTTTTATTTGCCTTTTTTTGAGTCAAGTTAGTAACTAATAATAGTTCAATGTGATTTTGATGTCTTTGATGTCTGGGTGTAGCTAGACTGCTCAGTGGATAGAGAGCCAGGCCTAGAGACTGGAGGTTCTGGGTTCAAACTTGACCTCAGACACTTCCTAGCTGTGTAATCCTGGGCAAATCACTTAACCCCCAATGCCCAGCTCTTACCACTCTTCTGCCTTAGAACCAAAACGTGTTATTGATTCTAAGACAGAAGGTAAAGTTTCTTTAAAAAAAAAAGAAATTATTTTCAAACACTTACAAATCATCACAGGACCTATAATTTTGTGTAAAGCAGGTATTATAATATTTCCTATCTTCTGAAAGACCCCTAAATTTGATTACTTATTATCTCATATCCACAACATCACTGAATAAGATCTACTCATAACAACAGTAATAATAATAACATTTATATAGCACTTACTATGTCAGACACTATATTATTATCTTATTTGGTCTTCATAACAACACTGGTGCTATTGTTATCCTCATTTTATTTTATTTTATTTGGTACGCTAATATTTCATTTTTCCCCAACTACATGTAAGAACAATTTTTAACATAAAAAAATTTCAAGTTGCAAATTTTCTCCCTCTATTCCTCCTCCTCCCTCTTTACTGAGAAGGCAAGCAATTTTATAAAGGTTAAAAATGTGCAATCATGCACAACACATTTCCATATTAGTCATGTTGTGAAAGAAAACACTGACCAAAAAAAAGAAAGAAAGAAAGAAAGAAAACCCCAACTAACTCAAGAAAAGTAAAGAAAAAAGTATGCTTTGATCTGTATTCAGACTCTATCAGATCTTTCTCTGGAGGTGGATTGTATTTTTCATCATAAGTACTTTGGAATTTTCTTGGGTCATTGTATTGCTGAGAATAGATGCCATTCACAGTTGATCATCATGCAATATTGCTGTTACTGTGTATACTGTTCTTGTTCTGCTCACTTTATTTTGCAACAGTTCATGTTTTTATGTCATGTTGGTCAATATGGTAAGTGTGAGGTGGTACCTGAAGCTTGTTTTAATTTACATTTCTCTAATCAATGGTTATTGAACTATTTATAAAGCTGATTTCTTCTCTGGAAAACTACCTGTTCATATCTTTTAACCTCTTACCAACTGAAGAATTGCCCTTATTTTAAAAAAATTGTTTCAGTTTTGTATGTGGTTGGAAAATGAGGTCTTTATCAAAGAAACTTGCTGCAAAAATTTTTTGTGATTAGTGTATTTCCCTCCATCCTATCCCCTCCTTTTATCTTTCTTACCCTATCCTTCCTCAAAAGTGTTTTGTTTCTCATCTCATCTTTGCAATAGAAGTCCTCCTTTTTATCAGTCTCACTTCACTCCCATCTCTTATCCCCTCTTCCACATACTTTTGTGTATGGTAAGATAGAATTCTATGCCCAACTGAGTATGTAGGTTATTTCTTCTTTTAGCCAATTCTGATGAGAGCAAGGTTCAAATACTGTCCACCTCTGTCACACCCAGTATTCCTCACCAATGTAAAACTCTTTTATGTGAGATGATTTATCCCACTCTACTTCTCCTCTCTGCTTTTCCATAGGATATTCCTCTTTTTTAACCTTTATTTTTTTTTAGGTATTATTTTGTTTTAGTCAACTCATATCTTTTTCCTCTGTCTATGTATACTCCCAATTGTCACTAACTATAAAATTCCCTATTAAATCTCTTATGATTTCTCTTTCCTGTTTATTTTTTATGCTTCTCTTGAGTCATATTTGAAAGTTAAGTTTTCTATTCAGCTTTGGTCTTTTTATTAGGAATGCTTGGAAGTCCTTTAGTTCTATGAATATTCATTTCCACTCCAAGGATCATACTCAGTTTTTTTTTTTTTTGAGGAGATTCTTAGTTCTAATCCCAGCTCCTTTGCTCATTGGAACATCATATTCCATGCCCTCTGATTATTTAATGTAGAATTTGCTAAATCTTGCCATTCTGACTATAGCTCTATAATAATCAAATTATTTCTATCTGGTTGTGTGAATTTTAAAACTACTCCACCCTACTCAGACCATGCTTTTGAAGATCTGATTTAGCTATTTTCTGATTAGTAACAATGGAGATACTTGGTTTAACAGAATCAGGTCTTGGGAACTCTACATTGCTCCACCCTACTTAATTTAACAAGGTCAAGAATGTCTGCACCATACTCAAGGATTAAGTATCTGAGGAAATGGCCTCCAACAGACATGTGCAGAAACAACAGACAGTCAAGCTAAGCTATCATTGGTACAGATGAGATGCAGGAAGGTGATGTAAAACCGTCTGTATAAGGCACGTACATAACTTCCTCTCTTCTCTCTCCCCAGAGAGGCAACTCTGGCTGGCAGTGTGCTAAGCATTCCAACATTTTGGCGTGGTGGCAGCTATTTGTCTTGGTTTGGCATTGAGTCTGCTCTTGAGCTGATTCAGGTTCAGGCATCTTAGCTGAGCCCTTTTTGGAATTCAGGCTGATTCCTTTCTCCTTACTCTCCAAACCCTTACCTTCCTAGAACCTCTGGTCTTCCTCCTGGCACTAGCAAGGCAGTAGAAATCCTACACCCTTTCCTTCTTCCTTCTTCTTAATTTCTTTTCATTATATCAATTAAATCACCATAAATTTCCAGCTGACTTGGTTATATTTTTTTTTTATATTTGGGATATCCATGGCAACCAAATAATTAACATAGTTTAGGTCACAACACTAAAATTATCCTTTACAGTTGCTTACAATAAGTTCTTGATATGGGGAACCCTTGAATTTGATTTTATCATTCCTGGGAGTTATCTTTTTGAGATCTCTTTAAGGAAGTGATTGGTGGATTTTTTTCAATTTCAATTTTACCTTATGATTCTAGAAAATCAATGCAGTTTTCCTTGATAATTTCTTGAGAGATTATGTCTAGGCTCTTCTTTTGATCATGGCTTTCAGGTAGCCCAATAATTCCTACGTTATCTCTCCTAAATCTATTTTTCAGGTTAGTTGTTTTTCAATAATGTATTTCACATTTCCTTCCAGTTTTTAAAATTATTTTGATCATGTTTGATTGTTTCTTGATGTCCCATGAAGTCATTTGCTTCCACTTATCTAATTCAAATTTTTAAGAAATTATTTTCTTCAGTGAGCTTTTGTATTTCCTTTTCCAAATCTGGCTAATTTGGCTTTTTAATAAATGCTTTTCTTCAGTGATTTTTGTACATCTTTTGCTATTGTCTTATTCTGTTTTCTTGAGGTGTTATTTTATTCAGCATTTTTGTGCCTCCTTTTCTAAGCTGTTGACTCTTTTTTTCGTGATTCTCTTGCACTATATTCATGTCTTTCCCCATCCCCCACTCTTGTTTGATGTTTAAAATCCTTTTTGAGATTATCCAGAACCTGAGACCAATTCACTTCTGCCCCATCCCCCCTGAGGCTTTGCATGTAGCTATTTTGGTTTAATTGTCTTCTTCTGAGTTTGTATTTTAATCTTCCCTATCACTATCATAACTTTCTATGATCAGGCTCTTTTTTATTGTTTGCTTGTTTCACTAGCCTATTTCTTGGCTTTCATCTTTATGCTAAAGTTGGCATTTGCTCTTGGGATGGAGAGAGCACTGCCCCATACTTCAGGCTTTTTGTGTCACTATTTTCTGAGTGCCTTCTGGGGACCAATAAGTTTTTAGTTCTTTAAAGGTGGTATGTTCTAAAGAGAGATGTGGTCACTGTTCTCCTGACTGAAGCTCTGGTATATAAGCAACTACACACACTCTTTTCTGTCATGTAACTGTGACCACAGTCTCTTTTACACTATGGTCCCATTCTCTATTGTGCTAGTTCTCTTTCTTACCCTGAGACTAGGTTCCAGAACTGCATATGGGCTCTATAATAGGAGGCTTGCACCCAATGCCAGAAAAAGTATTTCCTGTAATTTCCTTCTAACCAGTTGTCCAATCTCCTTACCATCTGGTCTGAGAGCTCCAGAGAGAGAGTTGTGAATCCAGTGACCCCCAGGGTCTACTACTGGCTTGCACTGGATAATGCTATTTCATCCTAGAGAGAGAGAATTTTCTTGCTAGCCTTCTATGTTGTCTTGGGCAGGAAAATAGTTTCACCCTGTCCTTTTGTTGATTTTTCTACTTTAGAATTTGTTTTAATTTTATATAATTATTTTAAAATTATTTAGAGTGAAATTTGTGAGAGTTCAGATAAATATCATCCTTTAATCTGCCATCTTACCTCCATTTCTTATCCCCATTTTACAGGTGAAGAAACTGGTACAAACAGAGGTTGTGTCTTATCTAGGGTCACAAGTTAATAAGTCTGATGCTGGATTTAAATTTAAGTCTTTTTGACTCTAGGCTCAAATTTATTGAACTTAATGCAAACTGATAATGATCATGCCAAAGAATGTCTCAGGTAAACATACTTTTCCTCCTCTTTTTTTAAAGCAATAGTTAATAGACAGCTTTAATTATAATGTAGACACATATATTTATATATATACATATGTGTGTTTATATGCATATATATATATATATATATATATATCCTCTATAGGTTTGAAATTTCTTTATGCCATATATGGCATGAGAGAGCTAGGTGATTTAGGACTTGTAGTCAAGAAGACCTGAGTTCAAATTTTGCATCAGAACACTATTTGCATAGTCTTGGGCAAATCACTTAATTGCTTCAAGCTTCATCTATAAAATACAGATAATAAAAATTACTTCCTCACTGGAAAGTACTTTGCAAACCTTAAAGCATGATATCAGTGCTAGCTATTATTATGAATAGGGGAGAGAGAAGGAACAAGCATTTATTACAGGTCTGCTGTATGCCAGCTATTATTCTAAGTAAGTCCTTTGCAAATATTGTCTCATTTGATCCTTGTGGCAACCCTGAGACATAGATGCTATTATCATCTCCATTTTGCAGATGAGGAAACTAAGGTAAGCTGTTTTAGTGACTCTCTCAGGGTCACATGCCTAAGTGTCTTAGGTCAAATTTGAACTTAGATCTTACTGCCTCCAGGTCCAGTTTTCTATCCACTGGACTATCCAGCTCTCTATCTTTGCAAATCTATCAGACTTAACCTTAAAGTTGAATGTTTGCACAGCATCAATACCACTCATCTATTTATCAGTTCTACTGGAGCTTTGATTTTCTCTTTATAATGATTTCTCAGTTAATGCGTGGTCATTTGATTCATGAATGCAACATCTGGGCTGTGAATGCTGGGGACTGAAACACTGAATATCCCAGAATTCATCAATTTGGTAATGTGCTTTTGCACTTGGCTTTGGAGGTTTTTAGAAAAGGAAAGTAATCTTGCCTTTACAAGATTTCAGTACTACTGGCAAGGTCAAACCAAGTTGGATTTCTCCATGCTGACTTCTCTCTTCCCTTCCTTGGAACTCTGAAAGGCATCTTTCCAGGACAGTGGCACTCAGAACCCATGGGCTGCCTTCTACCAGTGGTGTGCTGTTTAAATGTTTAACAACCAGCTCTTAAAAACATGTATCCAGAACACTTGCAAGTTTAATCTATATTATTAATATTTTCTCCATTAATTTCAGAAGACTAAGTCAACAAAACTATAAATCAAGCCCTGATCTGTAATTTCTGAGATGTAAATACTCTCACTGAAAATTTAACAATAACTTCTCAAGTCAGGCTGATCTGGCTCCAATATTCCCCTGTCACCTCACCATGCCTTCTCCTTAGAAGACAAAAAAGGAGGCAAGACACAGGTCTAACCCCTGACTATAGCCAAAAGAAATCATGTATGTTGTTTACCTGCCAAATAGATTTCCTCTACCCTCTCATTGTCATGTACAGTATGTCCTGAGTCCAATTATAAACCAAAGAAAATTCAGCAGCAGCCAAATCCTTGTCTGGTGTGATTAATAATAGCAGGAAGTAGAGATCCAGGAAGAGATTTTGATCCATTTCGAAAGAAAAGAGACATATCCTTGTTTCAGAACAGGCTGAGATGCAGTGGGGGAGAAATGGACACCAGACCCACTTAGTAATGTTGTAAGTAAGGGAGGCATACTTGTATGATACCCAGGCCATCTAGGTATATATTTCCAAGAAATAATAGACCTGTAAATAGAGAACAATGATATCTATGTATGTATATATATATATATATATATATATATAATGTATAATTGGTATTTGGACAGGTTAGAATTAATTTCCCCATAAGTGAAGGGAGTAGATTAAACATTTGCTGAGAATTCTAGGGCTTATCCTGGGGAGAGACAGAAATGTGGCTTGAACAGGCGAGCAGGATCATCCAGCCTGGCTCGTCAATGGTGGTAATCGACAAGAGGCAGCCAGAACATCCGGGATCTCGGTGTGAGGCAAGGCTGATTGTTATTGAACTTTCCCTTGTTGGACAATCTCCTTGGGGTAGTAGCCTAATCCCAGCACCCACACAAAGTGGTCTAGTTTTCTCTTGAAAAGTATTGGAACTAACTTAGAAACTAGTCTGGTTCAAAGGACTTAAAGGCTTAAACTGTTAACACCACTTTTTCTTCAATAGCATTAGGGAGAACTCTGAGAACCCTCTTATATTTGACCAGCAGAAAACAATGGACAATTTGGGCAACGTAGTTTTGTTGGCTCTTCTTGTAGGCTCTTCACAGCCTACCAGCTAAAACGTGCAAGTGGCTGTTTAGACACAACACAAACATATTCCTAATAGAGATTAGCCCTTTGAGGCAGACTTAAGTTGACGGTGGGCAGCACCAGCTTCTCCTTGGTTGATCTTTGTTGGAGAAGAGGTTCTAATTAGGCAGCCAACTTTTAGTTCAAGTTCCATGTTTGGATGAAAGGAGGCACTGATGGATCATTGAACTTTCAGACCAGAAGGTTTACGTAGCCCCAATACAGCAATGATAATTCAATTCTCTGGACCTGGCCTCATCTTCGTAGGGAAACATGCCTGGGCACCAGGGCAAGGTAAAACTAATCCTGTGGTCTTAATAAATTCATCAAGTCCAAGGGGTCTAGACTCTATGTAACAGAGACTTTTTATGCATTTAGATGACTAGAAAAGCAAGCTAAGACTGATCAAGGCCCAAAGGCAGCTGTGTCCTAGTCCTACCCAAGCTGAGGTAGAACAGGGAAGGAAACTAAGTCAGGGAAGCTAGAGCTAATTATATAGGTCAATCAGGTCTGGAAGCAGCTTTGCTGTCTTTGTAGATAAAAATCTCCCAATCTTGTGGATAGAAGGAGAGAAGCTATGTCAGAGAAATACTGATCTTATTATAATCCTACTTCAGGGAACTGGAGTTACCCTTCATAACTCTGAATGGTGGGGTACACTGTTCTTTAATATGTGATGTAATGTAATCTGTAATGTGATGTGATGTAATCTGTGATGCTACACATTGTGCACCTACCACTTCTCTACTTTCTCAGGTGATTAAAAAAGTAGACAAAACTATGTATGTATTCTAAAGTGATTAGACACAGGGGGTCCCCAAAGTTTTAACACCTTAAAACTGAACTAAGACTTTCTGAGGGTCTCCCACAAAACAGATATATGAATTGTATATTCTGTATGGCAGCTAGGTGGTGCAGTGGAAAGATCCCCGGGACTGGACACCTGCGTTCAAATCTGATCTCAGACACTAGCAGTGTGACCTGGGGCAAGTCACTTAACTCTGTTAGCCTCAGTTTCCTCATCTGAGCTGGAAAAGGAAATGGCAATCCACTCCAGTATGTTTCCCAAGAAAATCCCAAACACAGTCACAGAATTGGACATGACTGAAATGACTGAAAAAAAAATCCTATACAACCAATTGATTAATAATTGTTTCCCAGGTACATCAGTATCATAAATGGGATTAAATGAATTCTAACTGAATCAATGCCAACAAATTCAAATCATCAAAATCTTATTAAGTACCTTTCATGTCTGAAGTATTATGTTGGGTACTGGGGATACAAAGGTGAAAAAATAGTCTGATTTAAAAGAGACTATAATCTAATATGACAGAGGACACAAGTAAACAAGTATTTTAGTTATTGGGAAGATATATATATATATATATATATATATATTTACTGATAATGAATATATTACCAGAATTATAACAAGAAATCTTTAAAACTAAGTCCTTTTTCCTTACCTCTAGGTCCAAATAGTCATTATCATTGGTCAAGGAGCTCCAGAATCAAGCCACTTTTATTAGGAACCAGTTCCAACTTCTATTGTTAGCATTCTATCTAGCAGCTCTGTGGATGCAGCTTCACCCCTGGCCCACCATAGGTCTCATCTGTACCCTTCTTTAGGGGAGTACAATTATTCATTGGCAATTTTTTCAATTATCTGCCCTGGGGAAAATTTTCTGCCTTTGGTTAATCTTCCTAAGATGAGACAAAGCCATTACTGGCTTATGATAGTCCTGTAAACTAGCATTCTCATTTATCATTTAGTCTCTGTCCTGAATTTGTTTTGCATAAACTGTTTTTACAAAATCTTATCATACATACTTTACCTCATCAAGTCAACTTTTAAACTACCAAACAAAGGACCAGAGCCTGTCGTTATTGTTCTTCTTTTGTTTTTGAAGAAGACTCATGACAAAATGATGTTGGGATCAAAGAATGGTGTTTTTGACTGTGGCTGATCAGTCCAACATGAGTTCAGAAGGCACTACTATAGATAGATAGGGCACAAGTGGTCCATTAGGATACTTACAGTAGAAGTGGCTCTAGATTTTCATGGTTTTGTGTTTCCTTTGTGTATCTATGATTCTGCTTTGCTGATGGAGGACAGTGCCTTCTTTGATTTGGGCATACCATGCTGGATGGTCCTATGCCAACATTTCTCATGTCTCACAGCCAATATTTAATTTCTTCAGAAATACTTGAGAGTATCCTTATGTTGCTTCTTCTGACCATGACATGAAAAACAAAACAAAATAAAACAAAACAAAAAACCAACAACAATCTTTTGAATAATCTTCAGTTTGGCATTTGGCCTACATGACCAGCCCATTGGAGTTACATCCTCTGCAACAGTGTTTAAACATTCAGCAGTTTTACCCAAGATAGGACCTCAGTATCTTATCTTGCTAGGTGATCTTCATGATCATACTGAGGCTATTCTAAATTCACTAAACTCTGAAAGCTGCCCATTCTTCTTGTTACTTCACTGTTGCTGACTTATCATTTCCTCTAAGACAGCAATAAACTGTTCAACCATAGAGAAACATAGTATCCTACTGAGGTTGAGTTTCCTGATAGTAGTCTTGCCTTGGGACCACTGATTTTGATGAGTGTGAATGTTTAGCTTGTAGAGGATGAGTCTGTTATTGGTCCAGCACTCTGCCCCTACTCTGGCATCAAAGTTACCCAGAATTACAAAATTCTCCTCTTTCAGCACATTTTCAATGAGGCTCTCTGGGTCTTCAGACATTTTTAATTGATCTCATCAGAGTTTATCATGGCAGTAGTATATGCCTGATGATGATGGTGACATAACACTTTTCTTCAAGTGGCAATCATATTGTCATGAACCTTTCATTTTCATCTTTGGGTAGGCAAGCAATCTTGCTGGCTAGATTGGATCTGATTGTAGAACCTATACCTGCTTCATGGATACTCTTTACCATGGTAACCACTTTGGAAAAATGTGTATCCAACTCCAACTTCAATAAGCTGCCCTTCATTTCGCAGCCTTGTTTCATTCAGGACTGATAATTGGATGTAGTGCCTTCTGAGTTTGTTCACAAGAGCTATTCATCTTGTAGGTCTTACTGGATTTTATGTTGTCCATGAACATGTTCATGTTCCATCTACATATGATGAATGGAAACACCTTCCCCCCAATTTTTTGTGTGTATTTTGAGTTGGATCTCCACCAGCCATGATGAGCAATCCAGGTCTGGATGAAGAAGATAACTTTTAGAATGCCATTTTTAGCTCCTTCCTCCTCACAACAACATAGTTCTCATCTGCCCATTCTGCTGGGATAAGTCTTCACATGCTTCACAAACCCTCTAAGTCATTGAAGGGTTTGAGTTCCATTGACTACCTTCACCCTGATCTGGCCCATCTACTGAGATGGTTTTACCAGACTGTGGCTGCTGTACATATTACAGTTTCTTAGAGCCAAAGGTGAGAATTGAGTGACAGATGGACACCAAAGGTGGCTGGATAGCTCTGAAAAGGCTCAGTAGATTCTCTCATCAGAGGTACTCATCTTTCCTGAATACCCCATAAACTCCTTCACACACTACAAATATATACAAAGTATATAACCTGGTCAGAAGTGAATAATCATGAAGTCCATTATTCTTTTCCTAAATTTGTTATCTATATGAAACAGGTCCCTAGAGGCAGAATCAAGATGGTGGTGTAGAAGCAGCAAAAGTTCAGACCTCTGAAAACCCTTTCTTACCGATCACAAACTGAATGCTCCTAGGGGACTGAAAATGAAACCTAACAACAGGACAGAGCAAAGGAACCCTCCTGCTGGACTCAATCCAAAAGATATGCCCCCCAACAGCTGGTATCCAAGAACACTCAGGTTTAAAAGGAAGCAGAAGGAAGGTCCCAGGATCCCTCTCTCCCCCACGTAGAATGCTAAGTCTCTAGTGGCAGCGGGAACCTCTGGGTGGACAAAGGTGATGATATGGAGGGTATACCTTGCAGGCAGGGCTGTGCCAGACTCAGAGCGTCAAACACGTCAACGGGGAAGGAGCTGGAAAGGGAGCATAGAGCTGGCAGCCTGGTCAGAGCTGGGGAGACACTCCAAATTGCTCCAGCCTTCCAAGAGGTTTTGGCCTCGGGGCACATCCCAGCCAAACCCAGCTGAACTTAATCCCATCAAAAGTTTTCAGAACTCAGGGAAGCCCAAGTTCCAACACCCCTCCCTCACGGACTGCTATGGACTTTAATCCAATCAAAAGCCTCCAGAGGACAGGGAAGCTCAAACTCCAACACTCATCCCCCAGAGACTACTCTGAGAGATCTGACCAAGCTCCAAGAGGGGAGACTGACAGAATGTCCCAAACCAAAAAAAAAATGAGAGGAACAAGAGCACAGACAAATACGGGGAGCAAAGAAGGGGTAAATATGAGCAAACAACAGAAAAAGAAGAAAGAAATTACAATCAACAGCTTCTGTACAGGCAACGAACCAAGAGCAAATGGATCAGAAGAGGAAATAAGCAATGAATCAGCAATCTCAGTGAATTGGATACAGGCTTTGGAAGAACTCAAAATGCAATTAAAAACACAATTAAGAGAGGCTGAAGACAATTGGTAAAAGAATTTAAAAACTAAGATTAGTCATGTGGAAACAGAAAATAGTGTCTTGAAAGCCAAAATCAACCAACCTGAAAATGAGGCAAAGAAGATGAAAAGTGAGGCAAAGGAGGTGAGAGATGAGGTAAAGAGAATGAAAGATGACCTCCAAAGAAAATCAGACCAGAAAGAGAAGGATGACCAAAAAGCCAGGGATGAAATACAGTCTTTAAGAACCAGAATACAACAACTAGAATTAAATGACATCACAAGGTAGCAGGGACACTATAAAACAAAACCAAAAGAATGAAAAAATTGAGGAAAATATGAAACATCTCATTCACAAAACAGAAGATTTAGGAAATGGTTCAAGGAGAGACAATTTAAGAATCATTGGTCTACCAGAAGACCATGACAAAAGAAAAAGCCTGGACATCATACTACAGGAAATCATCCAAGAAAATTGCCCCAATATTCTAGAACAAGAGGGAAAAGTGGAGATTGAAAGAATACACAGATGACCTCCTGTACTTAATCCCCAACTGACAACACCCAAGAATGTTATAGCCAAATTCAAGAACTATCAGACCAAAGAAAAGATATTACAAGCAGCCAGGAAGAAGTCATTCATATACCACAGAACTACAGTGAGGATAACACAAGATCTGGCTGAATCCACACTGAAGGACCGAAAGGCATGGAATATGATATTCCAGAAATCAAGGGAACTAGGTCTACAACCAAGAATCAATTACCCAGAAAAACTGACTATATTCTTACAGGAGAAAGTATAGTCATTCAACAAAATAGAAGAATTCCAAGAATTTGTAAAGAAAAGACCAGACCTGAACAGAAAATTTGCTGCCCAAGCACAGAACTCAAGAGAATCATTAAAAGGTAATTAAAAAGAGGGAAAAAATAAAAACAAAACAAAACAAAAAACCCCCTTTTTAAAAAGACTCAATAAATTAAAATGATATGTATCCCTATAAAAAAAGAGGTCATTGGTAACTCTTAAAAATTGTTAATTATCAACTGCTCAGCTAGAAGAATTACACTTAGAGGGAACAGTGAAAACTGTATAGGATGAAATGCCAAGACATAAATAGGTATATAGATATATGTATGCATAAAGGCATATACATGTATATATATATATATATATATATATATGTACATATATATAAAACTAGAGCTAAAAAAAGAGGTTAATACTAAATGAAATGGGAAAAGAAACAAAAGGGGGAAAATTTATATGTCACAAAGAAGCTCATGGCGGGAGTGGGGAGAACATCAATACACTGGAAGGGTAAATAGGTTGGAGATAGGAAATACTCAACTCTTAAAGGCATTGAGATTGACCCAAAGAGGGAAGAACAATCCAATCCATTGGGGCAGAGAATAGCTTTGTGCCCTATAGGGGAGGAGAAGGGTAAAAAACAGACTGGTGGGGAGGGAAGCAGTACAAGGGAGGGAGAGGGTGGGGTGGTAGTTTTAGAAAGACTCCAAAGAAAATAAGGGAGGGAATAAGAAGGGAGAAGGTAGAAAGGGAAGTAAAATAAGGATGAGAACTAGGGGGATTGAATAAAAACAAACATTGGTGTAGAAGGAAATAGTGAAAAAAGAAAAGGCAGGACCAGGAGTAGAAATCAAAATTCTGGGAAATACACAGCTAGTAATCACAACTCTGAATGTTAATGGAATGAACTCACCCATAAAACACAAGGGAATAGCAGAGTGGATTAGAATCCAAAACCATACCATATGCTGTCTACAAGAAACACAAATGAGGAAGATAGATATTCTCAGGGTGAAAGTAAGTGGATGGAAATCTATTGGGCATCAACTGATAAAAAAAAAAGGCAGGAGTCACAATCATGATATCTGACAAAGCCAAAGTAAAAATAAATCTAGTTAAAAGAGATAGTGAAGGTAATCACATACTGATAAAAGGCTGTCTAGACAATGAGGAAATATCAGTACTCAACATGTATGTACCAAATGGCATAACATCCAGATTTCTAAAGGAGAAACTAGTGGAGTTGTAGGAAATAGATAGAAAAACTATGCTATTGGGAGACCTGAACCTTCCTCTATCTGAACTAGATAAATCAAACTAAAAAATAAATAAGAAAGAGGTAAGAGAAGTGAATGAAATCTTAGAAAAATTAGAGTTAGTAGATATGTGGAGAAAAATAAATAGGGGCAAAAAGGAATATACCTTCTTTTCAGCAGCACATGGTACATTCACAAAAATTTGACCATGTATTAGGGCATAAAAACATTGCAAATAAGTGCAAAAGAGCAGAAATAATAAATGCAACCTTCTCATATCACAACTCAATTAAAATAATAATTACTAAGGGTACATAGAGAGGTAAATAAAAATTAATTGGAAATTAAACAATACAATTCTCCAAAACCGGTTAGTTAAAGAACAAATCATAGAAACAATTAATAACTTCATTGAAGAAAATGACAATGATGAGACATTCTTTCAAAACCTATGGGATGCAAACAAAGCAGTAGTCAGGGGAAAGTTTATATCCTAGAGTTCATATATTAACAAATTAGTGAGGGCAGATGTCAATGAATTAGGCATGTAAATTAAAAAAAAAACTAGAAAGTGAACAAATTAAAAATCCTCAGATAAAGACTAAATTAGAGATCCTAAAAATCAAAGAAGAAATTAATAAAATTGGAAGTCAAAGAATTATTGATTTAATAAATAAGACTAGAAGCTGGTACTTTGAAAAAAACAAATAAAATAGACAAAGTACTGGTCAGTTTAATTAAAATAGGAAAGAAGGAAACCAAATTGACAGTATCCAAGGTGAAAAGGAAGACCTCACCTCTAACGAAGAAGAAATTAAGGTAATCCTTAAAAACTATTATGCCCAATTATATGGCAACAAATATGGCAATATAGGTGATATGGATGAATACTTACAAAACTATAAATTGCCTAGATTAACAGAGGAAGAAATAGGTTACCTAAAGAACCCCATATCAGAAAAAGAAATTGAACAAGCCATCAAAGAACTCCCTAAGAAAAAATCCCAAGGTCTAGATGGATTCACAAATGAATTCTATCAAACATTCAAAAAACAACTAATTCCAATATTATACAAACTATTTGACAGAATAAGCAAAGAAGGAGTTCTACCAAATTCATTTTACAACATAAATATGGTATTGATTCCAAAGTCAGGCAGGTCAAAAACAGAGAAAGAAAATGATAAACCAATATCCTTAATGAATATAGATGCAAAAATCTTAAATAGGATACTAGCAAAAGGACTCCAGCAAGTGATCACAAGGGTTATTCATTATGACTAGGTAGAATTCATACCAGGAATGCAAGGATGGTTCAATATTAAGAAAACCATCCACATAATTGACCACATTAACAAGCAAACCAACAAAAATCACATGGTGATTATCTCAATAGATGCAGAGAAAGCCTTTGATAAAATATAACACCCATTCCTATTGAAAACACCAGAAAGTATAGGAATAGAAGGACCTTTCCTAAAAATAATAAACAATATATATCTAAAACCATCAGCAAATATCATCTGCAATGGGGTTAAACTAGAAGGCTTCCAGTTAAGATCAGGAATGAAACAAGGATGCCCATTATCACCTCTGTTATTTAATATTGTACTAGAAACACTAGCAGTAGCAATTAGAGAAGAAAAAGAAATTGAAGGTATTAAAATTGGCAATGAGGAAACCAAGCTATCACTCTTTGCAGATGAAATGATGGTCTACTTAAAGAATCCTAGAGAATCAACCAAAAAGCTAGTCGAAATAATCAACAACTTTAGCAAAGTCGCAGGATACAAAATAAACCCTCATAAGTTATCAGCATTTCTATATATCTCTAACCTATTTCAGCAGCAAGATTTAGAAAAAGAAATTCCATTTAAAATCACCCTAGACAATATAAAATACTTAGGAATCTATCTGCCGAGACAAACACAGGAACTACATGAACACAACTACAAAACACTCTCCACACAATTAAAACTAGATCTAAACAACTGGGAAAACATTGATTGCTCATGGGTGGGATGAGCTAACATAATAAAAATTACAATCATACCCAAATTAATTTACTTATTTAGTGCTGTACCCATTGAACTACCAAAAAAACTTTTTTTACTGAATCAGAAAAAAACATAACAAAGTTCATTTGGAAGAACAAAAGATCAAAGATGTCCAGGGAAATCATGAAAAAAAAATGCAAAATGAAGGAAGACGTGCAGTCCCAGATCTCAAACTATACTATAAAGCAGTGGTCATCAAAACAATTTAGTACTGGCTAAGAGACAGAAAGGAGGATCTGTGGAATAGATGCAGGGTAAATGACTTCAGCAAGACAGTCTATGATAAGCCCAAAGATCCCAGCTTTTGGGACCAAAAACCACTATTTAATAAAAACTGCTGGGAAAATTGGAAGACAGTATGGGAGAGATTAGGTTTGGATCAACATCTCACACCCTACAGCAAGATAAATTCAAAATGGGTGAATGACTTGAACATAAAGAAGGAAACCATAAGTAAATTAGGTAAACACAGAATGGTATACATGTCAGACCTTTGGGAAGGGAAAGACTTTAAAACCAAGCAAGACATAGAAAGAGTCACAAAATGTAAAATAAATAATTTCGACTACATCAAATTAAAAAGCTTTTTACAAACAAAACCAATGTAACTAAAATCAGAAGGGAAGCAACAAATTGGGAAACAATCTTCATAAAAACCTCTGACAAAGGTTTAATTACTCAAATTTATAAAGAGCTAAATCAATTGTACAAAAAATCAAGCCATTCTCCAATTGATAAATGGGTAAGGGACATGAATAGGCAGTTTTCAGATAAAGAAATCAAAACTATTAATAAGCACATGAAAAAGTGCTCTAAATCTCTTATAATCAGAGAGATGCAAATCAAAATAACTCTGAAGTATCACCTCACACCTAGCAGATTGGCTAACATAACAGCTATGGAAAGTAATGAATGCTGGAGGGGATGTGGCAAAGTGGGGACACTAATTAATTGCTGGTGGAGTTGTGAATTGATCCAGCCATTCTGGAGGGTAATTTGGAATTATGCCCAAAGGGCACTAAAAGACTGCCTGCCCTTTGATCCAGCCATAGCACTGCTGGGTTTGTACCCCAAAGAGATAATAAGGAAAAAGACTTGTACAAGAATATTCATAGCTGCGCTCTTTGTGGTGGCCAAAAATTGGAAAATGAAGGGATGCCCATCAATTGGGGAATGGCTGAATAAATTGTGGTATATGTTGGTGATGGAATACTATTGTGCAAAAAGGAACAATAAAGTGGAGGAATTCCATGGAGACTGGAACAACCTCCAGGAAGTGATGCAGTGTGAGAGGAGCAGAACCAGGAGAACATTGTACACAGAGACTGATACACTGTGGTATAATCGAACGTAATGGACTTCTCCATTAGTAGCGGTGTAATGTCCCTGAACAATCTGCAGGTACTATTCACAAGCAGAGGACAAACTGTGGGAGTAGACACACTGAGGAAAAGCAACTGCTTGACTACAGTGGTTGAGGGAACATGTCTGAGGAGAGACTCTAAACAAACACTCTAATGCAAATACTAACAACATGGCAATGGGTTCGAATCAAGAACACATGTGATACCCAGTGGAATCACACGTCGGCTATGGGGGTGGGGGGAGGAAAAGAAAATGATCTTTGTCTCTAATGAATAATGCTTGGAAATGATAAAATAAAATATTATTATTAAAAAAAAACCAAGCAAGAGCTAGAGAAAAATCACAAAATGTAAAATCAATTATTTTGATTACATCAAATTAGAAAAGGTTTTGTACAAACAAAACTAATGCCTCCAAAATTAGAAGGGAAGCAACAAATTGGGAAACAATCTTCATTACGAAAACCTCTGACAAAGGTCTAATTACTCAAATTTGTAAAGAGCTAAACCAATTATACAAAAAATCAAACCATTCTCTTATTGATAAATGGGCAACGGACATGAATAGGCAATTTTCAGTTAAAGAAATCAAAAATATTAAAAAGCACATGAAAAATGTTCTAAATCTCTTATTATCAGAAAAATGCAAATCAAAACAACTCTGTGGTATCACCTCACACCTAGCAGATTGGCTAACATGACAACAAAGGAAAGTAATGAGTGCAGGTGGGGATGTGTCAAAGTAGGGACATTAATGCATTGCTGGTGGAGTTGTGAATTGATCCAACCATTCTGGAGGGCAATCTGGAACTATGCCCAAAGGGCGCTAAAAGGCTGCCTGCCCTTTGATCCAGCCATGGCACTTGCTGGGTTTGTACCCCAAAGAGATAATAAGGAAAAAGTCTTGTACAAGAATATTCATAGCTGCGCTCTTTGTGGTGGCAAAAAATTGGAAACTGAGCCATTCCCTTCAATTGGGGAATGGCTGAACAAACTGTGGTATATGTTGGTGATGGAATACTATTGTGCTCAAAGGAATAATAAAGTGGAGGAATTCCATGGAGACCGGAACAACCTCCAGGAAGTGATGCAGAGCGAAAGGAGCAGAACCAGGAGAACATTATACACAGAGACTGCTACACTGTGGTACAGTTGAATGTAATGGACTTCTCCATTAGTGTCAATGCAGTGATCCTGAACAACTTGGAGGAATCTAGGAGAAAAACCACTATCCACACTCAGAGGAAACACTGTGGGAGTAAAAACAGAGAAGAAAAACAATTGCTTGAATACATGGGTTGAAGGGAGATGGTTGGGGATGTAGACTCTAAATGAACATCCTAGTGCAAACAACAACATAGAAATAGGTTCTGATCAAGGACATAAGTAATACCCATTGAAATTGAGCTTTGGCTTTGGGAGGGGTGTGTCAATGGGAGTGACTGAAATAATGAGATTGTTGTAACCAAGGAATAATATTATAAATTGACTAAATAAACTAATTCAAATGGAAAAAAAAATAAAACATGTTTTTTTGGTACCTTGCTCCTGAACATAGTTACTGTTTAAAGCATAATGTTTTATTTGGAAAAGGACTCCCAATAAAGAAATAAGTGGTTGTATTTTTAAAGAGTCAAAATGAATTCACAAATAGTTCATTTAAAATCATATTGTTTTCCTTTATGTTGTTCTGTCCTATATTTTTGCATAAATAGAATGAAGTAAGTGAAACAACTCAATTCTCAGGTAGAAACCTTCCCTCATAAAGAGTGATGGCCATATATTAAAAAAATGAAAAATTTTACATGCTACTAAACTAACAGTCATAATAGAATTAATAATGATATCTAGCATTTATATGGCACTTTAAGGTTTGAAAGAAGTTTTATGTATGTTATCTCCTTTGATCCCTAAAACAACCTTGTATCTGTCTTAGAAAACAAGAGTTTAAAAAAAATATAAAGGACAACATGCTGAGGCAGATGCTGCTATTGCCTAGGGCACACATTCTTAATGTTTTTTGTCATGGATCCCTTTGGAAGTCAGGTGAAGGAAGTCTCTGGTCTCTTCAGAATCAGGTTTTTAACCAATTCATAGTGAATATAAATGCTAAATTTCATTTCGAGGTTAGTGAAAATAAAGATGTAATTTTTACCCATTGTAAGATAGTGAAAATAGAGGAACAGGGAATGAGGAAGGTTTTGTAGCAAGGAATGGAGGAGTTTAAGGGAGAGAGGGAATATGGCTGCTGGTGAGGTAAAAGGAGAGAGATGCCCCTGCCAAGAGGCTATTTTTGAAAAATGGGGTTCCTGAGAAATGGGCCACTTGTGATAGTCTGAGGGGATGTCTTCTCTATGGATTGATGTGGAAGATACCCCAGAGCAGGTAAACATGGACCCTCCTGAGGGACAAGCCTCCCCAGACCAAGGTCTCCCAGCAGGGGTCCAATAAGAACTGTTTATAATTGAATGGCTGTCCTGAGATTCAGCTCCCAATATGTCCCCTGAAATGTTAGTTAGTCTTAACTGACTGCAATATTCAAATAAAGATAAATTTTAATAACAAGTATGGATTGGGGAGGTTTCAGGGAAGAGGAAAGAGAGATTCCCTAGATGAAGTCTGAGTCTCTCTCAGCTTGTGAGCTGAGGCCAGGCCTCACAGACTGGTGGAGGGTTTCCTTTACTCCTGTCTATGCTAATCTGTGCTAGTTTTCTTACATTTGAAGTCTTAGCAGTAGAGAGCAAGAGGAAGAAAGTTCTGACCTTCAGAGCTGGTTGGGCCTGTCTCTTTGGGCTGATGCCTGTAAAGACTAGCCTTAAGTCCAAACTGCTTCCCTTAAGTCCTTCTTTCAGATGAACACAATCACAGGGATCCAGGTAGAGCACACAGTTGGGGAATTCAGGAATAGAGGCACTTCTATCCTGAGACAGGGAGGGAGGCTTCAACCAGTTCCAGAGCCAGGAAGGAAGTGCTAGTCACAAGACTCACTGCCACTCCCAGTTGCCCCTCCCCCACCAAATGTCAGCCTTGTCAATATCTTCTCTCTAACATTCCACCTGCTGTTGGTTCCAACTCAGTGGCAGAAAGTCCAAAACTTGCTTTAGTTTTCCTTTCCACACCATTCAAGTTCATAGACCTTCTGAAATCATTATAGACCTCTTCAGGGTATATTAATCTTCAGGTTAAGAATCTCTTCTCTAGGGTGAAAGTGAATATATATAATTACATGTTTTATAATAATTATTTACAATATTTACAATAATTGTTCTCATAATGTCATATTATAATGTGAAACATTTGGTATTTCTTATTTTATTTTATGTTTTTAAAACCCTTACCTTCCATCTTAGAATCAACATTGTGTATAGGTTTCAAGACAGAAGAGTAGTAAGGACTAGGCAATGGGGGTTAAGTGACTTGCACAGCTGAGTTACACAGCTGAGAAGCATCTGAGGTCAGATTTGAACCTAGAACCTCCCGCCTCTAGGCCTGGCTCTCAGTCCACTGAGCTACCCAGCTGCCCCCCCCCCATTTGGAATTTCTTTGAAATTTTATTCTCATTTTTAAGTAGATTTTAACATAATTCCATGATAAGAGAACTATCAATGAATCCATACTAAAACTGTCCCAACGGATCGCTAGTATCTGGAAATAAATTTTGGAGGGCTCATTATTATTTGAAAGAACTTAAAGAACACATGACCATAACTCAGGTCAACAGAAGTTTGTGTGAATATTTGAGACAAAATCAAATTCATTTTATGTGTTCACCTGAATAATCAGGAGTGCCATTGATGATGCTAAAAATGAGAGAGAAATGCAACAAAATCATTGCTAATCTTCCAATGATAAGAATTCACAGTCATAGTATTACAAATGACTATTGCACAGGGTTTCCTATTGCCTAGCAGGCACAAAGGAAACTGTTTATGCAGTGCTAAAAGAACTACAGGTCTTTTTCTTAAATATTGGCTAGTTCTTTTATGAGTGGTTTGGAGAAGTTGATGACAGGAATTCCATATGATAAAAAGTCTTGGATATGTTGAGCTTTATACTGGTTCAGAAAGTATCCATACTTGTATTTTTCAATTAAACAAATATATACATATTTTAAAAACCTAACATATGAAAGGCATTGGATGATCTCTGCCCTCAAGGAGTCTTCATTCAACTGGGTTAGTGAGAAAGTTGATAAATACAGGTCAGTAAATACATATTGGTTTCTACTCAAGCCTGCCCCTATCCCTTTTGGGACTGGATAGATAAAGGAAGATATACATTGGAGAACAGAATGATGAACACAATGCTGTAGACCTATTAAAAAAAAAAAGACTTACATAGTTGTTTCCAGACATATTCTTGAGAGAAGTATATATATAGAGAGAAGCTCCAGACCCTTGGGGGAATCTTATTCTTCATCATGCCCTAGAACTTCTAAGTCTCTTTCAAGACTGTGGTGAGAGGAATTCCCGTTGAATGAGCTCAAGTTCTCTATCTCTTTTGTTGATCTGAGATCAGGTCCTTTACCTCTTTTGTTGAGCTGAGTCTGATCTCATATCTAAGTGAAGAGCTTAGTTATTCCTGTATAGTTTTACTTTTCATCTATTATGATCTTATATATGTTCCCCAGTTTCTGTTTACTTGGATAAATGGGTTTACTCACTCTTACTTCATTTTGATGATATTTTGAGTAACTAGCAGATGGGGAGGGACCAAGCTGGCAAGGGTAAGGGATGGTCTACTCTCTTTAAGAGGGACCAAGAAAATGACTTTTGTTCTGAAGCAATCATCTCCTAAACTACAAAAGTTTTAGGGGGCTGGCAGACAAAATTCTAGCTCAAGGCCTCTTTTAAAGACTAGAGGAAAGAGTACTCCACCTGGGTAATGTTCCTGGGACCTACAAGCACCTCTGTTCCAGCTAGCATTCTAGTGGTTCAGACATAGCCCCTGGTTCTCCTCTCCACAGAAATGATCAGATCAGATCTATCCATGACATACATGAAACATGTTTACATATTTAGATAACTCCACCTGAGTGCTGAAAGAAGGAAAAAGGAAAAGAAAAGGTGTGTAATTAGAATTTGTCTCCCCAGAGCTCTCTTTCCCAGCTTCCCATCCTTGTCTCACATTAGGTCCTTCACGTTTTGGAGATAAAGTTGTGAATGTAGCTCCGACTTCGTTCTCTTTTCCTGGGAACATGGTTTGAGGATGTGGGGTGTGTGCCAGGCAGGAGAATTTTACTCACGTGTTATTTACTTAGGCTTTTTCTTTTGTTCTTTATTTTTTCTACTTCAAGTGACTACTAATAAATCTTATAAAATATAATACTTGTAGTTATTGGATATTAATTTTAATCCTACAAAGGATAAAAGGAAAGTTATACATGACTCAATGTAGGATTCCAAAGAATAGCAAAGAAATAAAAGAAAGTTTTTCTTAAGTGAGTAATACAAAGAAATAGAAGAAAACAGTGCAATGGGAAAGACATGAGATGTCTTCAAGAAAATTAAAGATATCAAGGGAACATTTCATGCAAAAATGGGTATGATAAAGACAAAAATGGGAGAGTATTAACAGAAATGGAAGAGATTAAGAAGAGGTGACAAGAGTATGCAGAAGAACTATACAAGAAAGATCTTAACATACCAATAAACTGAGAATAAATATAACAGACAATAAATTGTGTGGTTATTGTTCCAGAGCCAGATACCATAGAGTCATGATGGAGATCCTATGGCACACATGCTGCAGGGTGGTGTTCCCTTTCCCCTCTCCTCATGCACCTGCAGACATTTCTCACATCATCCACTCCTCTGCCCAATGGGAGCCCTTCCTCCAAATCCTGTCTGCAGTAAGGCGAGGGGCTCACATGTAGCATGAGGGTTGCAGTTGGGCACTCAGTCTCTAAAAGGTTCACCATTGCTACCCTAGAGAATGAAGTCAAATGGACCTTAGGAAGATTTGCTAACAATAAGACCATTGAAAGTGATGAAATTCTAACTGAGCTATTTAAAATCCTAAAAGATGATGCTATTAAGTTCAGCATCCAGATGATGCTAGAGGTGATGCGGCAAAATGGGGACACTAATTCATTGCTGGTGGAGTTGTAAACTGATCCAACCATTCTGGAGGTCAATTTGGAACTATGCCCATAGGGCTTTAAATGACTTCATACCCTTTGATCCAGCCATACCACAACCCCAAAGAGTTAATAAGGAAAAATACATGTACAAAAATATTTATAGCTTCCCTCTTTGTAGTGGCAAAAAATTGGAAAATGAGGGGATGGCTATCAATTGGGGAATGGCTGAATAAATTGTGGTATCTGATGGTGATGGAATACTATTGTGCTATAAGGAATGATGAACTGGAGGAATTTCATGTGAACTGGAACAACCTCCAAAAGGAGCAGAACCAAGAGAATATTGTACACAGAGACTGATACACTCTGGCACAACCAAATGTAATAGACTTTTCTACTAGTAGCAAAGCAATGATTCAGGACAATTCAGAGGAACTGTGGAGAAAGAATGCTATCCACATCCAGAGAAAGAACTGTGGGAGCAGAAACACAGAAGAAAAACATATGATTGATCACATGATTCTATGGAGATTGGGGACAGAGATTCTAAATGATCACTCTATTGCAAATATTAATAATATGGAAACAGGTTTTAATCCATGATACCCGTAAGAACTCAGCAGAATTGCTCATCAGCTCTGGGAGGTGGGAGGGAGGAGGAGAGGGAAAAACCATGAATCATATAACCATGGAAAAATATTCTAAATAAAATAATTTTTAAAAAGAAGGGCTTAGCACAGTGCCTTGCACATAGATGGTGCTTACTAAATAGTAATGTGGATTGCACAAAATATACACAAAAACTACCTGCTTGCTTTTAGCTGTTGCGGACACAGTGTTGTGGAACTTTGAAGTGATTTTTTAGTTACGTGCATCTCAGCACTGAGAGCTTTTGGAGCTTTGGTATAAATGCAACCAACAGTCCTTTGGTATAATAATAAATAATAAATGCAACCAACAGTCCTTTGGCATAAATGCAACAACAGTCCTTTGGCACTCCCCAAACCTCATGAAATTTGTGAAGAGCATGATGCTACATCAGTTAAGAGATAAATAGCTTCCTCTAACTCTTTACTCGGGCAAATATATTTTGTTGTTGTTAGGCTTTCACCTGCGCCTTAAAGGAGGATATGTGCTCTTCTCAACTCTGGAACATGGCAAGAGGTTGGCAGGGATCACAAGGACAGATCATTCCTGAGCACCTTGTTGACTTTTCTTCTTCTATTTCATTTTCTAGGTAGATGATTTGAACATCCTTCTTGAATGAATATGTCTAATCAACCTGGACGCAGTGAGTATAGAGGCAACTTTGTGAGTTCAAGAGGTCCTCAGTTCTTGTGTCTACTGGGTATAAATGTGTGTTGAAGAGGAGAGAACCACTGGCACAGCAGTGAACCCAAGTCCTGGCCTGGATTGGCAGGATACATGGACCAATAGTTTGGGCAGTGCAGAACCAAGGAGAACCGTGGAATTCCTATTCAATTATCTCAATATCTTTCACATTCCAATGTTAACATTCAGCCGTCAGGTAGAATTTGAAAATAGCTCTAATTTGCTAATTTTACTTATTAGTTTACTAATCTAATTTACTAAGACTTGTGTCTTGTTAATACAAGCTATGAGTGTCATGTCTTTTAATAGTTTTTTTTTAAGTAGAAGCACATTTTTTTTTCTGGTTGTGCTGGGGTTCAGGCTATAATAAGCCAAGGAATATGAGGAAAAGGAGTTCAATTCTTCTCATTAGAGGTCAGACTCTTCAGCATGGATTTCAGTCTAACTTTAGACCTCATTCCAGAGCAGAGGAGCCTCTAGTTAGAGAAAGGAACGATAGGGTGTCTCAGTTCTCTCTGGACCCAGCAGTGATTCCTTAATATTACATAATAATAAATGCTTCTTGGTGCGATTTGGATTGGATAAAGGTTCTCTAGTCAGAGTAGTGCCCTTGGTATTCCTTGAAATAGCTGAACACTGCACCAGCTATGAAGCCTTTCTGGGAGGGAAGATTTGCTATCATATTAGACTGCAATTATGACTGATGCTGACTGAGCTAAAACTCCGATACCATGGTTTCTGGGTCAGTGATTTACTTACTACCGTGTTATCTCAATAGTGATGCTAAATCCTTAGACCCTACATCATTTAACTGCTCTACCTTGGAGTATTTAGTCAATTGAGGAATTTAATTTCTCATATATTTCTTTGCATGTTGTAAGGGGCTTTTGAGGGAGTTGTTGTTTTTAACCTCATCCCTGACCCCTTAAATTATCAGTATAATTTTACATTTAGTTAGACAATTTCTTTATATTCCCTTAAGAATGAGGGTCAGAGAGTCTGTTCTATCTACATTAAGGATGGAGGGATATTTTTACTTTCCCCATCCTTTTTGATCTGTGAGGTGAAAAAGGAACCTGTAAATTGTGCCTTATGAATTATCCATTCATTCTCTTCCATTCTTTCAACATGCCAATCAAGCAGCCTACTTTTCCTCTAGATTCATAACATTTCTTCTTTAGTCTCATTAACCGATTTTCCTTTTGTTCCACATGAAGAAGAAAGCTCATTTAAGCAGCTGAAAGCCCTGAGAGTTAGAATGCTGATTTTCCTCAGCTACAAAAGATAAACCCAGGTCAGGATCTTGCTTACAATATAGAAAAATAAATCTTACAGACCTTGAGTAGGAATGGAATAAGAGTGCTCTAGTCAAATGGGTGTGGTTGCCTATGAAGTCTAATATTTGGATTGAGAAATCAGAGCTGTAGTTTCTCTGGGTTAAAGTGGGTCCACTGAGAAATGGATGGAAATGTGTTTTATATTCTAGTACCCAGCAATGAATGGGAGACACCTTCTTCTATGACACTGCATCTAGTTTCATTATGCCTTTGACAAAGCTCTTGGAACTCCAAGGTTCATAGAAGGATGCTTATGCAGAGGTATGTACCATCACAGAATGTGGTATTCTTTCCTCAATGAAGCTACTTTTGAAATAGGCAATAATGCAAAGTTTGATCCCTTTGCCTAGAGAAGGGCCACTAATACCATTTGATCAAATGAATCAGTCCAGGCAAGAATAAATTGGAAGCAAAAATCAATGACCACCAGAGTGTGTGTGTACTGGTGAATGTTTAAAAACCATGTATGCAAGACACATTTTAAAGTTTAATCAGCTTTATTAACATTTTCTCCATCACTTTCTTATGTCTAGACAATCAACCAAACAAAACATCCAGCCCTGATTTGTAGTATATGTTGATTTCTGAACTGAAAATTTAACTATCAGCTCTCATAAACTATTCAAGCCATCTTCAACATACCCCAGATCCAAACCCCATGTTCTACGTATGTCAAGTCTCTAGAAGGATCTTTTCTAGACAGAAGCACACTCTTTGTTACTGGAAGTGCCACTTGATGTATGCTACTCAGAAAAGTTGACATCAAAGATAGGGTTAATTTTCCCTATGTAAATAAAGACATTATGCATCATGTGCCGCTTAGAACCATCACATTCCTTCATTAAAATGTGTCCCTAATCTTTACATAAGCAAACCTTCCAATGTGAGTAAGCAACATAGAAATAAACACAGACCAAGACGAACCTATTCCATTCTACTTGGGTCTACCTGTACCATTTGAAAAATGGAAGATTTAGAGGAAAAAAATGATATTCCTAAAAAAAATTCCATTTTGCAACTTGCAAATATAGGGTAATTACTACAGTGTATGGGTAGGAAACGGTTGATCAAATTTTCATAGTGTCCTTTGGATTTTGGGGGAAAGTGCCTTCCTTCAGTTTTTACCATTTTCTTAATCACTCTAATAGTTTCCAGCTCCTAAGTCAAGCTCGTAGGAATATAGCAAATACTTGTTCTCCATTAATAGTACAATGCTACAAAATGAATATCTTAAAAAGCTTGAAGTCGAAGCAGTTTTTAGTATACGTTCTACTAAAGGCATTATAATCCTCAAACTTCAGTACAATCCTTTTAAGTAACAGGTTCTCCTGATTAAGACTTGGTTGCTTATTAGGATGCTGAATAGCCTTGGTATTGGAGATTCCCAAGACTTCATCATGGCATAGAAAGAAACACTGGCTATCACCTGAATCCTCTTGAGAAATAGAGAAGATAAAGGATGTGCATCCTTACAATAATTATGCAGAAGGCATCCTTGCACTTTGCCAGCTTGATTTTTGTATCTATGCCTTTTAACAACAATTTCTTCTTGGGAAAAAAAAAAAGCAAGTTGTGCAGATGCCCCGGAACCTCCAATTCTCTTCTCTTAGCTTTCAGTCATATCCAGTTCCCAAAAACCATCATTATCTCCCTCTGGGGCCCCATAATTATGGTGGCCCAAGGTTTATTTATTAAACACCCCCATCTGAAAACTGTCACTAACATGTCATAGCCAAAACAGAATATTGGCGCAACAAAGGTCCTGTAAAAGCAGCCTTGTTGTTCTGGCTGATAATCTAACTCTCCAGGGTCACATCAAATTGGGTGAAAGTAAAGGTGGTGGTGTAATTAATCAACCCCATTTTGTCAAGGCCTGGATCATTTTTCTTCGTGATTTTGTAGGTCACATAGAGAAGAGTATTATTCAGACCTAAATAATCTTCCTCTTTACCCCCTCCATTGGTATCAATATTAAATTCCAAAGGGGAAGAATCTGACAAGGTGGCCAGTAGGGGAGCACTTTGACATAAATAGGAGTAGTTCCAATGTAAAAATGTCATTATGGACATATCCTTCCTTTAAAAGATTGAAGGAAGGCACATAAAGGATTGTAAGCATTTTATGAACCATGAAAAAAATCAAGAGTATATATATACATATATGTATATATATGCATATATATTTTAAAAATATTTTTCCTTGGTCATATAATTCATGATTTTTCCCATCCCTCTTTGTGGATTTTAAATTTAATATTCAATAACTAAATATATTTTATAAAGTTTTATTAATAATAACTAAAACAAAAGAACTGCCTGACTTCAGCCTGGTTGCATGTCCAAGAGTGGAAGAGGGAGGAGTTACAGTCACTTGAATACAATCATGCAAAATGTGGGGATGCAGGAAAATGGAATTTTGGGAAATACTATGGGACTTCTGAGGGATGAAGTACAAAGACTCAAAATCTCCATTTATACTTCTTCCCTCCCTCCTCCCAGAGTTGACAAGTATTTCCACTGGGTTATACACATATCATCGTTCAAAATCTGTTTCCATGTTATTCATATTTTCAGTGGAGTGATCTTTTAATATCCAAACCCTACTCATATCCCTTCTGAACTATGTGATCGATCATGTTTTCCTTCTGTGTTTCTACTCCCATAGTTCTTTCTCTGGATGTGGATAGTGTTCTTTCTTATAAATCCCTCAGAATTGTCTGTTACATTCGATTGATCAGTTTCTGTGTACAACGTTATCCTGGTTCTGCTCCTTTTACTCTTTATCAATTCCTGGAGGTCTTCCCAGTTCACCTGGAATTCCTCCAGTTCATTATTCCTTTCAGCACAATAGTATTCCATCACTATCAGACACCACAATTGTTTAGCCATTCCCCAATCGATGGATCATTTTCCATTTTTTTTTTTGCCACTACAAAGAGCATGGCTACAAATATTTTTGTACAAGTTTTTTTTTTTTCCTTATTGTCTCTTTGGGGTACAAACCCAGCAGTGCTATGACTGGATCAAAGGGCAAGCATTCTTTTAAAGCCCTTTGTGCTTAATTCCAAATTACAATTCACAACTCCACCAGCAGTGTGTTAGTGTCCCAATTTTGCCACAGTCCCTCCAACATTTATCACTTTCCTTTGCTGCCATATTGGCCAATCTACTAGGTGTAAGGTGGTACCTCAGAGTTGTTTTTATTTGCATTTCTCTAATCAGGAAGGATTTAGAATACTTTTTCATGTGATTATTGATGGTTTTGATTTCTTCATGTAAAAACTGCCTATTCATGTCCCTTGACCACTTGTCAGTTGGGAAATGGCTTGATTTTTTATGAATTTGACTTAGTTCCTTAAGTATATATTTTTTGTCTTTGATCTGACACTTGATCAGTTATGCTAAAATCATTATTTTGTTGATCATTATGGGGAACCTGAGTGTGGTGATATACTTTGCTATAGCTCTTTGAGACCTCATTATTATATGGGGATGGCATGTTAGATAATATCACAGAGGTCAACTAGAGATGGAAAATACTCTTTGACTATATGTGAATATGGATAATTATGACTTTCAACCCTTTTTTGATGAGACAAAATTTCCAAATAAAAGGAAGCTTCTCAGATGTTTGGCTTTATAATAAATTTTTCCCTTTCTGGGAGATGAGTTACTTTATTTTTCAGATTCTCAATCCATGAATCCATGATCCACTCCTTCACTCTATCTCAGCTACACATTCAGATGGTCACACACTGGATTTCACCATTATCTACATGTGTTCTCTGACATGTTTCCATTTTACTATAACCTCTTACTATTATAACTCTCTCAATGCCTTCCCTCTCATAAACTTATCCTTTACCCTCATCAAAGCTTATGATACCTATACTCCTTAACATTTGCTTGGGCTCTGACTCTACATTATCTTCTCATCTTGAATCCCTTGACATTTTTTTTTTTACCTATTGTGTTTCATCTCTTATCGAACCTCAGCCCTGGATTATTTCCACCCATCTATCTCCTCTGTTCCTATGCACAGGCTACTAAATGGAGCTGGAAGAAGTCTTACAACCATACTGATTAGGTATTTTATATTTATCTGTTTTTATTTATATATTATATTTATGTTATTTGACTAACTTGGCTCTTACTACAGAAAGGTAGTATTATTTTCCCCAAATTGATTCTTTATCTCACTCTCGACAGAAGTTATTCCAATCTAGGTCCTCACCCTCTCAAAATTCCTATACTTTATCTCTAGGTCCTCCCAACCGATGTCCCCCAATAAATTGAGGACTCTGCATCTTACTTTATGAAGAAAATTGAGATGATTTGATGTGTTGCCTCTTCCTCCATTTTCTTCATCTCAAAACCTCTTGACATCATCTTCTAGCCTCTCCTTCCCCCTAGGTCTTTCTCCTTGGCAAAGGGAAACCTCTACATATGTTCTTGAGCCTATCCCTTCCTTCTTTCTCCAACAAATTATATTCCTCATCAATTACATCTAGGCAGAGCAGTGGAGAGAATGTTGGACATGGAATCAGGAATATCTGACTACCAATCTGTCTTAGACTCTTATGGATTCTATGACTCTTGGCAAATCACTTAGCTACTGTTTATCTTAATTTCCTCACCTGTAAAACAAAGATTTCCGAGGAGAGCACTATCCTCTGAACATTGTTGCAAGGATTGAATGAGATAATATTTATAAAGTTCTTTGCAAACTTTAAAGCACTATGCAAATGTTACCACCCCTCTCTTGAATTTGCAAGCTTTACCTATCAAAAGATTCCTTCTTCACTATCTTCAAAAATGTCCAACTTTCTTGTATCTATAAACAAAAGAAAACCTTTATTAGACTCTACCATCCCCTTGCCTCATCCTATATCTCTCCTCCCTTTCTCAACTACCCTCCTTTAAAAGCTATTGATACTCATTGCCTCTACTTGTCTTCCTTTTACTCCTTAATTCTATACAGTTGAGTTTCTGACCTCATAACTCAAGTGAAACTTGAGTTGTATCTATGTACTCATATCTCCAGAAGCTAGCATAGTGCCTTTTCCATAGAAATTAAATGGTTAAAATGAGTATTTGCTAGTTGATTATGGATTAAATCAACACTTTCATAAAAAATTAAACAAGAACTTTATAATGTATGCAAATACCACCATGAGGTTCTGGACACGGTTAATATGCACCAGATACACACTGATACTACTACCTTTGAAGAAATTTAAATCATACTGTATGATCTCAGAGAAGTACAGTGTACAGATTTGTTTTATAATCTTTGCATCTTTCTTACAGTAATTCTGAGATTGTTGTTGGAAGAAAGGGAAGTAGAAAAGTATAAACATTTATATAACACATGCTAGACATTGTGTAAAGTTCTTCCCAAATATATTATTTAATCCTCAAAACATCCCTCTGATGTAGGTATTATTATTATCCCTCTTTTACTGTTGAAGAAATTGAGCCAAAACGACTTGCCCATAGACATATAGACAATTTGTCTGAGGTTGGATTTGAACTTAGATCTTAATTCTGAGGCCTGCACTCTATTCACCTAATTGCCCATGAGATGGAAGATGCTGCCTTTGTTTTTCTCATATTCTTGTGCAAGCCTAGATTGTGTATTGTGTCTCAGCTAAAAGGTATGTAATATTAAGGAATCAATTTAATCCTGATTCTATTGTTTGGGTGTGGAAAATGACCTATGCTTTGGGGAAAACACCTGTGTATATTTATTTGCTCAGCTTCATAGGCAAAATATTTAAAGATTTGATAAAGTGATGTTTCAAGCTTTAATCTCTATATTCCATCAGGTTTCCACTCTGGTAGGATCTCTGGTTCCATTTTCTCTAGCAGCAGCTGTTGGATTACAAAGTATCTGTCATAAGATTTGAATTATATTCAATGAATAGAAAGTTTTGAAGTTTGGCCTTGATAAATTGTTTCACATACTGTTCCATACACATATCCTTAAGTTCTCACTCTTGATCAGACTTGTACTTGTACATGTGGGCAGCATAAGTAAAAATCTGGATATTCACACCCATCTTTTGCAACAATTTAAAGTCATATGCATATATTTTTGGTGCATTCATTTTTTATCAGCCCCAGGTAACAGATGCATGAATGTACCATCTTCCTGGAATGCACAGGACAGGCTTCATATCACAAATCTTACACCGATGGCCCTCAGTAGTACAGACCAGTAACAAGCATCATAGGATTTCTGATCCTGAGAACACATTTCCCAAACCTCTCCCAGGACCTTATGCTAAGCCATATGACCATCCAAATGACAAAAAGATCCTGAAAGATATCTTGACCAACCCTATGACAGCAATCTAGACAACTGTGGCTCTAATTATGAAAGAAGACATTCATGTCACTGATCATAGATGCAATCAACATGTAAAAATGTATATATATCAAATACTTAATAATAACTTCACTCTTTACTTCTCTCAACTAAGGACCTTACTTCTTAACTTTCTTGAGAATATTGATGTCATCTGACATGAGCTTCCTCTTCTCCCATTCTCCTCATCTCAAAGCCCCTTAACATTATTTTCTCCTCCTTCCAGTCTCTGGAAAAAGAGGTGTCCTTCTTCCTTGCTATGACCAATCCTTCCACGATCCCCTTCTATCTTCTCTAACAAGTTGAATCCTCAATCCCACTACACACCACTTCAAATCTTCGACTTCTACCTTTCAGGTTTCTTACTTGCTGTTTTAAAAAATGTTCAAGTTTCCCCCATCCTTAAACAAAATCTCTACTAGACTCTACCATTCCCACCCATTATCTGTCCTCCCTTTCTCAGTCAAACTCCTTGAAAAGAGACATCTATATAGGCTGTCTCCATTTCCCCTCCTTTTTTTTCCCATGCCTCAATACTTTGCAATCTGGTGTTTGATCTCTTCACTCAATTGAAACTGTTTTCTCCCAGGTTACCCAGGATATCCGAATTGCCAAATCTGATGATCTCTTCTCAGTTGCAATTCTTTTCAACTTGTGAATGTGAAGACAGTTGGGAGAAATGTTGTGCTCCTTTGATGAACTGTGGTCATTCATTCTCACTGTAGAATAGGGTCTTGATCATCACCCCCTAAATGTTTATCAGAAAAAACCACATCAAGGGATATGCTAGATCCTGCTTGATGTGATTTGTGAGATCTGATTGTTAAATTTTCAGTATGGGCCTTTGTAGCTTAGAAATTAGCAAATACTACAAATAAGGGCTTGATTTGTTGCTTTGTTAATGGTCTGAAGCTAAGAAAATAATAGAGGGGAAGCTAGGTGGTTCAGTGGTTTGAGAGTCAGGTCTAAAGAGAGGAGGTCCTGGGGTCAAATCTGGCTGCAGACACTTCCTAGTAATGTGACCCTGGGCAAGTCACCTAACCCCATTGCCTAGCTCTTAATTGCTTTTCTGCTTTGATCCCCAAATGGAAGGTAAGGGTTTAAAAATGACAGAGAAAATGTTAATAAGGCAGGTTATTTAAATATAATAAATATTTAAGTGTGTCCTGTATACATTCCCTCCAACCTGACCCAGAGAGCCATGGGCCACATCACAGATCTGAATTTCCTTCTGTGTGCTAAACTTCATCTTTAAAAGTAGACTAACTTTCTTAATTCTGATTTGATTGTAGGGCAAAACAAGGCACTCTCAAGTCACAGAACAGTTAACAAAAGGAGCTTTACTTTGCCCTAACATAGCAAAGATATGCTAGAAGGATACAGGACCCTTGGCTTCTATTGACCATTCTATAGAACCATCTGGAAATACATCTGGTCAGCAGGGCAGGCTATGGTGACTCACAAAACCTTCAGAAGTACTCCTAATCCATATATTTTGGGATTTATACTCTTAAAAGACTCAGAAACTTCCTCAAAGGAGGCAAAGTCCAATGAACTGTCAGGGACAGTTTTGTTGTCTTCTAGAGAAAATGTATTCCTGTCCCAGAAAGGAAGAAGGAGAGGTGAACCTAATCTATGTTGTGGGTGAGGGAAAGATGTTAGTCTTACAATATTAGGTCTGGATGAAGCATCTCTTTAATTAAAACCCACATTTGGTATCAACCACCTGGCCAAACCTGATCAATTTTCAGTTTTTAAATGGTTCACAATATTTCACCCCTCCTCCATATTCTACTCTACAGCCACTGTCGACTTCAGGAGTTTATCCTCAACAATCTCAGCACTACCCTGTCAATATCCAGCTCACAAGCCTTTTTTTGCCTTGTTGAGAAGAGAAATTTGTTTCCCTGCATCCTCTGGATCCCTGATCTCCTGTATCAGCTGAATTAATATAAAACCACTGAGGTCTATAATCCCTCAAACCAGTCCAGGAGACATTAAATTGTCATGGTAATAGTCGACAAAACCTAGTTAAAGGATTTCAGCATGTCCAGATTTATTATATTTAGTGATATTTAGTGATTTAGATTTTTAGTGATGTAGAGTATTTAGTGAATTTAAAACTTATCAAAAGCTATGTACCCATTATTTAACATCTTATTCTCTTCTATAACAACACCTATCTGCCTCTTTTCCTCCTCCCTTTCTTTCCTTCTTTCTTTCCTTCTTTCTTTCTTTCCTTCCTTCTTTCTTTCCTTCTTTCTTTCTTTCTTTCTTTCTTTCTTTCTTTCTTTCTTTCTTTCTTTCTTTCTTTCTTTCTTTCTTTCTTTCTTTCTTTCTTTCTTTCTTTCTTTCTTTCTTTCTTTCTTTCTTTCTTTCTTTCTTTCTTTCTTTCTTTCTTTCTTTCTTTCTTTCTTTCTTTCTTTCTTTCTTTCTTTCTTTCTTCCCTTCCTTCGTTTGTTCGTTCCTTCCTTCCCATACACATACACACACAGATCCTAGATAAGTTACCTAGAGGTTAAATTTGCTGAGATATGCTGTAAGGAAATCTAATAGTCCCCTTTAGAACAATAACATATGCCTTACAATCATCACTTCCACACACTATAAAAAGTGAGAGAAAGGATGATCCTTCCAGAAGTTTTGACATCTGAAATACTCTGATGATCCAAACATCACTGCATTTTTTTATCTGATGTCTTGGAATGATCTTTTGAGTAAATCCAATCAAAGACTCCAGCAATTCTGTCTCAAAGAATATAAAAGTGACAAAAAATTAATTCTTATGGAAAATTAGGCACACAAAATCTTTTCTCCCTTGGTTTATTCTCTGATCCTATTGCTCCCTTTACCACCATCCTTCCTAATATCTATAAGTAGTCAAATAGTAGATATTTTAGAATAGAAAAAATTCAGGAAAATATCTCCTACCTCTTCTTATTTAATTGTCCCTAACATATTGTCCCAAAGTGAATTTTTAAAATTATTTTTTCCTTTTAAATACCCCGAAACATAAATCATAGAGGGTCATTTGTGGTTGCCACATTTGATTGCTGACATTAGTTCCTCTAAAGATAAATGCACACACATACACACACACACACACACACACACACACACACACACTGCAGAATGATCTAGACCAGGGTTTTTTTTTTTTTTAAACCATTTTTGTCATGGACTGGTAGACTGATGAAGCCTATGAACCTCTTCTCAGAATAATGTTTAAAAATATGCAAACACTTTAAATTATCTAGCCCACTTTCTCAGGACCAGGCCTGCTATATTCCCTCACCCCTATAGTTACAGAGTATTATAAGGGACTTGGAGTAACTTTTTTCCTTTTTCTACTTCTATTTAATATCGTCCCAATTGTCTGTGTTATCCTCACCTGTACCTAGCACCCCACTTCTTGACATTAATTACCTCCAAAATTTACTTCACAGATATAGCAAGAACAAACATACAAACATTTTCCCCCTTGGGGGTATACTCTCCCCTATTTTACCTCAGTTCCTGGGGGTAGGTTTGCAAATGAGCTCAGTTCTTATATAGCATTGGTCCCACTAAGTTCATATCCAAAGGCAGCATCTTTGCCAGATGAGTCCTCACCTCAGCTTCTGCTGGGGCTGGAGGAGGGGAACACCAAAGTCTTCCTGGAGATCATTCCTTGTTTCTCAGGACATCAATGATAGGCTGTCTGCAACACTCATCCTACTTTCCTACCCCTAGATTTCTATGGTTTCCTTTTTGACCTTTCAAAAATCCCAAGGTCAGACTACTCCCTTCTCCAAAGATCCCCCAGAAGTGGATGAGGAAGAGAGGCAGTAGCTGAAGCTGATAGGCCTTTTTGAAAGCCTCTGATCCAAAAGCCTCCTCTTCAACATGTGGTTAGCCAACTGGAAGCAGTTACTGAATGTCCATGCATGCTCCACAGTCTGTCTCTCTAAGACACTTCCCACACGCACCATCACAAGTCTCTCAGAAACAGACTTTTCAAGGTCTCCACATGGAGAGATACCACCCCAGGCTAGATACCATCTAGTGTTTATCCACTAGACACCCATTGCAAATTTATAAATTAAAATATATAGTATCACCAAGGAAATCAAAGGTTAGTTAACATAAGGATGTAGGGTTTTTTCTTCCCATCTTCTAAAATCAACTAAGCTTCTAAAGCTAATGATATCAATAGCCAGTCAATGACTTCTTTCTCCTTTGTAATATTTATTGACTGTATCCTTCCCTCTTTCTTTCCTTCTTTCTATTTATTCTCCCTGAGGAGAGATTTTACAAGACTCACAGATACAAGCCCAATTTTGTTTTTAAAAAAAGAGACCAAATATACCTATAAATAGATATGTTTTGTCATACATATATATATATATGGAGAGAGAGAGAGAGAGAGGGAGAGAGAGAGAGAGAGAGAGAGAGAGAGAGAGAGAGAGAGAGAGAGTTTTGTATATTTCACTGAAAAGAGACCAACTGTATAAAATCCTACCCAAAAGGAAATCAAATTTGTAAAATCCAAGCAGGTCACCTTTACCAAATCCAGAGGGGTAGAGATATTGATAATTTCTAGGGGAGTCAACATCACCTCTAAAATCCAGGAAGTAGGGGCAATACTCCTTCTTTTCTAGTCAAGCAAGAACAATGGGAATAATCCATCTTTGGGGATAGCTTTGAGGACCCCTCATGGTAGAAGCATGATCCCTTCAGAGAGAGCATCTGATTTGACTAGTGTCAAAGGGAACCAGTGTGGGGAAAAATTTCCCCTGTGTTTTCATAGGAAATCACAGGATCATAATTTTAGACCTGGAAGCAGCCTTAAAGGGTTCAGTAAGTACAATTCTTTCATTTAAAGATGAGCGAACAAAGGCTCAGAAAGGTTAAATGATTTGTTGAAGATCACACAGGCTATAAAAGTCTGAGACAAGATCCATACCCAAAGGTTTCTGACTCCATGCCCACCATTCTTTCTACTACTTCCTCTCTTGGGATAGAGATGGGTGAGAAAGTCCTCATTGATATCATAAAGCTGGGGCAGGAGATTTCATTTGGGGAAGACAAGTAATGTTACAGGGGAAACGGACATTATAAGAATTTTCCTACTTGATTTTACCAGCTGAAATTATCTTATTGAGTTAGATTAGAGAGTTGGAGTGATAATGTGGGAGTTACTAGATTTCATTATGTTTGCAAATCAAGCAAAAACAAATTTAAGGTCTTAAAGCCATCATGAAAATAACTTATTTCTCATTTTCTGCTACTTATTCCATTTACTTTCAAATCGAATGAAATTATTGTTGGACTGAGTAAATTCAGTTCCCAGGGTGAACCTGGTAAGAAGGAAATACTTTATGTCAAGCATTGTATTTTTGCTCAATGATCTAAATAAATGAAGTGTTTCCTACAAATGAACATAGGATTTATTCTTTACAATCAATGAAAACATAAATGAATAAAACCAGGCATAACCAGAAACCAGTGCTTCCTCCCTCCATTACTAATACTTTCAATGGGTTAAAGATATGCTTGGTTTCTTAAACACCCTGCTGTAGTTCCTGGTTCACACAGACCTGTTGTGGAGCATTAATGAATAGTGAAATTAATTTCATCACTGTTGACTCTGACCTCATCATCCTCGTGAAGAGAATATTAAAAAAAAACCAGCTTTTGTGTGTGTGTACATTTGGTTTATGTCCATATGAAAGGCACGATTGATATAAAAATAATTCAAAGATAAATTTAAATTTAGCTAATTCATTATAGCCTCATATTTTTAGTTTCTCTTCATATGTTCCCTTCTATGTGCTATTATCGTCTCCCTATATTCCCTCTGTAGTTTAGATAGGGCATTTCTGTATTACCTTCTTTTGTTAACATTAATAGTATATACAAATTAATAGGTCGGAATGAGGGAATAGTTTGAAAATTGAATATTTATATTTGATTTCAAATCAGAGAATGCACATTTCTTCTTGGTAAAGAAAAATTTTGAATTTCATTTGATGTATTTGCCAAATTGTCAAGACACTGAATCCTGTCCTCCCTATTTTTCCATGGAAATATGAGACCTGGATTGTAGAGCACATGGAAAAATGATTACTTAGGATTCGCTTCATAAAACTCATGTTCAGCTAGAATGGAATGCCATTAATGATTGAAGAGAAAGAGAGGGAAATAGTTCATTCTTTTCTGGCAAAGCCTAGGTTAATTTAGGGCCATTGATTGGGCCTGGTTTTCATTTCTTAACCAACCAACCATTGCATTTATTCTCTAGCTTTCAGAGTCCTTGGCACCTATTTAGTACAATGAAGTTGAATAATTATTACCAATTTCCGGGAAGGTGGACTTTTTATCTATTTTATCTATTTAGTAAACAGAAGTCGATTATATTTCTTTTTTTTTTTAAACCCTTACCTTCTGTCTTGGAGTCAAGACTGTGTATTGGCTCCAAGGCAGAAGAGTGGTAAGGGCTAGGCAATGGGGGTCAAGTGACTTGCCTAGGGTCACACAGCTGGGAAGTGGCTGAAGCCAGATTTGAACCTAGGAGATTATATTTCTAAGTGGAAGAATTTGCCTTTTCAGGTTCTTGTCCCTACAAGTTGTAAGGCTCATATAGAATTAACATCGTTCAGTAATTAAAATGTTCAAACTTCAAGGTTTTATGGGCATTCGTATATGTATGTGTGTGTATTTTAAAAATTGTAATATATCATTCTAGCTCAGACACTTGCACTGTGTGTTCTTGAGCACATTCTCTCCCTTCTCTCACAGCCTGAGTTTCCTCAGCTGCTCATTTCTCAAGGATAGTAAGAGTTCTGACCTCCTAGGCCTGTCATGAGTATCAAATGAGCTAATAGGTGAAGTATTTTGCAAACCCCAAAGTGCTATATAAATGCTGTTCAGTCATATCAGTTGTGTCCAACTCTTTGTGATCCCATTAGGGTTTTCTTGGCAAAGATACTGGACTGGTTTGCTATTTCCTTCTCCAGCTCATTTGACAGATGAAGAAACTAAGGCAAGCAGGATTAGGAGACTTTTCCAGAGTAACACAGCTAGTTAAGTGACTAAGGCCAAATATGAATTCAGACCCTCCTGACTCTAAGCCTATTGATCTATCTATTGTGCCACTTAACCCACGCTTACTTAAAATAAAACTTAAAACATTGACATTGGGGAAGATAGGTTAACCCTGAATTTTACAACCAGAGAGCTGATGCTTAGCTGATCATAAGGATTTGGGACCTTCTACTTACTTTGCAAAAAAAGCATATTAATGGTATATTTCCTCATAGCCCCAAACCAACCTAATTCTTTTTTTTTTCTTTTTTAAACTCTTACCTTCCATCTTGGAATCAATACTGTACATTGGTTCCAAGGCAGAAGAGTGGTAAGGGCTAGGCAATGGGGGTTAAGTGACTTGCCCAGGGTCACACAGCTAGAAGTGTCTGAGGTCAGATTTGAACCCAGGACCTCCCATCTCTAGGCCTGACTCTCAATCCACTGAGTGACCCAGCTGCCCCCCTAATTCTTAATTACTAATATTTCTTATCACAAACTATAGAATGTTAGAATTTGATGACACCACTCTGTCCACTTCTCATTTTGTTTCTGAAGTCTGCTTTAAGTCATATTATTAGTTATTGGTAGTGACAGGAGGAGAGTCAAGAGCTATTGACTCCTAATACAGTGGGCTTTTCCCAAGAGACTTCACTGCCTTTCCAAGTTATAAAATTTTGTTCGTACAAAAAACGTATTGGAAAACTTGGGTGCGATTTAGATAGAATGAACAGGTAGGGATGGCTTGTGATCTTCATTGCTGGAGGAAATACTTCGGAAAAATCATAGATCCATTGAAATATTGGTGTGTTTGTTTTATAAAGAAAAACATTTCAAAAGTGCTTCTGTAACCAGTTATTATGTTTTCTATTATTGCCTAGAACCATAGATAGCTAAGATCTTCAGAGAATAAAAAGGTTTATGAATATGAAACAAAGAACTCTAGTAATGTAAGTACAACTCAACTCAATTCAATTCAGTGATTCAATTTATTATGAGCCTACTAAGCAGAATATAGGTTGAGGATCTCAGACTTCATAGTCTCAGGACCCGTCAAAAAGCTGTTATGTGGGTTATATCTCTTGATATTAACCATTTTGGAAATGAAAACATCTAGCTTAATTATGAAAATAATTTAAAATTTACAGAACCCCCTGAAATTATTTCAGGGATGGGGATAGAAGTGAAAATGCATGGAGTCCAGATATAGAGTGTCAAAAGTGAGGACCCACTAGGAAATTGGATTTTATCATTGGATTTTAGAGTATGTGGTAGAGAGAGTAAACAGTAAGAAGCCTGGAGAGGTAGAAAGGGCCAGGTCATGAACAACTTTAGAAGTCATGTACATGATTTTATATGTGATTCAGGAGGTCATAGGAAGCCATTGGCTTTTATTGAAATGGGAAATGCCATGGTAAGGTGAGCATCTGCCAGTGTATTGAGAACCAGCCTAGAGAAGGGTGGTCCTAGGTTCAAATCTGACCTCAGACACTTCCTAGCTGTGTGACTCTGAGCAAATCATGTAACCCCTGTTGCCTAACCTTTACCACTCTTCTGTCTTGGAAACAATACACAGAATTGATTGGTTCTATGATGGAAGATAAGGGTTTTTTAAAAATGGTATGTTGGGGGCAGCTGGGTAGCTCAGTGGTTTGAGAGCCAGGCCTAGAGACGGGAGGTCCTAGGTTCAAATCTGACCTCAGACACTTCCTAGCTGTACGACCCTGGACAAGTCACTTGACCCCCATTGCCTAGCCCTTACCACTCTTCTGCCTTGGAACCAATACACAGTATTGAATCCAAGACGGAAGGTGAGGGTTTAAAAAAAAATGGCATGTTAAGACTTGTTCATTACGAAGATCACTTTGGCAATTTAATGGAGAAAGAATTGGAGTGTGAGTGTGTATGGAGGCAGGACTTGCAGAAGTGAGACCAATCAGAAGGCTGTTTTAATCATCTACATTAGAGACGATGAGGTCCTATACCAAGATGGCAGCAGTATCAGATGAGATGTGAAAGCAGAATCCAGGAATTTTTCAATAGGTTGAATATTTGGTGATGGTGATGGCAGTAGAAGATTGAGAAAAAGTGAAGAATTAATAATGAAACTTAGTAGGAGGATGAAATCATCATCAATGATGGGGAACTTTGGAAAGAGAGAGGGTACTTGGTGGTAGTGGGGGGAAGAGTATAAGTTCAGAGTTGGACATATTGAGTTTAAAATGTCTATGAGGCATACAATTCAAACTGTTCAATTGACAGTTTATATATGAGTCTGGAGGGCAGAAAATAAGTTGGTATTAGATAAACAGATATGAGAATCATTTACTTAGCAATAATACTTGACTCTCTGGAAGCTGACAAGATCACCCAAGGCAAATAATGCTAGTAAAGGCTTGAGATTCTGAGAATGCAAGGATATAAATGAAACTCCTTGCTCTCAGGAAGCTTGCCTTCTTTTGGGGAGAGGGACGGAACATAATAAAGTCAAAAATGACTAATAAGTTAATACAAAGTATCTATAAAACATTGGTGAAATTTGGAGAGTGTTTGTTAGATAGGGCATAGTAAAAATAATCTGGAATGAGAAGGATCCTTATTTAAATCCTGCATTACTACCTTATGACCCTAAGCAACTCACTTAACCTATTCTCTCCCTTGGTAAAATAAACCACTACCTCCCAGGGTGCTGTGAAGATCAAATGAGATAATAATGTTTTCCAAACATTGAAGTACTGTATAAATGCTAGCGATTTTGTTATACTAAAGTATCTTCTGAAGATACTTCATGGCATTGTCACATTTAGGCTTTAGGAATAACAAATACTTCTCTGTAAATTGAAAAGAATGTGTAGGGGAAGCTATATGGCTCATTGAATTGAGAGCCAGCTCGAAGGACCTGGATTCAAATCTGGTCTCCGGTGCTTTGTAGCTGTTTGACTCCAGGCAAGTCACATAACCTCCGTTGCCTACCCCTTACTGCTCTTCTGTCTTGGAACTAATACTTAGCACTGATTCTAAGATGGAAGGTAAGGGTATTTAAAAAACAAAAAGAATGCTTGCTCTATGAACTATTTTTTTAGGTTAATAAAAATATAAATATTATACCTTGCTGCAAAAAATCTGAGACAAAAATGGTCTGAGTCTATTTGTTGGCAAGGCCAGATGTTACCAATAATAGAGGTCAATGGTTTCTCAGTAACCAAAGACCCCCGATGCAGTTAGAACAGCTTTTTATACAGTTTCGTGGTCCAGAAATGTCCCCTAAACTAAGATTTTTTTTTAAACCCTTACCTTCTATCTTGGAATCAATACTGTGTATTGGTTCCAAGACAGAAGAGCAGTAAGGTCTAGGCAATGGGGGTTAAGTGACTTGCCCAGGGTCACACAGCTGGGAAGTATCTGAGGTCAGATTTGAACCCAGGACCTCCCATTTCTAGTCCTGGCTCTTAATCCATTGAGCTACCCAGCTGCCTCCCTAAACTAAGATTTTTATTGGTTTTAATTATGCCATCTGAGCACCTATCTTTCTTCAAGACTTGAGTTTTTATGAATTTTTGTGTGCAGATGGGTCTCTGGCATTGAGACCCTCTCTCCTTCAGGAGGTATAATTTTTAAATTCTATGCTTTAATTCTATATCCATGTAATAGTACTAAAATGTGATATTAAAGCAATTTCTAAAAGAAGAAGAAAAAACCTGACCACCAGTCTTAACCCTTTATGGCGACCAGAAAACCAAAAATAGATTAACATTCCCTTGTAAGAACCAACAGCCCAGCGTCCTCCCAGACCAGGGCCTTTCCTGGTGCTTGTGTGGGGTGGGTGGGGAATAGACTTAGTCCATCTACTGTAACATTCTCCAGAAGTTTCCTTATCTACCACTCCCTGTACCAACAGAGCCCAGTACTAGGAACTTGAGATCAGGCGAAATCATCCTTCATCCATCTTTCTTATCTCCCTCAACTGGCATCTTGTTTTCCTCACTTATTGAGGGTTGACATTTGATCTGCACAACAGTGTTCTAAGCTGCAAAGCTGTAAAGCCCGATTACGGTGATAAAACTTGACTATGATGGCAATTATTAGGACTAACAAAATTCTTCAGTAACCTCAACATATATCAATGTGCCCTCAAGTAGTGCTGTGTGGGATATCATCAGTTAAGGGTCTTCCTCCAATGATTCTAATCTGAACCCATCCATGCCTGGCTATCCTGTGCATTCATGTCTTCCTGAAAGTTTATCGCAGGGTATCCACACTGTTTGCCTGGGTCATGAGACTCCAGCTGGGCCAACCGAGGCCAGGATATTGTACTTCTTCCCTCGTCACTGAATGGCCCCTCTCACTGGTCTCACAAAGGCTGGGATTGGGTTCAGTCCTGGGGAGGAAACCTGTCCTCTAATGAGAGGCTGACATTTCTTTTCTCCTGCTCTCCAGCGCATTATGCCTCTACTCTGGAACCATAGGGGGAAATTATTTAAAGCTTAGCTTTTGGCTAGTTGGGACTATTTCTAAAAGTGAAGAGTTGAACGTTATTCAGTGTGGCAGCCAGTAGGGATTTTCTATACATAAAAGAGATGCTAAACATAAAAGTAGCTAGGTGATATAATGGATATAGCACTTGGAGCCAGGAAGACTCATCTTCCTGAGTTCAAACTCAGACACTCATGTGACTCTGGGTAAATCACTTAATCCTGCTGAACTCGGTTTCCTCGTCTGTAAAATGAGCTAGATAAGAAAATGGCAAGCCATTCTAATATCTTTGCCAAAAAAGCCCTCCAAATTGGGTCATGGAGAGTCAGGTCTGACTGAATAACAACAAACATAAATCTTATCCAAATATATTTTGTTGAATAGACATTGTTCCCTTTTGTCTCAGGTCTATACAATCCTTTCAAATAATTTTACTGAGGAATAGGTTTGACGATGTCACCTCTCTACTCAACAAACCCTTGATGGCTCCCTACTTACCACTAGGATCAAATAGTTTATAAACTTCCAACTGAACCTTTAAGGCTCTTCGCAGACTTGCCCCTTACTATCTATTCAGCCACATTATTCCATTTGTTGTTTCTTACACATGATGCACTTTCTTTTCTGTGACTTTGCACTGGCTATTCTTTATGCCTGGAATGCCTTTCCTCAATTTTTATCTCTTAGAATGTCTGGTTTCTTTTTAGACTCATTCCAGGATCACCTTCTGAAGGTGCTAGTCCTTTCTAGTCCTTCTCTCACCAATTGTTCCTTTGTTCTTTTCTGTTTAATTCTACCCTCCTTCTATAGTATATATCATCTATATGACTAATTTATGCAAAAGCTATTTCATATGACATATATAGGCAGCTAGGTGGAGCAGTGGATAGAGAGATATTTCTGGAGTCAGGAAACCTCATCTTCATGAGTTCAAATCTGGCCTCAGACATTTATTTAGCTGTGTGACCTGTTGGCCTCATTTTTCTCAGTAAAATTAGCTGGAGTAGGGAAAGCAAACCACTCCAGTATCTTGGCCAAAGATAACAACAACAAAGCAAAACAAAACAAAACTACAACAACAAAGGCAAAAGGGGTAGCAAAGAGTCTAACACAACAGAAAAAACAATTGAGCAACCATTGAAATGTAAACCCCTTGAAGGCATGAGGCTGTTTTGTTTTTTTTATTTATAGCCCCAGGGCTTAGGATAATCTCTGACTCAGTCAGTGCTTAATAAATGTGGACATGATTTGGGATCCTTCTTTGTTGTCTTCACTGGTGCAGAATTTTTTCCTAGGACCTCCAGAAATCTCCAACTCAGCAGGTCATATCCAGATGTATGCCCAGTAGATGTTTGGTCAACTACACTTAGGAAAGAAACATAAAACCTAGGCAGAAAGGTCTCTGAGATCCAGTCTCAGCCATTATGTGCTCAGAGTACCCTGAAAGCTGTGGTTGGGGAGGAAATGATGCTTTGCTTTTTCCACTGCCTCTCTTGGGCAAAGGACAAAAGGTTCCTGCTATACTCCCCAAAAGAGAGCAAAGAGAGGTAACTCAGGGTGGGCTCTTCTTTTTTAAAAGTCCATTGACTAATTATGACTCTTTCTTCTCAATGGACCATAATGGAATTGCTTTCTATCCCCATTGCTCTAAACCACAAATATCCAAAGTACCAAGACACTGAGCCAGAACTCATGGTCAGCTAACATCAGGCAGGGGAACCCTATGAATGCTTTATATATTATTCTATATATAAATGCACAAATTTTCCATTTTTCTTTACCTCTTAACCTTTGGCAATAATTAAAGACCACTGCTGATGTCTTGCCTGCTATATATGACATTTCTATGTGACTTTCTGATTCTCTGGTTGTGTGGTTATTTTTTGTTGTGTATTCATATACTATTAATTCCTTAGTTCTTGCATTCGTGTAGGTAGCTACATAGATGCCCATCTCATTGACATTATTTTAGCATATGTGCCTAAATAGTCTTTCATATCCCTGTCTCAGCTTCCTGAGAGGCAAGAGGACAACTGTGAACACTTTGTGCTTAGGAGGAGAAATCCAAATGTGCAGCTGTAAAGTACATAGCATTCCTACTGGTACCATATTTTCTTGTTTATAGACAATTTCATTTCATGTAACCAAATGTTTTAAATAATCTTAAAGAAAATCAGGAATGATTAAATGATTTTATGGTCACTGAAAATCAATTAGCTACAGACTGGGAATTTAGTACAAGTAGAACTCTATTTAAAAATGGCCAAATAGAGAATGGATAGAGAATAGGGAAGAGAATGAATATAAAATTTAAAAAAAGCCCAACTTCTTACTTTGTAGTAATAGCCAGTTAATTTATTCAATTTACTTCAAATAATTTATTAAAAAAACTATTAAATATATTTTATTCTTTTGGGAAAACTCATCTGAAATGTAAATCAAGAGCTTAAGGCTATCTCTTTTCTTTTGGCCACCAAGAGTTATAATAATATGTCTGAGGTGGGACAATGTCTTCCATCATGACCCCAATTTGCTGGGATTTAGAAGGCAAATTTTGAGCCTGGTACACACACATGCAAGTCTAAAATTTGAAGGAGATGAAAATTTAGAAGAGTAAAAGTTGAGACACATAGAATAGGATCTAGGTGGAGGTAAGATCTCTAAAGGAGGCCTAGAAAATTCATATAATGCCAGGCCAATCACTAGGTAGATTTTCCATAGGTAGTAAGCAAGTCATTGCTGCTTCCTGTCCATTCATGGAAAAGTAGCAATGCAAAGCCCTCTGAGGAAAGTTGAATCTTAATCAGGGCCTTTGTCATTCTAGAAAGGCTTTTAGCATAGCCCTGATAACACAATGAATTTTTTTTTTTGAGAAACAGACATAGAAACAGACATCACTGGCCACCTTGTGTTTAAATATTTTTCATCATAGCACCCTATGAAACAAAGAAAAACTAAAAATTAATGACCCTCAGTTTTCTGTGACCCCTTGCTGCTTCTACCACGATGATGGAAGAATGGTGAGAAATGAGGTAGAGGCCATTAAGAATCAAATGGTTTTTTTGATTGTCAATAAACTATTTTTACTGTTGGTATCCTAAATGTGAGATCTTTATCTGATGACTAACAAAGAACATATTACTGGAAGAGTTGAAATGCATCAAATTTGACATTCTTGCTACTAGTGAAATCTAAAGAAAGGAGGAAATTGAGGCTATATGGAATGATGTTTCACAGTATCCCTTAGAGAGGTAAAGAAAGGAGTTGGTAAAGTCTTTTTATTATACACCCAGAAGATATAAGAACAATTATTACATGGGGTAGTTGGTCTTCACATTTTGCATTACTAAGAAGTATTTGCAAAAAGACCAGCATAAAAATAATTAGAACTTATGAGCCAACATTGATTGCTGAGAATGATGTGTGCAAGAAATTCTATGTAGAAATTGATGAGCCTTTCCAAAACAAACCCACATACATCCTGATACTCAATGACTTTAATGCAAAGGTGGAAAAATATTAGGATGAAGAGAAATATGTGGGAAAGGATAGCTCAGGAAACATAAATGAGAGAGGTCAAAGAGTGTTAGGAGTACACAGAAGCTTCACACCTCTCTTTTATGAAGACTTCATTTAGAAAGATAATTGGTAGGTGCTGGAAACAGTGAGCATCAAATAACACCATAAAAAATTAAACAGATTTTGTTTTAACAGACAGGAAAGGACTTGTGATTGATGTGGGAGTTATCCCTGAGTCAGCTGACTGTGTATAGTCAGACCATGAGCTAATTAGAGCTAAGATCAGAAATTATTTTTTTCCTTAAAGAAAAAAGAATAAAAATTAGAAAAAGATGGAAAATGTAATTAAAACATTAAATCCTGAATTATTTGAGCAAATTATGAATAAGTAAAATGTATAATAGAACCAACATCAACATCAACTAGAATAATTTCATCCAGAAATTTAATCAAAGTAAATTAAGGGCTACAACAAGGAGACCAAAAGAGCCCAGAAAATGACTTAGCAAACAAATATCTGACGCAAAAATGAGAGATGGCTGCTAAAGCTAACACTGGGTTAGAATGTTAACTGTTTGGCAAAATCTTAAGAAGAAAGAAGATGAGTGGTTTTGAACAACCTCTTCTCAAAAGTAGAGAGAAGTTAAAAGAAACTTTGACAAGGTAACCATTTTGGCAAAGTCATACCTAAGATTAGGCTCATTAAGACCACTCATGGATGAAAATAGAAGGAAGAATAAAATGAGAGAGAGAGAGAGAGAGAGAGAGAGAGAGAGAGAGAGAGAGAGAGAGAGAGAGAGAGAGAGAGAGAGAGAGAGAGAGAGAGAGAGATGGAAAAGATTATCAAAAACCATTTAAAACTATTTTCTCCTTTAAGGATAGTGGAATGGCCACACTTGGACCCTAATATCACAGTCACTGAAGTGCTTATAGAGAAAAAATATGGGGCAGGTGAATGATGAAATGACTGAGGAAGCAAAGGTTTAATCTTTCAAACATATCAGTTTATTAAGCAATGCATGCCAATGACCTAACAAATCAAGACTAGTCATCTCCCTCAGCTTTCACATTTTGAACTCAAATACAGGGGGAGACAGACTTTTGTACATTAAAAATCAATTACTCAAATGAGACCAATTAATAATGATTGATCAGTATACAGAATTAGATAATCTGATTTCTAATTGAAGAAAAGATTAGGAACTTTCCAAGTTGGGAGAGGGAGAGAGAACAGGTGTAATTCTCTGAACTCAGAAAAAGAAGTGTCCCAAAGTTGAAATCCCCTTAATGGGATCAAAGACAAGAAAAACCAGCCAGATTGGACTAAGTATATATAAAGTAGTACCTTGAAGGTACTTGGAGGTGATACCATTGTGAGGGTATTCAGGGACCATAGGAGGCAAAGATACTAAAGGTATGGGGAAAAAAAACAACATCTTAGGCCTTAGTAATACTGATAAAAGGGGGGAAAGCTCAGTGGATAGAGGATGAAGATGGGAGGTCCTGAGTTCCAATGTGACCTCAGATACTTCCTAGCTGTAACTCTGGGCAAGTCAATGGCTCATTTGCATAACCCTTACCATTCTTCTGGCTTGGAATTTATACTTAGTATCAATTCTAAGGTAGAAGGTAAGAGTTTAAAACAAACAAATATTGTTTAAAAATAACTTAAAGGATATCAGTAACTACTAACCTATATGACTATTCTCCCATCCAAATAAGATCTTTATTCATGACATCTAGACAGGGAACATGTAGCGTTTCACAAGCAATATTCAACAATATAATATGCCTTTATTATTTCATAATTCATTAATAATGTATAGTGGTGTCAAATTAATATATAAATGGGGCCACTAAACTGTACATGAGGATATCTGTGGGCTACAATTTTCTTAGAAAACTCCATATTAATTATGTTCTATTGAATATATATTTTCTTACTTTGTTTAATACTTCCCAATTACATTCTTTATACCTTTACCTTGTGTCTTATAATCAATATTGTGCACTGGTTCCAAGACAGAAGAGTGGTAAAGGCTAGGCATTTGGGGTTGTGACTTGCAAAAAGTCACATACATGGAAGTATCTGAGGTTAGATTTGAACCTGAGGAGTCAAGATGGCAGCCTAGAAGCAGCAAAAGTTCAGGCGTCTGAAAACCCTTCCTTATCAATCACAAACTGAATGCTTCTAGGGGACTCAAAGTCAAACCCAACAACAAAGCAGAACCAAGGAACCCTCCTTCAGGACTCAATTCAAAAGGTATGCCCCCCCCCCAAAAAAAAAGCTGGAATCTGAGAATACTCAGGTTTAAGGGGAAGGCAGAAGGAAGGTCTCAGGACCCCTCCCCCCATCCACTGAGAGTGCTGAGACTCTAGCATCAGTGGAAACTTCTGGGTGAGCAAAGGTGTTTGTCTGAAGGTGTACCTTGCGGGCAGGGCTGTACCAAGCTCAGAGCGTCGAACATAGACAGCAGGGAAGGAGCAAGAGAGGGAGCATAGAGCTGGCAGTCTGGCCAGAGCTGTGTAGATCCTCCATATTTGCTTGAGTCTTACAAGAGGTGTTGGCCTCAGTGCACACCCAGCACAACCAAACTGAACTCAATCACATCAAAAGTCTTCAGAACTCAGGGAAAACCAGACTTCACACCCCTCCCTCTGACTTCTGGACTTTAATCCAATCAAAAGCCTCCAGAGGACTGGGAAGCTCAAACCCCCAACAACCCTCCCCCAGAGACTGCACCAAGAGATCTTCTGTCAAAACTCTAAGAGGGGAGACTGACAGAAGCCCCCAAAACCGAAACAACGAGAGGAACAAGAGCATAGACAAATATGGGGAGCAAATAAGGGATGAATATGAGCAAACAAGAGAAAAAGAAGAAATAAATTACAATAGACAGCTTCTATACAGCAAATGGGACAGAAGGGGAGGGATCAGCAAACAATAAATCAGAAATGTCAGCAAAATGGATACAGGCTGTGGAAGAACTCAAAATGCAATTCAAAAACAATTAAGAGAGGCTGAAGAAAACTTTAACAGCAAGACAAGTCATCTGGAAACAGAAAATAGTGTCTTGAAAGCCAAAATCGACCAGCTTGAAAATGTGGCAAAGGAGATGAAAGATGAGGCAAAGAAGATGAAAGATGAGGCAAAGGAGATGAGAGATGAGGCAAAATGGATGAAAGATGACCTCCAAAGAAAATCATACCAGAAGGAGAAGGATGACCAAAAAGCCAGGGATGAAATCCAGTCTTTAAGAACCAGAATACAACAACTGGAATTAAGTGATCTCACAAGGTAGCAGGACACTATAAAACAAAACCAAAAGAATGAAAAAATTGAGGAAAATATGAAACATCTCATCACAAAACAGAAGATTTAGGAAATCATTCAAGGAGAGACAATTTAAGAATCATTGGTCTACCAGAAGACCATGACAAAAGACAAAAGCCTGGACATAATACTACAGGAAATTATTCAAGAATACTGCCCTGATATTCTAGAACAAGACAGAAAAGTGGATATTGAAAGAATGCACAGATCACCTCCTGTACTTAATCCCCAACTGATAACACCCAGGAATGTTATGGCCAAATTAAAGAACTATCAGACCAAAGAAAAAATATTACAAACTGCCAAGAAGAAGTCATTCAGATACGATGGAACTACAGTGAGGATAACACAGGGTCTGTCTGTATCTACACTGAAGGACCGAAAGGCATGGAATATGATCTTCTGGAAAGCAAGGGAAATAGGTCTACAACCAAGAATCAACCACCCAGGAAAACTCACTATAGTCTTACAGGGGAAAGTATGGTCATTCAACAAAATAGAAGAATTCTAAGAATTTGTAAAGAAAAGACCAGACCTGAACAGAAAATTTGATGTCCAAGCACAGAACACAAGAGAATTATCAAAAGGTTATTAAAAAAGAGGGAAAAAAGAAAAATAAAACAAAAAAAACCCCACTTTTTAAAAGAGACTCAATAAGTTAAAATGATATGTATCCCTACAAGAAAAGAGGTCATTGGTAACTCTTAAAAACTGTTGTTATCACCTAGGCAGCTAGAAGAACTACACTTAGAGGGAACAGTGACAAACAATATAGGATGAAATAACAAGACATAAATAGGTATATAGATGGTGGTGGTATTAGTCTCTCGGTAACCAAGGATGACGATTGTCTTTGTGCACTTTCATCTGTAATGTAGATGAGTGTGCATAAAAACACTTGTGCATGAAGGAGATTTAAGTGGAAAAGTTGATGCACAGAGACAGTCCCATTCTCTCGGCGTTGGAAGCCTGGGTCCATTGGCACGAAAAATCGTTACACCTGGAGACTTCCTCAGCTGCATTGGATGGCCGTGTTGTCTTTTGTGCTCCAACACGCCCTAAGCACTCCTTTGTGCTTTGCTGCATCACCCTCTCAGTCGTTGAACCTTCTTATTGGTTTCTTCCGTCTGTTTGGCCGAAGCAGTCTTCATATGCTGGGTGAGCAAAGCCTTAGTTCACCAGGGGTCCACGACGACCCGATGGCTACCCTCACAAGGTTTAGCTGGCCTGTCGAAGCTGTTGCCCGGGGTGTGGCCATTGCCGCATGCTAGGAACTACTAGGAGCCACAAGTGAGAGCTGAGTGTCAGGTGAGGGTCAGAGGTTGGAGAGCTGCCCTAAGAGGGCACAACAAGTCCTCCATACCAGAGATACTACCCCTCCCTGAGCACCCCATACACCCGGTATATAGATATACATATGCATAAATATATATACACATGTATATATACATATATATATATATATATACAATCATTAAAAATTATTATGCCGAATTATATATCAACAAATATGGCAATCTAGGTGACATGGATCAATATTTTAAAAAATGTAAATTGCCTAGATTAACAGAATTAGAAATAATAATAATAATAATAATCCTGTATTAGAAAAAGAAATTGAACAAGTCATCAAAGAACTCCCTAAGAAAAAACCCCCAGGTCCAGATGAATTCACAAATGAATTCTATCAAAGATTCAGAGAACAACTAATCCCAATATTATACAAGCCATTTGACTGAATAAGCAAAGAAGGAATTCATTTTATGACACAAATATGGTATTGATCCCAAAACCAGGCAGGTCAAAAACAGAGAAAGAAAACTATAGACCAATTTCCCTAATGAATATAGATGCAAAAATCTTTAATAGAATACTAGCAAAAAGACTCCAGCAAGTGATCACAAGGGTTATTCACAATGACCAGGTAGGATTCATACCAGGAATGTAAGGATGGTTCAATATTAGGAAAACTATCCACATAATTGACCATATTAACAAGCAAAATGACAAAAATCACATGATTACCTCAATAGATGCAGAAAAAGCCTTTGGTAAAATACAACACCAATTCCTAATGAAAACACTAGAAAGTATAGAAATAGAAGGGTCTTCCCTAAAAATTATAAACAGCATATATCTAAAATCATCAGCAAACATCATCTGTAATGGGGATCAACTAGATGCATTCCCAATAATATGAGGAGTGAAACAAGGAAGCCCATTATCACCGCTATTATTTAACATTGTACTAGAAACATTAGCAAGAGCAATTAGAGAAGAAAAAGAAATTGAAGGTATTAAAATTGGCAATGAGAGACCAAGCTATCACTCTTTGCAGATGATATGATGGTCTACTTAAAGAATCCTAGAGAATCAACCTAGTCAATCAACCTAGTCAAAATAATCAACAAATTTAGCAAAGTCGCAGGATACAAAATAAACCCACAAAAGTCATTAGCATTTCTATATATCTCCAACCCATTTCAGCAGCAAGAATTAGAAAGAGAAATTCCATTTAAAATCACCCTAGACAATATAAAATACTTAGGAATCTATCTGCCGAGACAAACACAGGAACTATATGAACACAACTACAAAACACTCTCCACACTTTTAAAACTAGATATAAACAATTGGAAAAACATTGATTGCTCATGGGTAGGACGAGCTCACATAATAAAAATGACAATCCTACTCAAATTAATTTACTTATTTAGTGTCATACCCATTGAACTACCAAAAAACTTTTTTACTGAATTAGAAAAAAACACAACAAAGTTCATTTGGAAGAACAAAAGACCAAGGATATCCAGGGAAATCATTTTAAAAAAAATGCAAAGAAAGGAGGACTTTCAGACCCAGATCTCAAACTATACTATAAAGCAGTGGTCATCAAAACAATTTGGTACTGGCTAAGAGACAGAAAGGAGGATCAGTGGAATAGACTTGGGGTAAGTGACCTCAGCAAGACAGTCTTTGATAAACTCAAAGATCCCAGTTCGTGGGACCAAAACCCAGTATTTGATAAAAACTGCTGGGAAAATTGGAAGACAATATGGGAGAGATTAGGTTTGGATCAACATCTTACACCCTACACCAAGATAAACTCAGAATGGGTGAATGCCCTGAATATAAAGAAGGAAACTATAAGCAAATTAGGTGAACACAGAATAATATACTTGTGAGATCTATGGGAAAGGGAAGACTTTAAAACCAAGCAAGAGCTAGAAAAAAATCACAAACTGTAAAAATCAATAATTTTGATTACATCAAATTAAAAAGGTTTTTTTTAAACAAATCTAATGCATCCAAAATTAGAAGGGGAGCAATAAACTGGGAAACAATCTTCAATACAAAAACCTCTGACAAAGGTGAATTACTCAAATTTATAAAGAGCTAAACCAATTGTACAAAAAAATCAAGCCATTCTCCAATGGATAAATGGGCAAGGGACATGAATAGGCAATTTTCAGTTAAAGAAATCAAAACTATTAATAAGCAAATGAAAACGTTCTCTAAATTTCTAATAATCAGAGAAATGCAAATCAAAATGACTCTGAGGTATCATATCACACCTAGCAGATTGGCTAATATAACAGCAAAGGAAAGTAATGAATGCTGGAGGGGATGTGGCAAATTTGGGACATTAATGGATTGCTGGTGGGGTTGTGAATTGATCCAACCATTCTGGATGACAATTTGGAACTATGCTCAAAGGGCGCTAAAAGACTGTCTGCCCTTTGATCCAGCCATGGCACTGTTGGGTTTGTACCTGAAAGAGATAATAAGGAAAAAGAAATGTACAAAATATTCATAGCTGCTCTCTTTGTGGCGGCCAAAATATTGGAAAAATGAGGGAATGCCCTTCAACTGGGGAATGGCTGATCAAATTGTGGTATCTGTTGGTGAAGGAATACTATTGTGCTCAAAGGAATAATAAAGTGGAGGAATTCCATCAGGACTGGAACAACCTCCAGGAATTGATGCAGTGAGACGAGCAGAACCAGGAAAACATTATACACAGAGACTGATACACTGTGGTACAATCAAATGTAATGGACTTTTCCATTAGTGACAATGCAGTGATCCTGAAGAACTTGGAGGAATCTAGGAGAAAAATCACTATCCACACTCAGAGAAAACGCTGTTGGAGTAAAAACACCAAAGAAAAACAATTGCTTGAATACATGAGTGAAAGGGATATGGCTGGGGATGTAGACTCTAAATGAACATCCTAGTGTAAACAACAACATTGAAATAGGTTCTGATTAAGGACACAAGTAATATCCAATGTTTAATTTATTTATCCACCAGGAAAAGACTAAGCTGATGAAGAATGTATGCTACACTGATTTCAATATGCATTTTCAGACACTTGATAGAACTTATCTAATAGTATGGGTGTCACCCTGAAAGGTACAGTTGGCTTAGTGGTACTTATTGCCACTCTCCCCTACCTACACCATTCCTTTCTGGAGATTTAATCAGCCACATCCTGTTACAAACAATTAGCTCAATTTCTTAGCTTAGGAACAATATAAATTGCCTGTCAGATCCACATGGCCTCCTCCTCTGCTATTTAGAGGACAATCATAATTACTCACACTTTCTCTTCCAAATTAGAAAAATTCCCAAAATTTCAGCAGAGGTTTGGCTCTTTGTATTAATTTAGATTCATGATTATCTCTAGCTATCCTGAGCCTCTTTATATTTCAAGTAAAAATTCAGGATAGTAAAAATGTTTAGATAAAAGAGTAAGCAAAGCATATTACAGTATCTTATTGGATAAGCATAAGGAGGGGGAAGTTGGAAAAAGAGCAAGTAATTGGAGACTAAATAATACAAATCAAAATGACTGGAGAGCCACAGAGTAAGTTATAGGTCATACATTGTTTCTTTCTATCTCTAAATCTAAATACATATTCTAAATATTTCTTCTTCTTTTCTTCTTCTTCTTCTTCTTCTTCTTCTTCTTCTTCTTCTTCTTCTTCTTCTTCTTCTTCTTCTTCTTCTTCTTCTTCTTCTTCTTCTTCTTCTTCTTCTTCTTCTCCTTCTCCTCCTCCTTCTCCTTCTCCTTCTCCTCCTCCTCCTCCTCCTCCTCCTCCTCCTCCTCCTTCTCCTCCTCCTCCTCCTCCTCCTCCTCCTCCTCCTCCTCCTCCTCCTCCTCCTCCTCCTCCTCTTCCTCTTTCTCTCTCTCTCTCTCTCTCTCTTTCTCTCTCTCTCTCTCTCTCTCTCTCTCTCTCTCTCTCTCTCTCTCTCTCTCTCTCTCTCTCTCTCTCTCTCTCTCTCTCTCTCTCCCCCTCTCTCCCCCTCTCCTGATGACTGCCCTGCCCAATTCTCCTTTCCAGACTAAATGTCTTTAATCAGCCTTCATACTTTATCATATAAGCCACCCTCTTATTTATATTTTCAAGTGTGCCAAATGTCCTTCCTACGATGTGACTCTCAAAACTGAAAGCAGCTTTCAAGATGTGGCCTTCTCAATTCTAGCATTGAATACGATGCTTTTCCCAATGAAAACTATTTAGTTGTCATTTATGTTTAGGGCATCAGTTATCTCTCCTGGCTTTTTTTTTTGGTCTTTTAAAAATTAGATAATAGCCCCTCTATTTCTTAATCAAATTGTTGATAAGAAAACACACAAGACTGAGGACAGCTCCATGGGACACTTTTTGAGGTTGACTAATAGGGAAAGGATGGGGAAGCAAGGTAACACAGCAGATAGAATTCTAGGCCTGGAGTCAGGAAAACTCATCTTCTTGAATTTAAATCTAGCTTCAGGCACTTATTGTCCTGATTCAGGACAAGTCATTTAACCCTGTGCTCCTTAGTTCTTCATTTCAAAAATGAGCTAGAGAAGGAAATGGCAAACCACTCTAGTATCTTTGCCAAGAAAACCCCAAATGGGATCATAAAGAATTGGGCATGACTGAAAATGATCGAATAACAACAAAAGCTATTAATGACTTCTTTGAGCCCAATATGTTCTGAATCTACCTGAATACACTATTGTGTAGCTTATATATTTGCCTTTTTCCTACACAAGTAACACAAGAAACTTCAGAAAATCCTTTGCTAATTTTTAAGCAAACTTCATAATCAGACTTTACTTGATCTACCTGTCTAGTAATCCTTTCATAAAAATATTGGTCTGGTATGATCTTTTCTTGACAAAGCCATTATCTTTGGAATCATTGTTTCTTTTTCTAGATGTTCACTAACCATCCTTTTAATATTATATTCTAAAATTTTACCAAGAATCAAAGTCAAGTTTATTAGCTTATAGTTTGCAGATTTTATTCTCTTCACTTTTTTGAAAATAAGATTTTTCTCCAAGCATTTATTCATTCACTCACTCATTTACCAATTATTCATGCATGTATCTGCCATTCAAATTAATTCACTCATTACCATAACATGGTATGGTCAGAGATACTCTAACTACTGGCAGCTGACCTCATGTACTAAATAGTTCAGGGCTTTGGGGAGGTACTTTGGCAGTAGTACTTGGCCAGAAGGCTGCTTAAGGCTAACTATGCAGGACTTAGTGATGAAGGATGTGGAGAGGTATGTGATTAAGAATGATAAGAGTATAGGCATTCCCTTACTGGTCACTGAGCTGTACCTTGAAAAGGGAGTGGCTTGCCTTCAGATTCTCTTTTCTTCTCTTCCTACCTGCAGATCATGTCAAAATGATTTGAACTTTTCTAAGGAGGCATGGTGAGGGAGAAGTCGTCTGCCCCCTTTTCCATCCTAAGAGGAATGCAATCCTAAAGCAGGAGCTCAGCTAGATGAGTTATGTTTGGGACTTGGGGATCCTGGCTGCCTTTTCCATTTTTTTCTTTTCTTTCCTAAGTGTGAGATTGAATAGTTATTTGAGATGAATACTTTTAGTCTTGGGGGCAACTTTATGAGTTCAAGAGATTGGAGATTCTAGGTTTCTTGGTTAGAGATTTGGTGGTAGGGGGAGTTCCTGTATCAGAGAAGGGTGAGCCCAAGTCACGAATAACAGAAGACATCTATCTAGAGGGAATTATTTGGATGGTGGAGAACTAAGGAAAAATGTAAAATGCCCATAACAAACTGCAATGTGTCTTAGGTTCAGAGCAAACAATAATAGTAGTTATATTCTTGCTGCTTCTTATTAAATTTTATGCCAATGTGAGAATTTTTTCTTTTATATGTAGGAAATAAGTAACTTCCCCAGGTCTGATTGAATTTTTTCCTATTTCCTTTTGGACACACCTTGAGTGCTAGAGTGGGTGTGCAATATAGCAAAATGTACTGACCCTTCTTTTTAGTTCACAGGGTCCTTCAAGACTGATCAGGTATGGGGTTTAAGGGTGCCAGGGTCTCTTAATGAAGGGAGAGTTAGAGAATTAAAATGTTTTAGCCTCTTGGATATGGCAGCAGTTTATATTTTTAGGTAAGCATTGATTAAGCGCATATATATATATATATATATAAAACTATGCTATATGTGCTAGGGATATAAAGGCAAAATTAAAAACAGTTCTTGCACTCAAGGAGCTTATATAGTGTGTATATTGGGGAAGGGGTGTGCTATTACATTTACATAGATGAGTAGATGTCAAATAATTAGGACACAATGCTAACAACTAAGAGAAGAACAATCTTTCTCTATGTAAGAAGAGAAGTCTGGGAAGTTGGGTTTCTCAGAGGCAGATTGAGAAGGGAGTGTATAGCAGGCATACAGGAAAGGCTTTGCAGATATGGAAGATGACTTTTCTGAGGTACATCTTCTCTTCTCCATGGTTTCTCAAAGATTATTGACCCACTAGCCACTACTTTTACATAATTCATGGTCATTCAGACTTAGTGCTGTTGCACTATTGCCATAATTATCCTGGTTCTCAATTTCTTATTAGTCATTTTGGTTGAAAATCTCAACCAATCCAGAGAATAGGTATGATGATAGTCCTTTGTCAGTCTCCATCTGTAGTATTGTATTTGGATCTGGAAACCACATTTTAAAGACATTTATAAGGTAAAAAGGATCTAGAGGAGAGCGATGAGTACATGAAGGGTTTTGAGTTTTTGTCACATGAAAAGTAGTTGAAGGAATTGGACATGTTTAACTTGGATAAGAAAATACTCAGAAAGGAACATGATCGCTATGATGACACATTTGAAGAACTGCACGTGGAAGAGGGATTACACTTATTTTGTCTAGAAAGACAAAGAATCAATTTAAGCCTGATGCCAGAAAAAGCTTCCTTATAATTTCAAACTGCCCTGAATTGGAAGAGGCTGTCTCAGAAGTGGGTTAATTCTTTCTCTTTGACAAGGTCTTCAGATTCTGGATGACTGCCTGTCAGGTATGTTAGAGTAGATATTCCTTTTGTGTATGGCTTGGGCTAAGTGGTTGCTAATGGCCTCATATTCTATGTCTCTGTGATTCTGATCCAAGGACCAGTCATTCATTCACCTCATTTTGCTTGGCTCCCAAAGGTAGGTAGAGCTATCACCAAAGTGAGGGAGATAGAAGCAGCGTGACATGGCAGCGTTTTGATCAATATAAGGAAAACTTTTCTAACATAAGGAACTGTTAAAAAATGGAATGAACTGATTCAGAAAATAGTGATTTCCCTAACCCTCAAAGACTTTAAATCAGGTAATTGCTTATAAAAGATGTCATAAAAGGGTTCAGTTTAAACTACATTGTCTCTTAATTCTCTTCTTTCTGAAATTCTCTGATTCATTCACTCTATTTGTCATTCTCTTGAGGCTTCATACCAATATTTCAGTAGTGTGCTATGAAAAAAAATACAGAAAGATATTTATAGGATCAAAAAACTGCAAAGGCCTCCTTCCTTAAGCTATTAGCTTGCTGTTTGCTGGGCAGCTATATGAAGTGACTCAAATAAATAAAATCCTCCAGGTATTCCTCTAATGTTTCAATAAGGCGTTAAAATCAATCTCTGACAGAAGAGCTCTGGTAGGGCCTACCATGTTGAAAAGTTTTCAAGTAGAATCATAGCAATGGTGCACGTCTGTTTTTCAAGGACTATTGTAAGTGACTAGGAGAAGCTCATCACTAGAATGCTTGCCACTTGGAGATAGAGTCTTTGGCCTGTAATGGTGATCCATTAAATGAAGATTTTTCGCTCTCAGTCCTTGGTAGTCCTTACCTATTTCTGCATGGAAAATGGCAGAGGGGCAGAAAAAGAGGAAGAAAATGCTAATAATCACAGGTTTCAAACAATCTAAAAACTAACCTCACCAGGAAGAATCTGACTTTGAGATAATTATCCACTTAGTTACAAGTGTACTTTCTCCAAGAAGAACTGAGTCATAATACTCTCCTTATAATTAGACAGCTAAGTAGCATAGTGGAAAGAATGCTGGACTAGGAGTCAAGAAGACCTAAGTTTGAATCTTGTCCCAGAAACTTAATAGCCATGTGACTTTCGGTAAGTCACTTAACCTCTACATGTTTTAGTTTCCTCAGCAGCAAGATGAGTATAATAATGGCATCTACCTCATAGGGCTATTGTAAAGATTAACTAATAATACATTTGTAAAGCACTTAGCAAAGCACCTGACACATAGTAGGTTCTTAATAAATGCTTTTTCCCTTCCTCCTAGAGAAAATCAGAAGAAAAATTAGATTTTATTGAAATGGGAGGGTAGCTCACAGACTATCCTTAGAGAAAGACAAAGAGGTCCTTGTCTAAGTTTCTCTTGTGCTACACCAGCCCAATTGTATTTCTAAAAGAAACAAAAAACATAATTTCATGGGACATTAGGAAATTTTACATTTCGTTAGTTATAATTAATAATTACAAAAGGAGTACCATGAAAATGATGATAGAAGATGGCGGCTTAGAGACAGTAACAGCGCAGACCTCCATAAACTCTTCCTCACCAATCAAAAACGCAATGTTTTGAGTGCACTAAAAACCAAATCTAACAACAGGACAGAGCTAGGGAACCCTCCTCTGGGACCCAAATTAAAAGGTATGCCCCCCCCAAAAGTCTAAACTCTAGAAAATGCAGGTTTAAGGGAAGGAAGAAGGTCCCAGGACCCCTCCCCCACTACAGCTTTGAGCCTCCAGCTGTGGCTGGAATCTCTGGGCAGGCAAGGGTGCTAGTCTGGAGGGAGTACCTTGTAGGCAAAGCTATGCCAGACTCAGGGCATAGAACACAGGCAGTGTAGAGGCAGCTGGAGGAGAAGCACAGAGTAGGCAGCCCAGTCACAGTCAAGATGCTCCATCTTGTTTCCTCTACCCCCCATTCTCGAGGTTTTGGCCTCAGGGAACATCCAGCTTTGCAGATCAACTCCTCTTCCCTGGCTCAATCTCATCAATGGGGCAGATAAGAAGCCTTCAGAGGGCAGGGAAACTCAAGCTCCCACACCCCTCTCCCACAGACAGTTCTGAGAGCCTTGCTGAGTAAGCTCCAAGGGGAAAAGGCAGCAACAAACTACAGGCAACAACCTTGACACCAGGACAGGAAACCCAGCTCCTTTTCAGCTTCTGCTGTCAGCCAGGGAAGATCTCACTAACCTGATCAAACAGCAGAACAGAGAAGAAGCCCCTTCAGAACAGAACAGCCCAAACCCATAGGCCCAGCACATAATGAGAGGAGCAGGAATACAGGCAACTAGAGGAGGGAAAGAAGGGGGAAATATGAGTAAACAACAGAAAATGAAAAAAGAAATTACAATTGACAGCTTCTATCCAGGTAATGAACAAAGAGCAAACAGAACAGAGGAGGATCAAAGAACACCAAGCAAAAACACAGAAATGTTAGCAAATTGGACACAGGCTTTGGAAGAACTCAAAACACAATTCAAAAAACAATAAAGAGAGGCTGAAGATAACTGGGAAAAGAACTTAAAAAGCAAAATAAATAATCTGGAAACAGAAAACAGTGTCTTGAAAGCCAAAATTAATCAGCTTGAAAATGAGGCAAAGGCAATGAAAGGTCAGAAAGAAAAGGATGACCAAAAAGCCAGGGATGAAATTCAGTCTTTAAAAACTAGAATCCAACAACTAGAAGCAAATGACTTTATGAGGCAACAGAAAGCTATAAAACAAATTCAAAAGAATGAAAAAATTGAGGAAAATATGAAACACCTAATCCACAAGATTAAAAAAAAAAAACAGGTTCGGGAGAGACAACTTAAGAATCATTGGCCTACCAGAAGATCATGGCAAAAGAAAAAGCCTGGACATCATTCTACAGGAATTTATCCAAGAAAACTGCCCCAACATTCTAGAAGAAGACAGAAAAGTGGAGACTGAAAGAATCCACAGATCACCTTCTGTACTTAATCCTCAACTGACAATACCTAGGAATGTTACAGACAAATTCAAGAACTACCAGACCAAGGAAAAAATATTATAAGCTGCTAAGAAGAAGTCATTCAGATAAGATGGAACTACAGTTAGGATAACACAGGATCTGGCTACATCTACACTGAAGGACCAAAAGGCATGGAATATGATATTCTGGAAAGCAAGGGAACTAGGTCTACAACCAAGAATCAACTACCCAGCAAAACTGACTATATTCTTGCAGGGGAAAGTATGGTCATTTAATAAAATAGAAGACTTCCAAGCATTTGTAAAGAAAAGACCAGACTTGAATAGAAAATTTGATGCCTAAACACAGAACTCAAGAGAATCATCAGAAGGCAACTAAGAAAAGGGGAAAAAACAAAAACAAAATTAAAAAAAAAAACTTTTTTAAGGGACCCAATAAGTTAAAATGAAATGTATCCCTACAAGAAAAGAGGATATTGGTAACTCTTAAAAATTGTTATTACCTGGGTAGCTAGAAGAATTATACTTAGAGGAAACAGTGACAAATTGTAAAGAATTAAATGCCAAGACATAAACATATATATATATATATATATATATACATACACACACATATATATACATTTTTGTATATATACATATTTATGTCCTAGCATTTAATATATATATATTATATATATATATATATATACACAAAATTCATATAATTCACACACACACACACATATAATTAGAGGGGAAAAGAGGTTAACACTAAAAGAAATGGGAAAAGAAACAAAATGAGGTAATTTTTTACATCATAAAGAAGTGCATGGTGGGAGTGGGGGAGAACACCAATACAGGAAGAGTAAAGAGGTTGGAGACAGGAAATACTTAATTCTTACTTGCATTGAAATTGACTCAAAGAGGGAAGAACAATCAAATCCATTGGGGCAGAGAATTGATTTGTGCCCTATAGAGAAGTAGAAGGGTAACAAACAGACTGGTGGGGAGGGAAGCAATACAAGGGAGTGAGAGGGTGTGTGGGTAGTTTAAAAAGACTGTAAAGAAAGTAAGAGGGGCATAAGAAGGGGAGGGTAGAAAGGGAAGTAAAATAATAGTGGGAATTAGGGGGACTGATTAAAAACAAAATGCTAGTGTAGAAGGAAACAGTGAAAGAAGAAAGAGCAGGACTAGGAGTGGAAATTAACTGTTGGGAAATACACAGCTAGTAATCATAACTCTGACTGTGAATAGAATGAACTCACCCATAAAACAAAAGGAAATTGCAGAGTGGATTAGAAACCAAAACCCTATCATATGCTGTCTAAAAGAAACACACATGAGGAAGGTAGATATGCATAGGATGAAAGTAAGAGGATGGAGCCAAATCTATTGGGCATCAACTGATAAAAAGAATGCAGGAGTTGTGATCATGATATCTGACAAAGCCAAAGTAAAAATAAATCTAATTAAAAGAGATAGGGAAGGTAATTACATCCTGATAAAAGGCAGTATAGACAATGAGGAAATAGCAGTACTCAACATGTATGCACCAAATGGCATACCATCCAGATTTCTAAAGTAGAAACTAATGGAACTCAAGGAAGAAATAGATAGTAAAAATATACTAGTGGGAGACCTGAACCTTCCTTGATCAAATCTAGATGAATCAAACCAAAAATAAATAAGAAGAGGTAAGAAATATTAATGAAATCTTAGAAAAATTAGAGTTAATAGATATATGGAAAAAATAAATAGGGACATAAAGGAATACATCTTCTTTTCAGCAACACATGGTACATTCACAAAGATTGATCATGTATTAGGGCATAAAAGCATTGTAAACAAGTGCAAAAAAAGCAGAAACAATAAATGCAACCTTTTCAGATCATAATGTAATAAAAATAATAGTTAGTAAGGGTACATGTAGAGGCAAATCAAAAATTAATTGGAAATGAAATATTATGATTCTCCAAAACCAGTTAGTTAAAGAACAACTCATAGAAATAATTAATAATTTCCTTGTAGAAAATGACAATGATGAGACAGCTTTTCAAAATCTATGGGGTGCAGCCAAAGCAGTATTCAGGGGAAAATTTATACCCTTGAGTTCATTTATTAACAAATTAGGGAGGGCAGATGTCAATGAATTGGGCATGCAAATTAAAAAACTAGAAAGTGAACAAGTTAAAAATCCTCAGATGAAAATTAAATTAGAGATCCTAAAAATTCAAGGAGAAATTAATAAAATCGAAAGTGAAAGAACCATTGAATTAATAAATAAGACTCAAAGCTAGTATTTTGAAAAAACAAATAAAATAGACAAAGTACTGATCAATCTAATTAAACAAAGAAAAGAAAATCAAATTAACAGTATCAAAGATGAAAAGGGAGGCCTCATCTCTAATGAATGGGAAATTAAGGCAATCATTAAAAACTATTTTGCCCAATTATGTGGCAACAAATGTGGTAACCTATGTGATATGGATGAATATTTAAAAAAATATAAATTTGCTACATTAACAGAAGAAGAAATAGAATACTTAAATAATCCCATATCAGAAAAAGAAATTGAACAAGCCATCAAAGAACTCCCTAAGAAAAAATCCCCAGGTCTAGATAGATTCACAAATGAATTCTATCAAACATTCAAAGAACAACTAATCCCAATATTAAACTAATTAATTGATCTAATAAGCCAAGAAGGAGTTCTACCAAATTCCTTTTATGGCACAAATATGGTACTGATTCTAAAGCCAGGCAGGTCAAAAACAGAGAAAAAAAACTATCAACCAATCTCCTTAATAAACATAGATGCAAAAATCCTAAATAATAGTAAGACTAGTAAAAAGGCTTGAGTTAAGCAGCATTGTGGGTTTAGAAGTGTTGGGCTCATGAGAATGGGGCGAGAAATCTTCATGAATTCCTAGTTGCAGACAGTGTAAACCAAAGTGCCATTCTTCAGTGATATCCAAGTGAACCGTATCTCTCCCAAGCCCTTGTCTAACTCTCTTGTGCTGCATTACTCCATCTTTTTTCACTGAATATATATTATTCCCTCCTCATGTACCTTCTGCTCTATCCATACTGCTCTATCTGCACTTCTCTGGACTTGACATTCTATTTCTCACTTCAATTTCTTCTCAGCTATAATGCCTTCTCACCCCTAGTTCTTACAATCCTTAAATTCCTTTGAAGTTCAGCCTTAAAGCTTTAAGAATCCTTTCCTCTGTGTGTGTGTGTGTGTGTGTGTGTGTGTGTGTATACATGTACCCACATGTGCATGTATAGTTTGCCAATGAGCAAGTCTTGGAGTCAGGAAGTTCAAGTCCTTCCTCTGGGGGGGGAATATATATATATATATATAAAAGTTTTTTAGTCTACCACTGCCCCCAGACAACTCTCAGACAGAAAAAAAATCCTCATCTATGTTAATTGAGAAAGTTTTTTGGGATTGTTATATACCACTAGCGAGATATAAGCTCTTTGAGAACAGGGATATTCTTGTATTTATGTCTCACACCAAATATAGTGCCTGCACATAATAGTTGATTAGCAAATACTTTTAAATTGTTCAATAGGAAGAAGAGAACAGTTAGACATTTAAAAAATCCTTTCTGTCTTAGTAACAATTCTAAGACAGAAGGGCAAGGACTAGGCAACTGGGATTGTGATTTACCCAGAGTCACATAATTAAGAAGTGTTTCAGGTCTGATTTTGAACCAAGGTCCTCTTGACTCCAGGCCTGGTACTTTATCCACTGTGCTACCTAGCTGCCCTATAGAACTGGTTTTGAGAAATTGTTCATTGCTTCAAATTATCCTAGGGAAAGACTTTATTTTGAACATATCATATTCTTCTAGTAATTCTGTATTTTTACACATCATGGAATATGACTGTGTTGTGAGTCACCTAAAGGGTACTGGAGAGAGACATTGTAGGTATAAGTTGCTTTTGGCATTGTTACCAAAAAATTGCAAAGAAAAACGGCATAGAGATTGTCAACAAAGAATTGTATGACTGGAAAAGGAAAGTGGTTCACTCATGTAGGGTCAAGAGGTAACTAATGAATAGCTAGTAAGTTCCATTGGTATCCACCATGACATCATGTCAAGAGACACAGAGGAAGACTAGTGTAGCAGGTGGAATATATATAATGATGCAGAAAATCTAAGTAGAGAATTTTCTAGTGAGTCGAAGAGGTGAAGAAAGAAGGCCAATGAAAAATTGAAGTTCACTTCATGTCATTTTTGTATTTAATTTACTAGTTTTTAAAGTTGTAAATTAGCGTGTTACTATAACAAGAGAGCATCTCTTACATAATAAGTAAATACATTTCACTAGAAGTATATTTAGGCTTTGAGTCATTCCAGGATACTCCAGTATAAAGTACTATTCTGTTTGTTTTGGTTGGGCTTTCATAATTTATAATAATAATAATTGGTCAAAATCATTGTATTGTATTGTATTATCACATATATAATAAATCTGTAGTGCTTTCAGGTTTTCAAAGTGTGTTGCATATATTATCTTATTGTGGTATCACTGCAAAGCTGTGAGGTAAGTACTATTATTATTATCTCCATTTTACAGGTAACAGATTAAAAGTTGCCTACCTTGTCCAGTCTCCCAACTATTTAATGTCTAAGCTGGGAGGTTAGCTCAGGTTTATCTGATGAACAGCTTTCTATCCTTTGTGCCACTTGAAGCCGAAGTTTGAAATTAGAAATATTAAAGATATATTGATAGCACTAAAACATAAAGACAATAGCTATAGCATAATTTCATTTTTCTTACTTGGTTTGATCTACAGAGATTAGATTAAACCTTCTATTCTGCTTCTTGTTGTGTTGATTAGAGTGAGGCAAGTTTTAATATGAAACATAGAGTCTCTACCCTTGGAGTTTATATTGTCATGCCTGGGAAAAGGAAACACACCACAAAAGAGGAAAGAGTCCTAAAAAGGGAAGGTCGAAAGTATTGAAAATAAACGTTGGCTACTTGGTAGATTTATGTAATTTATATTTTATATAAATATATATTTTAAAATATATAATATATGTAAATATATATTTACAAATAAATATATAAATTGTAATTTATAAAATTATATAGTTGATAGATTTATCCAAAGATTTACTTTAAATCTACAGGGTCTAGAAGAATATTAAGGGCATTTAGCTTCCCTGAATAGAGAGCCTAGCCACGGAAGCCATGATATATTTATTTTCTTGGTAGTGCTGCTTGTTTTACTCATGCTGTACTAAATTGTTCCCACCTTTCAGTTCCTCCAATTGCTATAAAATGACTCGGGTCACTGTGACTGAGTTCTTATTCCTTTCTGTAAGCACCAACAGGTATGCCACTTGAGTTCTTAGTAAATTCCAGGATCAAACTCTAACTACTCAAAATGATTCAATAGATGAAATTTGAAGAAATGTTTTCTAGCACCTTTTTCTAATTTATTTGTCACTGCTATACCCACTCTGAACCATTAATCCATTAAATTCAATACTCTATTCATATTGAGACGAGGCAAACCTGCACTTCTAAAAAGCATTTTGTTTTTGACTTGGGAAGATAATTTCTCAGTGTGGAGAAAGCCATAATGTACTTTGAGGTAGGCAGCACCCTAACCCGTAATGGCCCCAAAGCCATTAGTTCTAGTTAAAAATTCAGATTCAATTGCCAAGGGAACTGTAAAGGAGAGCTGCTTTTTATAGTGTTGGTTTGTATTTGTGTTAGTCACTGAAGCTTCCTTCCATTTCTCTTTGCATCTCTTCTGCACAAATCTTGGCTGCCAGGTCAGCTCTGCTCCTTGCTTCTAAGTTCCCGTCAGCTTCACTTCTCTCTCTATCACCACTGCCACCCCCTACCCCCCATTCTATGCTTTAGACTGCGCTCCCTCTGCAAACAGTGATGTTCCCAGGAGCAGTTCTCAAGGCAACAAAGAAATGAAGGTCTTAAAACTGACTTGTGTAATAATAGCTCAAATTTATGGAGCTTTTTTCAGATTTAGAAAACACTTTAAGTGCTTTATCTTGTTTGTTCCTCTCAAAAACTCTGTGATGTAGGTGTTGTCATCATGGAGGTTTTACAGAGAAGGATTCTGGGGCTCAGAAAGGCACATGAGGTTGGGTCTGAATGCTGGTATTGCTGACACCTAAACTGCTATCCCCAGGGATAGTAACACTGAGCAAGAATGTCGTCTTTTCTTATCTTTTCTTTTCTTTTCTCTTCTCTTTTTTTCCTTTCCTTTCCTTTCCTTTCCTTTCCTTTCCTTTCCTTTCCTTTCCTTTCCTTTCCTTTCCTTTCCTTTCCTTTCCTTTCCTTTCCTTTCCTTTCCTTTCCTTTCCTTTCCTTTCCTTTCCTTTCCTTTCCTTTCCTTTCCTTTCCTTTCCTTTCCTTTCCTTTCCTTTCCTTTCCTTTCCTTTCCTTTCCTTTCCTTTCCTTTCCTTTCTTTCTTTCTTTCTTTTCTTTTCTTTTCTTTTCTTTTCTTTTCTTTTCTTTTCTTTTCTTTTCTTTTCTTTTCTTTTCTTTTCTTTTCTTTTCTTTTCTTTTCTTTTTTCCTTTCCTTTTTTTAGCTCTTTGGTTTTATTTTTTTAATTGATCAATTCTTCTTAATTTAATGAGCATTTATTACAGTTGTACTATGTGTAAGTTACTGTGGTGTAGGAACTACAAAAACAAAAATGACAGTTATTATACTTTAGCAGTTCACATTTTAAGTGAGGGAAACAGCACAGGCAAAGAATGTGATCTTTTCACAGCTGTCAGTCGATGATTTTGAGGTACAGCATGACACAGTAGAGAGAGATATTGGACTTGAAATTAAGAGGGTCACTGCCTTGTCATGTAATCTTGGTAAAGTCACTTTCCCCTTCTTGACCTCATTTTTTTCAAATCTGTAAAGGGATAGAGTTGATCTAGAACTATCCCTTTCAGCCTTAAATACTGGAAGGATTCATTAAAAGGAAATGGAGGGTTTAAAACTAACCCCAAATCTAATTTTTTCTGTAATTCATTATATACAGAGAAAAATAGTGAAAAACATTGAATTCCTTCTTATATAAACAAATAAAAATGAAGATCACAAACACAATTTAATAACTTTTTTCATTGCTTGTTATAAACTAAGTAATTGCTGTGTTTCCTGCATGATTGTCTTTTATTTCAACTGGTTTCTCAGGTCTTTATCACTAAAATCTTTTTCAGGTCTAGCATTCTGTGATTCTCTAAATAAAGGAACAAAGGCATTGCTACGCTAGGGCCACCTTTGGCCTATCCACCCCAGTCTTCCATTGCATTCAGAAGCCTCCAAAGGATAAACAAAAGGAGGGACTGATACAAATGATCCTATTTTACTACTTATTTTTATTTTAAAAAATTTCCAATATCTTTTGTTTTGATGCAACACTTTATAACAAATATACAAACAACACCCGTACTTGAAAACAGCATATTGAACATTAACAGAAAGGAGGCTGGTAATCCTTTAAAGTCAACAGGACAGTGCTCACATTGAACATTATATTTAACCAGTTTTGTTGCCTTTTGTTATTAGCTTTATGTTGTTATGGTCATTATACTTATTTTTCTTTGGGTCCTGCTTTCATTAGTAATACACAGATCTTTCTAAAGGAAACCAGGTTTAGGATGATTAGTATCCATAGTGAAATAAAGATAATAACAGAATCCCAGGGAGAGATAGAAAGGTACTGCACCTCCTATATATAAATTCTAATGTTAAAATTCCCTAGGCAACTAACTGTCTCTGACCCGTTGTTATCTGACATTTTTTTTCAATGATTTGGAAGTACATAGAGATGGGATAATCAAATTTATAGTTAACACAAAATTAACACAATAGCTAACATATTGGATGAGAACATCCAGATCCAAAAATGTTTCAACAGACTAGAATTTTGGATTGAATCCAATAAGGGAGATCACCAGATGCACATGTAAAGTCCTACACTTGGGTTCAAAAAGTAATATCCCAAGTATAAGATATGGGAGACAAAGCAAGATTTGAAAAATATCTGGGGTGTTAGTGACCTGCAAAATCAATTATGAGCAGATAGTATGGCATGGCTATTTTGAAAAATCAATTTTATACTCAGTGCCTGGAAATATTTTATAATTGTGACAATAATACTCTTTTCTTTTTTATGTTCTCTTGTATTTTTGGTATCAGTATTACTACTCTTCCAAAATTCTTTCCCATATTTCCCAAAATTAAAAAAGTGGCCTCTCTTGTAATAAACAAATATGCTATAGCACCTCTCTGAGGCTTCTTCTTTAACCCTAATTGACTATTTTTTCCCCTTGGGCTCCTAAGCTAACCCTGAATTTTATGAGGCCCTATCTTGCCTGTTCCTCATTGATTACCAGTTATCCAGTCATAGTTAATTAGCTTTTAGTTAAGGGAAATTACTAAGATAATGTGATAAGAACAGTTGTTATGAAAATCAATCCTTGCAAAAATATAAGAAATACTTTCTGATACATATATACAAAGTCTAGATTAAGTGGGTTCGAGCTTAGAAAGAACACGATTCAAAGTGGTAACTTAGATCTTGATTATATGAAGCCCTTTTCTTCCTTGGTGGTATCATCATGAAGCCTCCCTGAAGTATGTGTGATTCCCTGGAATTCTCAGAAAGGTGGTGACTTGTCAAATCCTGAAACTATCTGTCCTTGGTAGGTCTAGTGTGTCCTCTTTGCCTCCATAGATGCTGCTGTCACTGACTGCTATTATCTTGAATAGGAAGTCTAAATCCCTTGGTGGAATGAAGTTTGGCTCATTTTATTGCTCCTCTCTCTTTTGCTGCCTTCTGTTCAAGAGATCTTCCTCCACAAAGCACATCCAAAGTTTAATTCTTAAACCAGTTACTAAAATGTATCTTCTCTGATGAACATAGTCCTGGAGGTGTGTGTCTACTTGTTCCCTGATACATTTTCTCATTTGACTTTATGCAACGGCTCTACTCCAATGACTTCATTCTTTGCCAACCTGTTTAACTAGGTTATTTTCAAATCGTTTATTTCTTGACTGGACACATATTGATTTCTTAGCTCTAGGGAACTTGACTTCACAGAGAATTGAAGATAAATTCTCCTGGTTGAACCCCAAAGGTAAAAAAAAAATCTTTTCCCCTCCGTATCACTATCTCTTCTCAAAGTTGGTCCATTTACTTCCACACTTAAAAAAAATCTCCATGAGGAGAAGTTAGAATTTAAACTAAATGAGACCTGATTTCTGGTCCCACTCATGGGTTTTAACATTGATAAATCCAATACTTGGATAACTGGATACAAAGCAACCACTTCAGGCCATCTTGGCATTGAGTGGTTTCTTTCTCTTAATTACCACCTCTTTCCAACAGTCAGGGAATCATGCCAGGGTTGCTTGACTATGACAATCTGTTTTGGGCAGAAACTTCAATCTGTTCTTTTTTTTTCTGGTACAATCAAGCTCTCAAATTATGACAATCAGTTTTGCCCTTTGTGGATAAAGTGGTAGTTACATGGAAGATATTCAGAAAGCACACAGTTCATGGGACCTTCTTCCCAATAACATATATGTTAACTGATTTCCCCAAGCAAAAGGCCCCCACTTATTCAGCAGGGCTGAGAAGTATGAGGGTTAGGTAGGGTAATATATATATATATATATATATATATATATATATATATATATATATATATCTTCAAATAAAAACTTCTTACTATTAGATGGTTGTTTGCCCCCATGGTAGTATTTGTCTCCCAAGACATTCACCTGAGTTGAAATTTTTATTCACTAGCACTACAAATCAGTGACCCATTTACAGTCTACTTCATTCATCAATAGAGTATTATAACCCCCCTTATCCCCTTAAAGCCTTTCAGCACTCTATTCCCATCCTTTTGTCATTTTTTTTGTCATTGTACTCCATATGAAGTGAACCTCGAAGTTGTTTTGATCTGCAATTCTTTAATTAGTAGTAATTTGGAGTGGGAATTTCCTTTATTAATGTTTAAATAGGATGGAATGAATTTTTTTAAAGGAAGTACATAATGCTGCCTTTTGAGTTATTCATCCACTTTTTTTCTTAATTTGTTGATGCCTTTTGCCTTTAAAACCCAGTTATTTTTAAAAATTCCTCTTTATTTCTCTCCTGCTCATTGACCATTCTTTTGCAAAAAGACAAGCAAAAAATTCCCTAAATATAATTTAGCAAAACCAAAATATCATCTTTGTTTGGCAGCATATGTATCAATCTGTACCCAGAATCCTTTCCCTCCACTTATCTGACATAAGAAGGGAAATATTTTTTCCTCATCTCTTCTCTGAGACCAATTATGTTTATGAATACAATATTCAGTTCTGTTTTTTTAATATAAATGTGGGGGTAAATTGATTAAATTAACCGTATCACCATCATCCAAATAAAAATGTCAGGATGCTAAACCTTCTTAGGTTAAGTAAGCAGAAAATATCTCTTTTGAAACAATCAATCATTGACATTAGACTAAGTAGAGTTGGAGGAAGGGGAGCCCTGATTAATTCAGCTATTTTTGAAAGCCACTGGATACTTTGAAGTAATGTTGAATAGGAAGTAAAAATTAGATGTAGACCACAATCTTATATAGCGTGCTATAATACATTCAAAATTGTGATATATTCTGTTTATTAAAGATAATATCATCAAAAATTGGAAGAGAATAAGATCAGATATCTTTCATAGCTATAATTAGAGAATTTGTTTTTTAAAGGAAATAAGTGATTAACTTTTTGCAGTAATATTTTATTGTATCACTCTCCAACAATTACATGTAGAAATGTTTTTTTGACATTTGTTTTCTGACATTTTGAGATCCATTTTTTCTCCATCCTGCTTTTCCATCTCCCCTCCCAAAGAAAGCAACAAATCTAATAGAGGTTATACATGTGTTATCATTCAACATATTCCAACATTGTCATGTTGAAAAAGAAGAAAGACATTTATACAAGAAAAAACTCATGATGGAAATGAAGTGAAAAAAATGGTTTGTTTTGATCTGCATTCAGATTCCATCAATTCTTTTGATGGCAGTGGATAACATTTTTCATCATGAGTCTCTAGGTCCTAGTTGTCTTGGATTCTTTCATTGTTGATAAATAGTTGTTGTTCATAACTGATTATCATATAGTACATATATTATATGCCATATAATATTCTGCTGATTATGCTATTTTACTTTGCATCAGTTTATATAAATCTTTCTAGGTTTTTCTGAAATTGCTTTGTTTGTCCTTTCTAATGGCACAATAATATTCCATTGCAATCATATACCATAACTTGTCCAGGCATTCTACAATTTGTGGATATTTCATCAATTTCCAATACTTAGATACCACAAAAAGAGCTGTTATAAATATTTTTGTAAAAATAGGTCCTTTCCCCCTTTCTTTGATCTCTTTGAAATATAGTCCTTGTAGTGGTCTTGCTTAGTCAAAGAGTATGCATGGTTAATGGCCCTTTAGTCATAGTTCCAAATTATTCTTCAGAATGTTTATATCAGTTTATAGCATTATCTTCAATATTTATCATTTTCCTTTTTTGTCATATAAGACAATTTGATAGTGGTGAGGTGACATCTTAGAGCTTTTATAATTGTCAATTCTCTAATTGATTTGGACATTTTTTCATATGACTATATATAACTTTGATTTCTTTATTTGAGAATTGCCCATTCATATCCTCTGACCACTTGTTAATTGTGAAATGCTTTGTATTATAAATTTGACTCAGTTTTCTATATATTTTAGATGCGAGGCCAATATTTTGTTTTACTTCTAATCATGATTACATTGGTTTTGTTTATGTAAAAAACCTTTAATTTAATGCAACTGAAATGACCTATTTCTATCTTGTGTTGTTCTCTCTATTTTGTTTGGTCATAAATTTTATCTTATCCATAGGTCCAACAGGTAAATGAATCCATGGTTCCCTAATTTTTTATGGTTATTTCTAAATCATGTATCCATTTTGACTTATCTTGGCATATGGCGTAAAAAATGAGTTTATGCCTAGTTTCTGCCATATTTTTTCCCAGAAGTTTTTGTCAAACAGTGAATTGTTTTCCCAAAAGCTTGGATCTTCACATTTATCAAATACTATATTACGGTCCTGTAATATTGTGTGTTAATATCTAATCAATTTCATTGATCCACCACTATTTCTTAGTCAATAACAGACTTTTTTGATGATTACCACCTTATAATACAGACACAGTATGGCTAGACTACCTTCCTTTATATTTTTTGATTAATTCTCTTGATCTTTTATTTTTATTTATTAATTATTATATTATCTTTAAGATAAATTTTATTATCCTTTTCTTAGCTCATTGGAATAGTTTTTGGGTAGTTTGATTGGCATGACAATGGATAGGTAAGTTAATTAAGGTAGAATTGTCATTTTTATTATATTGGCTTAGCTTGCCTATGAGCAATTAATAAACTGTTTAGATATGACTTTATTTGTTACAGGGAATAAATTCTTAACTGAAGGATAGAGGTAATTTAAAAGAGGCAATGGACAACTTTCATTAAATGAAATTGAAAAGCTTTTGCATGCACAATAGTAATGCAACTAGGTTAAAAAGGGAAGTCTTCAACAGGGAAAAATCTTTGGAATTAATATCTCTAATTAGGGATTGATATATAAGCTATTTAAAAGGCTAATAGAAACACGTAATCAAAAGCTTTTCTCCAAAAAATAAGTGGTAGGAGGATATGAACAAACAAGTTCTCAAAAGATATAAACTAATGACATTATATAAAAGAATGCACTGAATTTGTAATATCAGTTAAATAGAAAGGGTAAATATGGATCTGTGCCAGTTGCATATTGACTGAGAAAAGTTTTTAAAAATTATCTATGTTTTAATATATTTTATTTTGTAAATTTTTTTTCAAAATATCTTTTAATCTGATTACTGAAGCAAGTAGTTGGCAGTGAGTGTTGCCAGATGCCTCATTTGATACATCTGCTCTACATCACTAAAGATAGGAGAAATACAAATAAAAACATCTGTGGGGTTTCACCTGATACAGTTGCTTCATTTTGTGTAACTATTTTTATTTTTATTGTTTTTATTCTTTATAATAAGGGATGATTTTCTGGTAGGGAAAGTCAGAAGAAATAATGTAGAAAAATCAAATAATGTGAAGACAAAATATATCAAAAATTATTTTAAAATAAATATTTATTGAATTGAATTGAATGCATTTTTCAGAGTGAAATTTCAACCACATGAAAAACCAGTGTTTAAGATCATTTTAATCTGGGGCACCTTTTCATTACCTCTTAAATCACAACATCTATTCAGCTCTTAAACTTAATCTAACGCTGCCAAGAGGCATCTTTGTGCTACCTCCTAAATTATAGAAATTATTTGAAGCTAGTGTTTACATAAGATTGGGGAAGCAATCAAGCAAGTAGATGGCATCAATAGTTAATAGTCCTATTAGCTAGAAGGTTAGGTTTTCTTGAAGATTTTTAGTGTTCCTTCTTGATATATGGATACATCTGTGATATGAATATGCTTTCCAGAGGTCCCAATAGTAATCTTGCCTCGTCTCATCTGGTATACTTATGACCCATCGCATTCCATAAATATTTCATAGAAGTTACCCCAAATGGTAGAGACATTCTTTTAGGTCTATTATACCTTATGAATACCAACGAAATCCTATCTATTCACCTGTCCAAATACACTCCCCCTCCCTTTCCCAGTAATGCACATCCTTGAAAATGTCTTTTATATAACTTAACACAAGTCAGCATTGATAATAATACTGCAGCCTACTTCTGCCCACCACCTATCTTTCTAGTACCCTTTGGAACACCTGGGATTGTGATTTCTCTGAAATTATTCTACTAGAATGGATTCAAATCTGCCTGAGGATCAGGGAAGGATGCATTTTCCTTTCCCCCCCAGTTTTGTTTGCTTTTCCCTTACTGATTAGGACAATATGCTTCAGAAATAGTCACATAACAACTTCAAAACAATTGAACATACACACACACACACAGAAATTGTATAGTAGCTATAAGTAGCCAGGAGAACTTAACTGATAAGGAGGCTGAGGAGAAAGACTTCATGTGAAATATTTACATGTGAATTTAAAAGCTTTTGGTATAATTGCATGATCATCAGGATAGCAACTGTAGTTAGGGGAGGGGAGGAGAGTAAGTATTTACATTATGTGCATCCCCATTTTACAGTTGAGGAAATAGAGGCAAATGAAAGTTAAGTGACTTGTGCAGAGTCACAAAGCTACTAAGTGTCTGACATCATCTTTGAATTCAGGTCTTTCTGACTCTAATTAAGCATATGAAATAGGTAAATACATGAAGAAGTTTCTTGCTTTGAGGCCAAAGCAGATTCACCAAGAAAGCTGTTTCCATCATCTCTGGATATGGGATTATTTCCATCTTTTAAAATATTTTTCACAATTTCAAGAAGCGAATGCCTTCATTTTAAAGATAATGTTCTCCATTATAATAGAAACTCCTGTTATTTTAATTATAGTTTTAGTTTTAAAGAATATACAGAATGATAGTCAAAAAGAACTATTTTCAGGCATACTGAAAAAAGGCTAGTGGATTTAAACCATGCAGTACGGTTCTAAAATCAGTTTCCTGCACGTCAAGAGAATAATTACATGGACTTCTGGTAATCGTGGTCCAAATTGAGAAGTAGTGTCATTGGGAGTACTGGCAACACTCTCATAATCTCTGCTTCCAAGGAGGTTGACCCAAATGAATCTCTTGAGCTCAGAACTTTTGAGCTGTAGTAGGACTAAGTCAATCAGGTGTCTACATCAAGTTTGAAACCAATAGGGGAACCCTTGGGAGCAGGCTGCCTAAGGATGGGTGATGACCCAAGTTGAAAAGAGAGCAGATCTAAACTTCTGTGTCCATTAGTAGTGGGACTGGGACTATGAATTGGCATTTCTAGTCTGGTGAAATAGGGAGCCCTAAGAACAAGAAAAAGAGGGTGACGGGGAGTGAGAAGAAAGTATCTTCACGCCTAGAAGAGATTTTATTATGGGGCAAGACTTGGCATGCTCCCATGTCAAGAACTTTTGTATCTCTCTTTAACATGAAGGGGAAGTCTTTAGAGGGAAGTTCAACATGGAGGATTCAAGAGTGAGCTAGACAGTTAAATGTGCCTATTTGAATGGGAATTCAGACTGTGGTGATAAAGTGGCTACATGGACCACCAAACCACTGTAGAGTATGAGAGATTCTGTGTGAGAAGTTACTCAACTATTTTTCTCTGGGAGACTCGAGGAACTTGATAAAATATTTCAACTATTTACCCTCTGCTTCTTTCTCCACCTGCAAACTATAGGGATTTTACTTTTAAGTTTTTCTGGCTTTTTTTTGTCTGTTTATAAATTATGATTTAATGAATACTTTTGAAAATATTTCCCTTCATATAAAATTTATGATTACTCATAACTTGTCATGCATGTTGAAATATGTATATTTGTATGCAGGGGGAAAGTTCAAATAGAAGGTGCAAGTATTGCTGGAAATATATAAAATTTATACCTAAAATGTGGGGAGTTCACCATATTTCGGGGCTTCCAGAACTGAAGATGAGAAGACCTTTTGTTTATGGTTTTATTAAATACCTTTATTTAGAAACACCTAAACTGTAAACTGGGAATAATTCAGCCTTAGGCTAAAGAGTAAGCCACTGTTATAGCTATAGCCACACATTTTAAACCAAGTGTGCCTTAGGCAAAGCTCCTATCTGTTTAAGAAACAAGGTAGAGGGGGCAGCTGGGTAGCTCAGTGGATTGAGAGCTAGCCCTAGAGACGGGAGGTCCTAGGTTCAAATCTGGCCCCAGATACTTCCCAGCTGTGTGACCCTGGGCAAGTCACTTGACCCCCATTGCCTAGCCCTTACCAGTCTTCTGCCTTGGAGCCAATACACAGTATTGATTCCAAGATGGAAGGTAAGGGTTAAAAAAAAAAACAAAAAAAGAAACAAGGTAGAATTCTTGGGCTACCCATAGGAAGGGAATGTCAGGCTCTTTCTAATTCTTATATAATTATGGTTGAGTAGAGAATTGGACAAAATAAGGAAGGACATACCTGGAATTTCCTCTCTCTTCACTTTCACCTCCTGGATTATTTTGCTGTCTTTATGTATCAGCTAAAATTCTGCAAAAAAAAAAATGTGTGATTCTCCTTTATATCAATGTCTTCCCTCTGAGATTATCTCCATTTTATCGTGTATATGACTTGTTTTTACATTGCTGTTTGTATTTTGTCTGCTACCTCCATTAGATTATAAACTCTTTGAAGGCAGAGACTATTTTTTGTCTTTCTTTTAATCCCTAGTACTTAGAACAGTGCCAGGAAATTAGTGGGCACTTATTAAATGCTGACTGACTTGACTAGGTTTAAATCCTGCTTCAGACACTTACAAGCTGTATGTCTCTAAAAAAGACACTTAACCTCTCTCTGGACCTCATTTTCCCCTCTATAAAAAGGGTTTGACTAAATGGAATTTAAGGTTCTTAAGCTCTAAATTTTTCTTCAAAGGAATACCTGCTACTTACTGATAAAAATATATTCTGACAAAAATAACATCTCCAACCCTACCAAAATAGGTTAACATACTTAAATAAGGCTAGATGCTAATGAAGAATTTAACTAAAAAATAGAGGATAAGCACTCAAGTAAAAGAATATGCTTAACAATCAGTTGTCCTTCCAGGGACTTCATGTATATTATTTGACATTTGGTGGGATGAGACTTATGATTTGTAAATGCTGGTCAGTGATGGCAAACCCGTCTGTGTGCTGAAACTGCAACCTTTATGCTACATGTGAGCCTTCTGCCTTAGTGAGACAGGGGAGGGAGGAAGCCCTCCCAGTTGGCTGCTAGGCAAAGGGGTGTTTAATAAGAGAAATGCCCTTAGGTATTGTGGAGTGTGGGAGGGGAACAGCCCCTCCAGCATGCTCTGGCATGTGTAATGTAGGTTTGCCAACACAGTGCTAAGGGAAACTAGATAGAGAGCACATAGGTGAATGCTGATAGAGATAAAAACATAAGTAAACAAAAAGAAGAAAGAGAAGAGGAGTTGGAAAACAGATCCAGTCTGGCACAAAGTCATGTCATGGGGGATGTGAATTATTTAGATATCTTTTGGAGATAATAACATAAAGTTTTAAAAGATATAGATGTAAAGTTTTGTACTTGCATTTAAAAAACCAACTTCAGTTACAAAAAGGGAAAATGGCTTAGGATAAGAGTTTTCTTAGAAATATCTGGAGAAATTAGATTACAAACTCATTGTATATCAATAGTATGATATGGCGTGCTTTAAAGATAATGTGATCTTGGGTTGCATTGAAAGGAACAGTGACAAGGTCAGCAGAACTTGAAGACTGCTAAACCAACAAATCAATCAACTTTATTAACCATTTATTCAATGCTTTTCAAAGACAAAAATGGGAAAAGCCTCTGCCTTCAAAGAGCTGACACTTTAACAGTGAGAAAAACATGCAAATATATAGGTTTAACCACTAGGGGGAGCTTATGAATGAATTCAGACCTTGGTCGTCAGCTGTTATTGTTATGGAAGCAATGTTGAGTGTGTAGTCAGTCTTTCTGGTAGGCTACTGGGCAGAGGTAGGTTTCTTGCTCATGTGCCCTCCCCCCAGCAATGAGCTTTGAAAGCACGCGGAAAGTCCACTGCTCTGGACTTTCAGACTAAAGCAGCTCTATCAATTTTTCCCTATTGCTTTCTGACTTGAAATTTCTTTAGGAAATCTTTCTTTTGGTCTCAGATTATTTGACAAGGCAGATGTAGAAGAAAAGGCAAGAACACTTGCCTTCTCTCTTTGCCTCTGGGTCTGTCTCCTAAACCAAATTGTTGAGCAAAATATCTTCCATCTTGGAAAGGGGAAATTTTCCCTATCTTTCTGCTCAGTCTGTGCATTAAACAACAGTAAACAGCTAATATTTTTGTTAGTCAACAACCTTAATCATAGGTTAACTACAACATTGAAAGTAACAGAAGAACAAATGTTCACACCCCCGGCTTGAATGTCTCTTAAAAAGCCTATAAAGAGATCATGAGAATGGGAAATGAAGGTATTAACTAGTACTTTCCCCCCAACCTGGGCAGAAAGGAAGGAGAAAAGGGATATTGTCTCATTTTGCTGAATTCCCTAGTGGTCAATAAAGGAGACCAATTTCCCAAACTCCTAGTTCATTCTTTTTTTTTTTTAAACCCTTACCTTCCGTCTTGGAGTCAATACTGTGTATTGGCTCCAAGGCAGAAGAGTGGTAAGGGCCAGGCAATGGGGGTCAAGTGACTGGCCCAGGGTCACACAACTGGGAAGTGTCTGAGGCCAGATTTGAACCTAGGACCTCCTGTCTCTAGGTCTGGCTATCAATCCACTGAGCTACCCAGCTGACCCCTTGTTTTTTATTCTACATGATATTCAAATGATTCATTTGTCCCTTTCAATATCTCTTTTCCATGTTCTTGATTACAATGGATTCTTTACACAGTCTTTCACTTCCTAATTCTTTCAGAAGCTCATTTGCCTCAATGTTATATGTAAGCCTCCCAGAATTTGTGGGTGTTGGATAAACTGCCTGGCTAGCAGGAAGTTCTCCTCCTGCCAAGTCTCTCAAGGGCAATATCCATGTACGTGTGACCAAAGATGAATTGCAAAGGTATATACAAAAAAGATGTAAATTTTGTAGTGGAAGTCACTAGTAGCTCAGAGGACTTTATGCAGAAAATAGCACTTGATTTGAATCTTGGCTGAGACCAGTTATCCCCCAAGGAAAAAGTAAGAAGGAAGAACATTTTAGTCAACAAGAAAGCCAATACAAAAGCACACCAATGGGAGAAAGAGCATTATGTGTGAAGAACATCAAGAGTGTGGGTGCCTGGAGTCAGGAAGACTTGAATTCAATTATAGTCTCACTTAGCTGTGTAATCCTGAGCAAATTATTTCCCTGCTATCTGCCTCTGTTTCCTCATCTGTAAAATAAGGATAATAACACTTTCCTTCCAGGGTTGTTGTGAGGATCAAATGAGATAATATTTGCAAACTGTTTTACCAACCTGTGAGTGTTATTTAAATGCTGCTGCTGCTGCTACTAGTGGTATGAATTGTAACAGTTAAATTTAGTTTCTCTACTAAAAGTGTTATATTTTTAGAGGTTTATTAAAGATTATTAGAAATCAAAGATTCAAATCAATAAGCCATGTTTCTAGGGCTGATAAGCTCATTCAATTTCATTCACTACATCTTGAGACATGCATGTGCTTAGAAGCAGAGGCAGAGAGACCAAGTAGGTGGTACAGTCAGTTTAAATACAAATGGTTATCTCACACTCAGGTGAGGACTCAGGTGAGATTATAGGCCATTCTGGGAAGTGCCAAAGACTTTTGGGGATTGAAGTCTGGGGTTCAAATCTCCATTTTTACATACCTCCCTTTAATCATTATTGGGAAAAGTTTCCTCAAAAAGGATCATGAAAACATAATCAATTTAAAGATTACAATAATTTGAGGATAAGAGGGAAAAAAAGAGAACAAAACCAATAATTGCTGGACGCATTGACAAAAAGCCAGTTAGGGGGCAGTCCCCTTTGGCATGAAAGTATACATACAAATAAATGTTCAATCAACCACACCCAAAGTTCATTCTTGATCTTCTCATGCAGCTTGTGGTCTGGAAGCATCTTCATGGTGTCTTCTCCAAACAGTTCAGTTTCTGAATTCGGAGAGGTAGCATGTTTCTTAACCTAAAATTCTTCTCAAAAGGAATTTAAACTTTGCAGTTAATAATAATAATATTTTTACATTCCCCCGTGAAGAGGGTGGTTGAAAAACACAGGGATCATTTAGGGGTGCATGGCTGAGTTATGAGGTATATGAATCAATTGGCAAGAGAAATTAAAAAGACATCAGAAAAATCCAAATAAAAAAAAGATAATTTCTGGATGAAAATATAGACTATCAAAGTCTTAGGTGTAAAAATTCTAAGTAAGTAAAGGAAAAATAAATCTATAACAGGTCCTTGAATCAGGGCCCAATTAAAATGATATAAGCAAGTAAGCATTTACCCAGTCAGTAGCCAGGACTACAGAAAGTTTGCCACACTATGAAAGACAGAAAAGGGACTAGATTATAGAAGCCAAGTAGGAGCCAAATTTGAGATACTTGTCTGTAAGTATTTTCACAAAGAGTGTGGATACAAGGAAGTCTTAACGTATGTTAAACGTTGCAACCTCGAGTCTTCACACTAGGTTCAAGTCCTTTGTATTGGATTAGAAGTGCATCAATTCTTCCTGGATTGGTTTATTTGTTGACCTGTGTGCTCTTTTGGCACAATTCATGTTTAGCTTTGCTTCTTTGGCCCTGTGAAATGGTTCTTTTGTATATCTTGACCTGGAATCAGACAGACTCATTAAGCAAAGTCCCATAATTATTTTTTAAACAATTAGCGGCATCATTTTTATAGTCTCAAGCTTTTGGGGCATGCATTGACATTATAGCAAATGTATCTTAAACTTATATTACTTCTAAATAAAAAAGTTAAAGAAAATCTTAATACTGGTGACATGTTCTTCAAATATAAAAAGGAGAGAAAAAACTGAAATAGTATTTTTCACATGCAATAAAATATAATTAAAGAGTTTTAAAAATAAAAATATAGCTTACAATAATTGACACACTGTGTCAGCTAAGAAAATATAGAATATAAGGCTTTCTCACCAAAAACGAGATCCATTTCCTCTTCATATCTGGTCATGATCCACTATGAGTACAAGAAAATGAATTTTACAAAGTAACAGATTTTTTTAAATAAAGAACAGTAGTCTAAATATGTAGGTATCAATATCCCCAAAATTCTCAATAGCCTGATTAATTACAATAGCACACAAACCCACTATCATATTTCACATAAGTTGCTGTATGTAATTTAAAAAAGCCTATGAATTGATGGATATTTGTCACAAGTTTTGCAAATGTAGCAAATCTTTCAACCTTGGTAAACATATTTTTAAACAAAGTAAAACTTATTTTTGCGTTTTGAACATCATCAAGAATTCTAGATATTATTCTGGTGGAAGTAAAGTGAGCTGAAGAGTTATAAATGATAGATGCTCCTCTTTTGGGAGTCATCCAGGGGTACTATATGCCCTGAGATTAACTTCCCAGCTTCCATTCATATTTTTCTAAATGTGGGAGGTAGGGATTATACTTGTATTTCACTTCAGCTACAAAATGGGCCTTACCTCCTCTTAGGGGCAGGCAAAATGACCAGAGATTCTTAAGAAAAATTCTAAAAATCATGTCTAAAGACCCCTTAAAATCAATTTGAGATATTTAGCTCATTAAATTTTCCAAAGGTTGTTATACAATTGTAGCAATGTTCTGATTAAGTCCATCTATCCTCTATGTGACAATTTACAAAGTCAAAAACAGAAAAGCTGTTTTTATATGGGCTTACTCAATAATATTTGTTCAGTATAGTTATAGGGGGAAAACAACAGAATTTAACAGTAGTTAAAACCCAGTACATTAAAATGATTCAGTGTAACAGAATAGTATTGAATGCAGTAATATATGAACTTAAACTAAACAGGATTAAATCTTAAACAAAACAATCAGTAAAATGCAATAGAATACAGAAATTTTTATAAAACATTGGAGTCTGAAATGCCTAAAAATATAACCTCCAGACTCTTTAGAGTTCCTTGATTTTTTTTATCCATTTAGATACCTATTGCCAGAAGGCAGAATTGCTATAAGGGCTAGGCAATGAGGGTTAAATGACCTGCCCAGGGCCACACGGCCAGGAAGTGTCAGAGGCCAGATTTTAACCCAGGACCTCCCATCTCTAGGCCTGGCTCTCAATCCACTGAGCCACTGAGCTGCCTTTGGAATCTCAAATTGGGCCAAAGAATTTCAGGGCATTGAATTTTTCCCCTGACTCTCTGAGAGAATTAAATAAAAGGACCAGTGCACTCAAAAGATATCCTTTTAAAGCAGTCATGCTTGTAACTTCCTGTTTGGAAAAGTCTCTTCCTTCTCCTCTTTCTCCTCTCTGTGCCCCCTACCCCTTGCCATGTGGAGGCTAATCATAGCCTAAGGAAAAATCACCTCTGTTTTTACCAGCTGATTTTTTATCCTGAAGAAATTGGGTCTGCTTCCAGCAGCCTGGATCCTGGAGTTGGGCAATTTTAACTTTGCAATTTAAAATAATAATATTTTTACAGAATGAACCATAAAGTATACAGAGGGTAGTTTTGTAAATTAAATATGAAAAGGGATAGGATTGGTTCTATGTAAAAAGTCTTAAATTTCAACTAGAATAGTGAAATCTTTTATTCTAGAGGTAATAGAGAACAACTAGAGGGTTTTGATTTGTTTTTTAGGTGACTTGGTCAGACTGTAACTTTAGGAAAATTACTCTGACATCTTGTTAAGGATAATTTGGAGTAGGGAGAAACTTTAAACAGAAATACAAGGATATTATGATTAAGAGATGATGAAGGTCTGAATTAGGATGGTGGCTATGTCAGTTAATAGAAATGGATCTCTATCAAAGATGTGAAAAAAGATATGAGAAGAAGTTTGAAGAGGGATGGGTTTTTTTGGAAAGATAATGTATTTTGTTTTGGACATAGTAATTTTAAGATGCTTGTAGGACATCCAGTTTGAAATTCCCAAGAAGGAATTGATGATGTGAGACTAGAACTCATGAGGAAAACTAGAGCTGGAAATATAGAAAGCAGTAACACATAAGATAAAATATAAAAAATAAAAGATAAGATAAAAAATAAACAAACAAGAGGAGAGGGTATAAACCTTGAGAGCAGTAAAAAAGAATAAGAACTGAAAAAAGGTAATTGTATATGTCAATTAAGAAATAATCAGGGGGTAGCTAGGTATCTCATTGGAAAAACAGCTAGTCCTGGAATTGGGGGGCCCTGGGTTCAAAACTGGTCAAAGATACTTCCTTCCTGTATGACTCAGGTAAGTCATTTAACTCCAATTGCCTAGCCCTTACCACTTTTCTTCTTTAGATTCAATACTTAGTGTCAGTTTAAAGACAGAAGGTAAGGGCTTTAACAAAAGAAGAAGGAATCAACTGCTTAGGAGAAAATGGTTTCAAATAAGTGATAAGGTCAGAAGGAAGATTGTTGAGAGTTTTAAAGTTAAGAGGAGAGGAAGTAGAAACACCAGGTGGGGACAGAGTTTTGAAGAATATGATTGAGAAAGGGAGAAGAGATATAGGATTATAGAGAGGATCATATGATTAAATGAAAGAATTTTTTTTCAAATAAAGGATTGGGGAGTGTTTGTATATAGCAGGGAAGGAAGCAGTAGATTGAGAGGATGTAGGAAGGACCTGAGAGTGGACTCAGGAAGGGTAATCCCTGGGGGATGAGAAGAAGAATCAGATATTATTCAGAAATATCTTAATATTTCTTGATTGTCTACCTCTAAAAGGATAATAGAAGACCAAGGAATATTTTATAGAATTCAGTGTTTTAGAGCTGGGAAGGATTTTATACATCACATAGAAAAGCAGGATACTGGGTAGAATCCTGGAGGTGGTCAGGAAGAGCTGGGTTCAAAATCTGCCTCAGACTCATGTTATGTGCTCAAAGGCAAGACACTTAACTCTCAGAGGGACTGGCTTCTTCCCAAAGTCTCTCTCCCTACAGGACCTCACTCTGAAGAAAATAATGGAAGCATTTTTAAAACTAAAAACATTTATTAGAAGATATTCCAGGTGAAGTTTAAAACATAACAACTACAGGAGAAGACATGGTAATTTTAAATAAAGAGTTTCACACAAAACTAACTACTCATAACTTGGAACACAGACATTAAGTCCAGAGGTTTCTCTGCTTGAGAAATATCCATCTTCACATCTTTGCTGTGTTGGCAGGCCAGGGCACATTCTTGTCTTGTCTTTTCATTTCAACTCAAAAGGTTTAAAATGCCACCATCATTTCATATATTTATCTTGTTAATCAACAAGGATTTGGGTTGGAGACTTGTCATCACAAAGTAGTTCATTAATTTCTTCAACATGTTCCTTCTCAATACTGCCTTTCCTATTGACCTTAGCCAGGAGATTGACTGGGGTCAGGAGTTCTTAATGCCATCTCTGTACCAATTTCTTCCAGGTGGTTCAATTCTTCCTTACGGATGTTAATAACTTCTGCCTGGGCACTGATTTTTATAATCTGTTTTATTTCCTTTGGGGTGTTCAGCATGGTGCAGATAATCCTTACTTAATCCAGAAAGTTAAGGGAAATTCCACGAGTAGAGATCACATCATCAGTACCTCTGATCACATAATTGCCCCAGTTGGAAATGAAGATGATGATGGAGACAATGGAGGTCTCCAAGGCAAGGTGCAGGTAAGTGAAACATTCAATGTCCAGCATATGTGCCTTGTTGACAAATACCATGCCAGGAACCAACAAGGCATGTATTTGGCCAATATATTTATTCACCACCTTGATTTTCTTTCACAACCTTGTTAATCTCTTCCCTCGGAGCTTGTTTGTGATCTTGTACTTCTTTCGCTTCATTAATTGGCCTATCGTGGAAATTATATCCTGCTCCCCCTGGCACTTAGCATTGGCAACATTCTGAATAATCTCCTTTTTTGTGCACATTGCCCTTTGGCAAGGAAAAATATTCTTCCACTTCAAGGTTGAATTCAGTAGCATAGGTAGCACACCTGCCTTTCCTTTTTACTACTATGTTTCAATGCATATCATGTCCCTAGCCTTCACTTGCTTTTTCTACAAACTTTCAAAGATGCTTAGGTCCATTTTCAATCATTTGGTTCTATTTGCTGTTTGAAATCCTATGATTACATGATTGATGGTTTTGTTATATCCACTTATAGGGTTTCTGGTCTTACATGGGATATACATCATATTTGTCCTTTCCTAAAAGCTATAAATCAAAAAAAGAGTCTCTCCCAAGTTTTCATCAATCTTTATCCTCATTCAAGCACTGAATATGAAGTAATCATTCTCTATAAAGAACAAGTTGATGCAAATATAATGGCTTGAATCCTGGATTACATCCATTATCCCCCAATGTCATATATTTAATTGTTCACATACTATTAAAATCCAGGTAGCCTGACTCCCAATAACCTGACTTTCATGTAGAAATTCAACATATGGTTTAACAGTAACAATAATATACTTTTAATAAATAACTCATTTATGATTTCTTATGGGGAGAAGGGTCAACAAACCCAAGATGATGGATAAAAAGCAGGGACTCACCTGATCCCTACCACATTACCCTCCATACAACCTTTAAATGATGCTTGAAAATGAATTCTAGAACCACAGACCCACAAAACAATGAGGTGAAACAATTTTACTACCCAAGACAATTTAGGTCAGCAGGAAAGGTCTGTTTCACAGGGGTAGGAGTGGAGTACAGAGCAGCACAAAAAGGCAGGTCCCACCTCCACAAGCCAGCACAGACTTTGGGGACATTTGAATCAGCAGCAACAACTTCTGGAGTTCTCAGCCCACAGAAGGGAAGGGGGTTGGACAATTGATCAGAAGTGATTATAGTGGTTCCTTTGCTGGAAATTGGTGCAGATCTGTTGCATTGTCCTTAGGCAGTTCAGGGTTATAGTCCCAGTATGAAGAGATGTAGTAGCACATGTGTGCTTATAGCCACAGGGAAGCTGAGACCCTGTTCATATTTTTAGAGCAGAAAAAGTGCTTTTAATTGATCACAAAACACAAACCAAAAGAATAATGAACACATCTCTCCCTGTATCAGACCAACTTTGAAGAAATTAAAACAGATTCCTCAGAATTAGTTCTGAAAATAGCTGCACAAAAAACCTGAAATTTGGGACAGTGAACCATTCACTAAATAAACAGAGCTTCATATTAACATTTTTAATGTAAAAAAATCAAGAAAAAGGCTTGAAAAATGAGCAAACAACAAAAACAAAACCCCTCATCTTAGAAAGTTATTATGGCAGGGAAGATCAAAATACAAACTCAAACGAAGAAAACAAAGTCAACACTACTATCGAAACCTCAAAGAAAAAAAAAATGTGAATTGGTCTGAGACCCAAAAACAATTCCTGGAAGAGCTCAAAAGGATGTTTAAAGTCAATTAAGAGAGATAGAGGTAAAATTGGGAAAAAGTAAGAGTGATGTGGGAAAATCATGAAAAAAAGTTGACAGCTAGGTAAAGTAGGCATATGCAAAAAATACTGAAGAACGTGACATTAAAAACAGAATAGATCAAATGATAAAAAAAGCACAAAAATTTACCTAAGAAAAACAAACAAAAAAAAAGCAGAATTGGCCACATAGAAAAGGAATTCAAAAATTCACTGAAGAAAATAATATGTTAAAAATTAGAACTAGACAAGTGGAATCTAATGACTCCATGAGTCATTAAGAAAAAAAAAAGACAAAATCAAAAGAATGAAAAATAGAAAACCTGAAATTTACCATTTTAAAAATTGTTTTCCTATAACTGACCTGGAAAATAGATTCAGTAGAGAGAATTTAAGAATTATCAGACTACCCAAAAAGCCATTATAAAAAAAGAAAATAGATATTATTTTTCAAGAAATTATCAAGGAAAACTGTCCTGCTATAATGGAATCAGAAGGTAAAATAGAAATTGAAAGGATTTACCAATCACCTCCTGAAAGAGATCTTCCTATGAAAACTCCCAGAAATATTATAGCAAAATGCCAGACTTTCAGCTCAAGGAGAAAAATATTACAAGCAGCCAAAAAAGAAATAATTCAATTATCACAGAGCCGGGATAACATAAGATTTCATGCCTTCTACATTAAAGGATCAGAGGAACTGGACTGAGTTAAAATTGCAATAAATAATCATCTACCCAGCAAAATTGAGTATAATCCTTCAGGGGAAAAATGGATATTCAGTTAGAGGACTTTCATAAATTCTTTTTTCCCACTTTTGTTGGCATCTAACCAAACCAAATTTTTATTTATTTTTAAATTAAATTAATTAATTAATTTAAAATATTTTTCCATGGTTACATAATTCATGTTCTTTCCCACCCTTCTTTCCTCCCCCCTCCCAGATCTGACAAGCAATTCCACTGGGTTATATATGTATCATTGTTCAAAACCCATTTCTCTATTATTTATATTTCCAATAGAGTGATCTTTTAAAGGCAAAACCCAATCATATCCCCACCAAACCACGACTGATCATACATTTTCTTCTGTGTTTCTACTCCTACAGTTTTTTTCCTCTGGATATAGATAGCAATCTTTCTCATATGTCCCTCAGAATTATCCCTCGTAGATCTGGCTGCTCTTCCCTCTCAGAACTGATTCCACTGAGACTAAGGTTTAAGTATTACATATTACCACTCTCTTCCTCTCCTTTTCATAATAATATTCTCCACACCTGAACCCGACCCCCACTATGCTCCTCTTTATGTGGTATAATTTATCCCATTATTCTTCTTACTTTAAGTTTTTCTTGGTGCCATCTTCTATCCCCCCTTTTAAATATATCATCTTAAATAGCCTAGTACCCCAGCCTCTGCCTATGAGTAATTCTTCTATCTACTGTGACAATGAAAATAATTTTTGAGAATTATAGATATCATTTTTCCATATACAAATATAGTCAATTCAACTTTACTGAAGCCCTTAAATTTTTTTCCCTCTCTTGTTTTCCTTTTTATGGTTCTCTTGAATTTGGTATTTGGACATCAAATTTTCCATTTAGTTCTGATCTTTTCCTTAGAAATGCTTGCAAATCTGTTTTTTTTTTAATGCCTATACTTTCCCCTGAAAGTATATAGTCAATTTTGATAGGTAGGAGATTCTTGGTTGTAGATTCAATTCTCTTGCCTTCCTGAATATTATATTCCAAGCCTTGTGGTCCTTAAGTGTGGAGGGTACCAGATCCTGCATAATCCTGACTGAGCCTCCTTGATATCTAAACTGTCTCTTTCTGGCTTCTTGCAATATTTTCTCCTTGGGTTGGAAGCTCTTGAAATGGCAATTACAATCCTGGGGGTTGTCTTTTGTGGATTTAATGTGGAGCATGGACTCTTTCAATGTGTATTTTGCCATCTTGTTCAAGAATATTGGGTATTTTTCTTGGATAATTTCTTTTTTTTAATTGTATTTAATTAGTTAATTTAGAATATTTTTCCATGGTTACAATATTCATGTTCTTTCCCTCTCCTCTCACCAAACCCTTCCCGTAGCTGACATATAATTCCACTGGGTTTTACATGTTTCAATGGTCAAGACCTATTTCTATATTATTGATATTTGAACCAGGGTGATCATTTTGAGTCTACATTCCCAATCATATCCCCATCAACTCATGTGATCAAGCACTTGTTTTTCTTTTGTGTTTCTACTCCCACAGTTCTTCCTCTGAATGTGAATAGCATTCTTTCTCATGAGTCCCTCTGAATTGTTCTGGATCATTGCATTGTTACTAGTAGAGAAATCCTTTACATTCAATTGCACCACAGTGTGTCAATCTCTGTGTACAATATTCTCTTGGTTCTCCTCCTCTCACTCTGCATCAATTCCTGGAGGTCATTTCAGGTCACATGAAATTCCTCCAGGTCATTATTTCTTTGAGCACAATAGTATTCCATCACCAACATATACCATAATTTGTTCAACCATTCCCCACTTGGAGGGCATCTCCTCATTTTCCAATTTTTTGCCACCACAAACAGTGCAGCTATGAATATTCTTGTACAAGTCTTTTTCCTTATTATATCTTTTGGGTACAAACCCAGCAGTGCATTGGCTGGATGAAAGGGCAAGCAGTCTTTTAGTGCCCTTTGGGCATAGTTCCTAATTGCCCTCCAGAGTGGTTGGATCAATTCACAACTCCACCAGCAATGCATTAAGGTCCCAATTTATCACATCCCCTCCAACATTTATTACTTTCCTTTGCTATCATGTTAGCCAATCTTCTAGGTGTGAGGTGATACCTCAGAGTTGTTTTTATTAGCATCTCTCTGATTATAAGAGATTTAGAACATTTTTTCATGTTCTTATTCATAGTTTTGATTTCCCTTATCTGAAAATTGCCTATTTATGTCCCTTGCCCATTAATCATTTGGGGAATGGCATGATTTTTTTGTACAATTGATTTAGCTCCTTATAATTTTGAGTAATTGGACCTTTGTCAGAGGCTTTTGTTATAAAGATTGTTTTCCAATTTGTTGCTTCCCTTCTAATTTTAGTTGCCTTGGTTTTGTTTGTACAAAAATTTTTTAATTTAATATAATCAAAATTATTTATTTTACATTTTGTAATTTTTTCTAACTCTTGCTTGGTCTTAAAATCTTTCCTTTTTCAAACATCTGACAAACATACTTTTCTGTGTTCACCTAATTTACTTATAGTATCCTTCTTTATATTCAAGTCATTCTCCCATTCTGAGTTTATCTTGGTGTAGAGGGTAAGATGTTGATCCAAACCCAATCTCTCCCATATTGTCTTCCAATTTTCCCAGCAGTTTTTGTCAAATACTGAATTTTTGTCTCAAAACCTGGGATCTTTGGGTTCATCATAGACTTGCTGAGGTCATTTATGCCAAGTCTATTCCACTCATCCTCCCTCCTGTCTCTTAGCCAGTACCATTTTGTTTTGATGACCACTGATATATAGTACATTTTGAGATCTGGTACTGCTAGGCCACCTTCCTTCACATTTTTTTTCCATTATTTCCCTGGATAACCTTGATCTTTTGATCTTCCAAAGGAACTTTGTTATGTTTTTTTTTTCTAATTCAGTAAAAATTGTTTTGGTAGTTTGATGGGTATGGCACTAATTTGGTTTTCATCTGAGGATTTTTAATTGGTGACTTTCAAGTTTTTTAATTTGCATGCCCAATTAATTGACCTCTGCACTTTCCTAAGTTGTTAATAAATGAACTCAAGGATATAAATTTCTCCCTGAGTACTGCTTTGACTGCATCCCATTGATTTTGAAAAGATGTCTCATCATTGTAATTTTCTTCAAGGAAATTATTGTTTCTATGATGTGTTCCTTAACTGATTTTGTAGAATCATATTATTTAATTTGCAATTAATTTTTAATTTGCCTCTCCATGTACCCAAACTATTATTTTATTGAATTATTATCTGAAAAGGTTACATATAATATTTCTGCTCTTTTGCACTTGTTTGCCATGTTTTTGTGCCCTAGTACATGGTCGATCTTTGTGAATGTACCATATGCTGCTGAAAAGAAGGTGTATTTCTTTTTGTCCCTCTTTGTTTTTCTCCACGTATCTATTAACTCTAATTTTTCTAAGATTTCATTTACATATTTTACCTTTTTCTTACTAATTTTTTTTGGTTTGATTTATTTAGATCTGATAGAGGAAGGTTCAGGTCTCCCACTGGTATTGTTTTACTATCTATTTCCTCCTTCAACTCTAATAGTTTCTCCTTTAGAAATCTGGATGCTATACCATTTGGTGCATACATATTAAGTACTGATATTTCCTCATTGTCTATATTGCCTTTTATCAGGATGTAATTACCTTCCCTATCTCTTTTAATTAGATCTATTTTTACTTTGGCTTTGTCAGATATCATGATTGCAAGTCCTGCCTTATTTTTCTCATTTGAAGCCCAATAGATTTTCCTCCAATCTTTTTTCTTCATCCTGTATGTGTCTATATGCCTCATTTGTGTTTCTTGTAGACAATATGTGGTAGGTTTTTGGTTTCTAGTCCACAATGCTATTTGCTTACATTTTATGGAAGTGTATAAACAGATAAACAGGAAATAAATCATAAGGGATTAAATAAGATTAAACTGTTTATATCTGTACAAGGAAAGATAATACTTGTATGTTCTAAGCACTTTTTTGTTATTAGGGCATGAAAGATGGCATGGCTGTGAGTTGAATATGATGAGATATCTAGAAAAATAAAATTAAGGGGTAGACAGAGGAATACACTGGGAGAAGGGGAAAGGGAAAAGCAGAAAGGGTAAATTATTTCATACAAAAGAGGTGCAAAAGAGCTTTTACAGTGGAGAGGGAAATGAGAGAGGTGGGAAAGAGAACACTTGAACCTTACTGTCATTGGAATTGGCTTAAAGAAATAATAACATACATACTCACTTGGGTATATAAATCTATCTTACCCTACAAAAAAGTAGAAAGTGAAGGGGATAAAATAGGGAGTCTGATAGAAGAAAGTGTAGTTTGGGGGCGCTGGTGGTCAGAAGCAAAACACTTTTGAGGACAGACAGGATAAAAAGAGAGAGAGTAGGATAATTTAGGGATTGGGAGAGGATGGAGGGAAATACAAAGTACTCATAGCTATGAAAAAAATCACAAAAAGTTTCTCTAATAAAGGCCTAATTTCTCAAGTACATATTGAAATGAGTGAAATGTATAAGAAGACAAGTCATTCCTCAATTGATAAATGGTTAAAGGATATTGACAGGCAGTTTTCAGATGAAGTAATCAAAGTTACTGCTAATCATGTGAAAAAATGCTCTAAATCACTCTTGGTTAGAGAAATGCAAAGTAGAATAACTCTAAGGTACCACCACACACATACCAGATTGGCTATTATGGAAGAAAAGGAAAATGATAGATATTGGAGGGGATGTGAGAAAATTGCCACACTGAAGCAATGTTGAAGTTGTGAACTGATCTAACCATTCTTGATAGTGATTTGGAATATACTTAAAGGGTCATAAAACTGTACATACCTTTTTGACCCAGCAATACCACTATTAGGTCTATACCCCAGAGACAAAAAACAAAAAGGAAAAGGACATTTTTGTACAAAAATATTTATAGTATCTCATTTTGTGGTAGCAAAGAATTATAAGGTAGAGGGAAACTAATTAATTGGGAATAGTTAATCAAGTAGATTTATATTATTATAGTGGTATACTATTATAAATCTAAAAGAGATGATGACCAGGTTGATTTCAGAATTATGAAATTAACTTAAAAATATAGCCCCTTACCCAGTACAGATTAAGAAAGAATGCCAAATCATGTGAGGTGGGGGGAAACTGCATGGTCACCAGAAGCCCTAACTTCCTGAATGGATTGGCAGTTAATGTGCTTGTTGACATACCTGGATGATAGAACTCATGACCCAGATTGTCCTATCAGAAAGTCCAGTAGGAGTAATATCATTGGCCATCTAAAAGATGGGGTCAAGCAGTAGGGGAACAGCCCTCAAACTGAGGGAGGACTTCCTTTCTCTGCCCAGCAGTCTCTGATCTTATCTTTTTTATGCAGGTACTTCTAAAATGGGCAGAATCCAGGAACTGAAGAAATGCAGCCTGGCCAGGAGGCTTTGATAGTTAGAAAGATCTGGTGGTATTTTGTCTCTTTTTCTCTCTCACCTTTACTAATAAATAATTATAATTCAATATATAGTCTCTAACATTCATTTTAATTATAACAAGAAAAACGAAAAAAAAAAACTATATGAACTGATGCAGTGAAGCAAGCAGAACCAGGAGTGCAGTGTACAGAGTAATAAGAATATTATACAAAGTGTAATTATGAATGACTTAGCTATTTTCAACAATACAGTGATCCAAGACAACCCCAAAGGATTCATGATGAAAAATGCTATCTCCCTCCAAAGTAAGAACTGATGGAATCTTGAGACCAAAACATACTTTATTTCATTTTCTTTCTTCATTTTCTGTTCTAGTTTTCTTCCATAAAAGGATTAATATGAAAAATATTTTACATGACTATATGTATAAAATCTATATCAGGTTACTTACCATCTGAAGGAGGGGTTAGGGAAGGAAAGAAGGGAGAAAGAATTCAGGACTCAAACTTAAAAAGAATATTAAAATAGTTTTTCTCTGTAGTTAGGGGAAGAAAATAAAAAAAACCACTTATTTGTGAAATAGTATAATTTTTTACATATGAAGCATTTCTACCTTTCATGTATTACATATAGCACATACTCTGAGATGACTGTCTCAATTACTGCTGGCTTTGTCAGGTTGATCTCCCAGAACAGGGCTGCATTTTCCATCAAAATCAACCCAGGGGGACTAGTGAATGTCTTTCTAATGATCTCCATGTATTTCAGATCTATTTAACTTTTAGAAAAGTGTATCTACAAAGATGAGGTAGAAATAACAGTTGGCACATAATATCTTTCCCTCCCACAAAGGTGATACATTTCCCTATCACTATGTAGAGAATCCAGGGGAAATCGGTTTAAGTTTAGTGAGCACCTGTGGCAAAGGGATAACTCAGAGCTCCTTATTATTGGAAGTCATTTCTTCCCCTTAGTATACTAATGAAGTTCTTCTTAGGCATGGTGTAGATTTATTCCTGAGATTCTTATAGAATCTTAAAACTATCTTTCTTCAATATGTTTAGTTTGTGACTTCCAAAGCAGACACTATATCAACTCTTCAGGGACACTGCTAGGACTCATAATCTGAGGGAAAATCCAAGTCCTCATGTGCATCAGAGTTCACAAAATCTTTCTCTATCCAAAAGGGATAGGATGGGGTGGAGGCTAAGGCAGATCTCAAGTCAGAGTTGTATTCTTCCCCTTTCCTATAAGTTCCTTAACTATCCTGGTTACCCTCTTCTGGACATATGTCAGTTGCTCCATGTTTTCTTGCTAATGCAATAGCTAGAATATGCATAATTATGCAATGCTTTAAAGGTTTGCGAAAAGTTTTAAATATAGTATCTCATTTAATTCTCACAACAGCTCTGTGAAAAAGATGCTATTATTATTTTCACTTTACAAGTGAGAAAACAGGTTGAGAAAATTAAAGTGGCTTGCCAAGGGCCACCCCATTAGTAGAAGCTGGAGAAAGGATCTGAATTTAAGTGTTCCTGACTTGAGATCAAACACTATCTATTTTGCCAAACAACTGTCCAGAATTCAACATAGTACTCCAGAAAGTGACCATGGGATTGAAACTATCAGTTGAATTGTTCTATACTATGCTAATCTCTTTTTAAAAAACTTTATTTTTGACTTTGACAAGTATTAATGAAAATGAGCATTTCCCCTTAGAAAGAGGTATCTACAATGAGCTTTTGATGCAAAATCTCTACCACATATTCAGCTCATAAAAAAAAACCTCATTAAATTAAGTACCAGTATTGCCTACTTGTTTGCATCGTCTTATGAATTTGAGTTCCCTTCTGAAAATTAAAAAAAATACATTTTGTTAATATTCTTTTCTTCTTTTCTTGGGAAGAATCATCATTATCATTAGTCCTCTCCATAACTCCCAACCACTCAAAATATAAAAACCCTTTCGTGTAACAAATATGTACTGTCAAACAAAAAAAACAACAACAAAAACTAACAACACCCCCCGCCAAAAATAAAACCAACAACAGGCAATGGCCAAGTCTGAAAGTGTATGCCTCATTCTGAATCTCTAGTTCATCAACTTTCTGCCAAGAGAGGAGCAACTTAATTCATCATCAGAATTCTGCAGTCATTGCAATGACCATAGGTCATGCCTTTAAAAAAAACAAGTTTTTTAAATTATTTATTTGAAACATTCTTTCCTTTTTAAGTTTGAAGTTCCAAATTCTATTCTGTCCTCCCAGACTTTTCTTACCCACTGAAAAGGCAAGGAAATGATATTAATTAATTATTCATGTGAAATCATACAAAATATTTTCACATTACAAAAAAAAAGAAAATTATATTCAAATTTGCACTCAGAGTTCATTAGTTCTTTCTCTGGAAATAGATAACATTTTTTCATTATGAGCCATTTGTAATAATTTTGTATCATGGTATTAATCAAGGTTAGTCAAGTCTTTTCTAGTAAATACAATGATCTCCTGATTCTTCTCACTTCACTTTATGTCAATTTGTATAGATCTTGGCCATGATTTTTTTCCCTTCTCTAGCCACTCCCCTTATCATTTATTATAACATACTAGTGCTCCTCACAATCATATGCCACAACTTGTTTGACCATTCACCAACTGATGACTATCTCTTCAATTTCCAATTCTTTGGCAACACAAAAAGAGCTGCTATAAATATTTTTGTGCATGTAGTTCCTTTTCCTTTCTCTTTGTGGTATAGAACTAGTAGTGGTATTTCTGGGACAAATGGTATGCATAGCTTTATAGGCCTTTGCTGTAGTTCCAAATTGTTTTCTAGAATGGTTGGACACATTACTAATTCCACCAAAAGTTTATTGGTGGATTTATTTCTCCTCATCCACTCTAGTACTTGTTATTTTTGATAGGTTTGACGTAGTACCTCAGAAATGTTTTAATTTGCATTTCCATAATCAATAGTGATTTTTTTCCCTGAAAACTGCTAGTTCATATATTTTTGACCATTTATCAGTTGGGAAATGGCTCTTATTTTTATATATTTGACTCAGTTCCTTATATGTGTGAGAAATGAGTCTTTTATCAGAGAAACTTTGCCACAAAATTTTTTGAAATTACTCTATTGTCTATGGTACCTTTTTTCATAATGTGATCTCCTTGATGATTAGATCTATTCTTGCTTTTGCTTCGTCTGCGATTATGATTGCTACCTTTTTAACTTTAGCTACCTTTTTAACTTTAGCTGAAATATAATAGATTGTGTTCCAGTACTTTATTTTAACTGTGCATGTTTTTCTTTTTCAAGTGTGTCTCTTATAGACAATATATTATTGAAGTTTCAACAAGAATCAAGTTAAAACTCTGAGCCTTAACAGACCCAGAGTCCAAACCAAAGACCAGATTTTTCTTTGGTCTTCTTGGAGTTAAATCAATCTATAAAAACCTCATTATATAGTCAATAGTTTTTCCCAAGTTGGAAAAGGAAAACACTAAGCTCCTTCAGGTCTTTCCCTCAGACAGAGAGACAAAGATGTTACCTCCCCAACCCTGAGAGACAGTCTGTGTGTGTGTGTTGCCAACTTCCAGAGACCAATTGCTACTCCCAGAGAAACTGACAGAAAAATGGTTTTAACTGCCAACATTTGAAATTGACACACTCTCTCAGCTCTGCTTCAAACTCCAATTCTTTCTCAAGCCAACTTCTCTACTTTTTATCACTAAACTAATGAAGCAATACTTATTTCTAATACCATCCTTACAAGTTCCACACTTTATCCACTGTTCTACCTAGCTCCTCTAGTCTCTGAGACTATTGTATGGTAAACCATATTCAGCTTTGTCCTTGATAATTGAATTCTGGGTTTTTACCTTTCTAGGATAGGAATTGATCCCACTTGGAGTCTTTGACTTAACCTAAACTCCAGGATATTTGAAACTAATTTAAGATGATATATTCTCTCCTCTCCTCTCCTCTCCTCTCCTCTCCTCTCCTCTCCTCTCCTCTCCTCTCCTCTCCTCTCCTCTCCTCTCCTCTCCTCTCCTCTCCTCTCCTCTCCTCTCCTCTCCTCTCCTCTCCTCTCCTCTCCTCTCCTCTCCTCTCCTCTTCTCTCCTCTCCTCTCCTCTTCTCTCCTCTCTCTCTCCCTCTCCCTCTCCCTCTCCCTCTACCTCTCCCTCTCCCTCTCCTCTAACTATTGTTGACTGAATTCTATTATTTCCAACAACAGGAAAGATTGTTATTCATTCAAGGAGTTGAAATAAAAAAAATATAAATGTTTCAAGTTTGTGGAGAACTCAGGAGACAATAAGACAAGGAAAAGGGAAACAAAAATAGATGGTAAATATTAATTAGAGAGCTCATAGAACCATAAGAGAAGAAACAAGGAGTTTTAAGAGGTTTTCAGAAATAATAAGAAAATACCAAAGAACACTGCTAAGAGTAAAGAAGACTAAAGAGAATTCCAGTTATAGGCTGCTAGTTTTAAATTTATTATATCTTGAGTACGACACATATATTCTTTCAGTTTTTTTCTCTTATGAAGGAAATATCGAGTAAGATCTCTTTCCTAATAAGTTAGTCATGGATCTTTGTGATGCTAAAATTATTCCACATTAAACTAAAAGTAAGCCCTTTGAAAACAGGAACTATTTGATATTTGTCTTTACATCATTAGTGTTTACCACAATGCCTGGGACATGGTAGGTGTTTAGTAAAAATTTGTTGAAATGAATTGAATTTTAAATGAGAGCTCTGCAAGTACATTTGAACATTTGCTTCCAGGGTCCAGATCAGTGCCCATAGATAGGTTCATTAATGAGCTGAAATAAAAGAAATGATCTGCTAAAACTGTGACATGATAATAAAACCAGTAGAAGATGTGTAGGGATCTTGATAAGCCTTTTCTTCTAAATCTACCTAAACAATTTCCAGGTTTTTCTAGTTGAAATGAGTATGGTGATCTCTCACCTATCCTGGGAGTTATGTTCCAGAAACCTCTGTGATAGGTGAAAATCCATGATGTAGTGGCATTTATTTTATTTTATATATGTGTGTATATATGTATATATGTATATATATGTATGCATGTATGTATTGTAAGGCTTTATAAACCCTTCCCACTCTCCTATAAACTTTTCCCACACTTATTAACCTGCAGTTACTGAGCCAATCAGCACCCAGGATATAGAACACAGCACCGTAGTTGGGGTGCTGTAATAAGTGTAACTCTGTGATACAGAAATAGATTTTTTAAACCTGTGATACAGTGAAGCCATGATAAGTGAACCAAGATATAGTGAGGGACAACTGTATTTTAAATTTTAAAATGATACCAAAATTGAGCCATGTTGAACTCAAACAATATCTCTTCTAGTTCCCACCATAATAACAGAATTACATGTTTTTTCTTGCAAAGACTCCATGCATATTTTTGTGTGCACATGCACACACATACACACATATAAAGATATGGGAAGATATGTATATGTACATGTTATATATGTCATTTTGTATAATACATAGATATTTATAATTAGCCTGGCTGCCAAGAGGTTTTTACTAGATTATCAGTGCTGTCGATGCTACAGCTTCTTGGAAGAACAATTAAGAGTTGGGTGAAGGTGAATAGCATAGGTAAATCCTCATACCAGAAGTGTTAGACCTCCCTGTACCCCCCATTTGGACCATCCTGGTTGAGTACCTGACAGCCTGACACCTATTGGTGAGTTAGGGTAATGTCTACCTCATGCATGTGGATAAGAATAATTGTTCCCATGGCCATGAAGGTGGTAGAAGCAGGCACCGTGGAGCACTTACAGCTTCCTCAGATAAAGAAGACACCAAGGTTATTCACTGCATCCCATGCTATCTCCAGTTATCCTTACTTTTGTCTTGCAACTGGACTTTGATGACTCTGGCAGAAAGAGTAAGGCCATTGACTTTATACAACTCTGCCTCCCCAATATCCAATTCATGCACAAGTCATGATATCACCCAGTGATGGAATTTTAGATTCACAGTTAGTCTTAGTCTTTAGAATTCTAGCAACCAGGAATGTCTACACCCCCACTTAAGGATTAACTGTAGGGAAGGATGGCCTATGACTGGCATGTGCTAGCAAGTGACAAATCAGAAACAACTGACTGAACCCCTGGGCTGTCCTAAGAAAAGTTTAAGCTACCATTGGTACATGTGAGACATATGTAAATCTTTTTTCATTGGGTCAAGAATTTGATTGGCTGCCCAAACAAGATAACCATACTATTGGGGGGCTTTAAATAGCTGGAGGAATTTCATCAGTGAGACAGTTAAGTGGTGGACTTCTTAAGTGATGATGAATTTCAATTCAGAGGATTTCAACTGAAGCAAAGTTCCTGAGAGTAAATTTCTTTTGAGGTGGGGAAATAATTTTTTTTCTATCCTCCCCTCTTTAGAGATCAGCAACATATAGTGAAAAGCTTGAAGAAGAGTATCATACCAAGTAAAAATAGATGGAGGAAGAAAGACACTTAAAAAGAAATTGCCTCTTCCATAACTCTTTGTACCACAGAAGAATACTGGCTATTGATTAAAGAAATTATTTCTAGGCCATAACATGACAAGAATTCTGTTACTCTTTTTCTCCATGTTTATCCTATATATGTACTTCATTTAATTACATTTTGTTTTCAGGCTCACTTATCCTATGGAACTATGTGTATTTGCAGGAGAGGATGGCAAAGGTTTTGGAGAAAAAATGTTTTGTAACAAGTAATTTTATTTTATCATTTTATTAAAAGCTAATTGAGGCTATTCATTGTTAATGGATTATTGTTAATAAGAACACTGGTGGGGGCTCATAAGAAATAATTCTGTAAATTCAGTTCCACAGAATTATTAGCAGAAACCTGAAAAGAAAGTTTAGAAGATTAAAGATAGTAGTCAGTCATCACCTGGGGGCACTGGCTTGTGAATGCAAATGTCTAGTTGTGGGCTTAATCTTTAACATTTTCTGCCATGCTTTCCTCTTCTACCTTCCCCTTTTGTCCAAGAGAATTGTCTCCATTTTGTTCTGGTAACTATTTGAATAAATAAATAGATGAATTTTTACAAAAGCAAATAAATTCATAATGCATACCTGGCAGTGTGCTCAGTAAGCAAATATTTTCAAAAGTGAGATAGTTTTTATCCTCCATGTGTTTTCTTTTTTAAAAAATAAATTTTATATTATGGTTTGCATTTCTCTTATTATTAGTGATTTGGAAAATTATTTCATATGGTGTTAGTTCACAATTCTTTTCAGAACTGCTTTTTATTTGGCTATTGTCTACTGAATAAAGGTTTTCATATAAGTATTAATTGTTTTGATGATTTGTTCTCTGGCCCACTCATTACTTAGGGTTTCATTGTTAAGTCTCTCTTTGAGTTTATGACTTTTGTTTTACTCTGAACTGATGATTATTTTATAGCATTATGGGCTGTAAAGAATGTGTTTGCTAGTTCTAATTTTTTTGTATTTCTTTGCAATATCTCTGTGCCCTAATTCATGGTGAATATTTGGAAAATTTCCATGTGGTACTTAGAAATGCATATGCTATTAAGCTGTCTCATTTAGAAGCTTTCATGTGTCTTTTACATCTAGGCTCTTTAATAATTCATCCAATTATGTTTTTCCTTTTGTTGATTTTTCTGTTAGATTTGTCTAAAACCGAGAGCAGAACATTAAAGTCTCCTGCTGTTATCATTTTACTGACTCAATCTTTTTGTAATTCAGATTATTTTAACTTTATGACTTTATATGCTAAGATTTTTAGAGCATATAAGATTAATATTGATCTTTGTTGTCTATTATTCCTTTCAGCATAATGTAATTTCCTTGTTTTTTGTCTTTTTATGTTGTGAATTTGCCATGAAATCTTCCTTGAGGATATATTCTGAAGAGTAAAGGAGGGAGGTTTTGCTGCTTATTGCCACAGAATGGTGATATTTGGGAAAGGGGGTATGGAAGAGGAATTTTCCTGGCAGAGATAATAGCAGTAGGAAATCATTTGCTAAATGCACCACAGAAAATAAGCCTGAGCTTTCAGAGGTTATGGGAAGCAGAGAAATTGTTTAGTCTTTCATTTTGTTGGACACATGACCTGGAAGTTAGCTCACTTTCTAATAGAGAAAAATCAATACATAATAGGAGGTTGATGGGCAGGGAAAGGAGTTTTGGTCTGGGGAGTTACTGGGATTGTGATTGGAGTCATTGGATATTTTATTGTTTTAAGTACTTTCTAATAGCACTAATAATATTGATTTGAAGAGAAAGGGGAGTTGTAGTGCAAGGCAGATGACAAGATGTCTGTATAAGCTGGAATTTCCTAGGGGATAGCTGCTGAGATGTCTGAATCTGGCTGTATATATTTGATTAGGTGAATTTGAACATGTTCACACTCATCAGTTAGAAAGGCTAAACACTAGGGCAGAGTTACAAAGCTTAATCATCCTCATTCACTAGGCTTGTCCCTATATTGGATTTGACTCACAGGTTTTAGATTTGGCCAAACCTTCAAAGAAACTACTACAATGCAAAACATCTCATCAATGAGGAGTCAAAAGAAATCAGATCTTGGCCTCAAGCTTTCTTTTTGGCAGTCAGTAATGTGATAAAGGTAAGCTATTTAAGCAAACAGATGACATTTATATAGAAGTTAAGTTTTTTTTTAAATTTTTTAATTTTATTTGGTCAATTCCAAACATTATTCCTTGGCTACAAAAATCATATTCTATTCCTCCCTCCCCTCCCCCTGCCCTTCCCATAGCCGAAGCGCAATTCCACTAGGTATTACAGAGGTTAAATTTTCAAAGTGGTTTATGTGGATTCATTTAATGCTGTGAAACAGCTTCATAAAAGCAAACTAAGATTGAGAAAGATTAAATGATTTGCCCAGAATCACCGGCGTGAGTGTCTGAGGTAGAATTCCAACTCAGGTGTTCTTAACTCCCAAGTCCTACTCCATGCTACTATGGAGTACTCTTCAGGCAAATATGATAGAAGACATTTTCACCATTTTGCATCCACCATTCACATTTTCACCATTTCAACAACCATGTGTGTTGAGATCTAGAGGTTTAGCTATTGTTTAGCTTGTTTCTTGTAGTCCCCAATACAACTATATGATTATGAGTGGTATTAATAGGCAGGTTGTTTTAATACCTCTACTTAAGCTTAAAAAAAGAATTAACAGCAAGTTACACAATGAAAAATAGCCTGGTAAGCAGATGTTTCCTAACAAGTTCTCCCCAAAATGCTCTGTTCTCACTGCGAATCCAAGAACATTAAATAAGCACCCCAGGTGTTGTCTTTTGGGGGGTTGGCAATTAATTCATGTAATAAACTTCTGACATGCTTCCTTAGAGGTAATTAGGAATCTGAATTGCCCAAATGAAGCTCATAATTTTTTTTTAGTCTTGTAAGTTACCACCAGATGTGTACCCTTCAGAATAATTCATAATTTCTCACCAAAAAATAAATGCTGATTGTTCTTTTAATTTAAATTTAAAAAAAAATTAAGGTTAAATTAAAGTAAATTAAGTGGCAACAAAATTATTTCAATCAAAAAAAACCACATTCATCAAATCTTAAAGCCCCAGCTATTCTATTCTAGGGAAAGAGGTACGACTTTTTTCATGCTAAATATTAGCATGGCAACTCTTAGAAACATGAGAAAGTGCAATTCTGGGCTGGTCAGAAGGTCATATTCTGAAGCATGTTTTTAGTACCTTCTTCAGCTGGCAAGTCTTGTCATTTTTGCATTTACAATATCTGTATATACATTGCCTTCCCTCCTCTGACACAACCACCAATCTGGATCAAGCCCTCATCACTCTTCCTCAGGATTATTGCAAGAGCCTGCTGTTTGGTTTCCCTGCCACAAGTCTCTCCCCACTCTAGTCTATCCTCTATTTACTTGCCAAATTAATCTTCCATGTTTTGATTTATTTTTTTAATCCAGGATGCTTAGCACATACTGACTTTACCTAACTTCCCATTCTTCTTTTGAGGTTTCTCCATTTTGGTTCAAGACGCCTCTAGATTTCTTCTCTCCCCAATCTCCCATACTCCACCTGTAGCTGCTGCTGCTGAGGTTCCCCTGGAGAGGACCCTGTAAAACTGGATCTGGTTTCCTTGACCCTTTACCCTCACATGTCCATTCTGCCACTCAGAACTTATTTTGTATTCTTAACCAAGCAAGAGATAGAATAAATCAAAACAAAATAACCAACAATTTTGACTACAAGAAATTGAAAAGTGTTCCAAAAAATAAATGTTGGAGGACAAAAAGAAAACAGTCAACTGTGAATAAAATCTTTACATCAAGTATTCAAGACAACATTATGATATTTAAACTGTTTGGAGAATCAACACATATAGAGTAATAAGAGAAATGAAAATACAATTTTGAAGCTTCATCTTATATTCAGCAAATTGGCAAAGATGACAAAGGTGAGAATAATCAGTTTTGGAAGGGGTATGGAAAGCAGACACTAAAATATCATTGATGGACATATAGATTGTTCACTGATTCTGAAAAATAAATCAGAATGATGCTATAAAAAATGCCTAAAATGCCATACTCTGACCCAGAGCTTCTACTGCTAACTATGTACCCTCAAGAAGGTGGGAAAAGATCCCATTTGTTTTGAAGTAATCATGGTGGCTATTTTTGTGAGTTATGAAAACAGAATAAGTGCTCATTAACTTGGAAATGATTAAATAAATGGAATGTCATGAAAAGTGCCATAAAAATAGAAAATCATGTAAAGGCTTATATGAACTCAGCTAAAGTAAACAAACCAGGAGAATTATGTACATATATATATGACTATAATAAAATAACTAAAATGAACAACCACTCCTGAAAGTTATGCGACTGTATTGACAAAGTTTGACCTTGAAGGACACTTGAAAAAACAACAAATAGCAACCTGTACCTCATTGAAGAGGTGGGGAGGTATGTGTGTGGAGCATTGTATATCCCACCAGACAAGATCCAGGTGTTCATTGACTTTATTGAATTGCTTAGAGAGAAAGGTATATATACATAGATTTACAGACACAGACATATACATTTGAGTGTATTGACAGATTGATATTGATTATCTACTATCTGAGGAATATATTCAGAAATGATTGTGATAAGAAAAACATCAATAATAATACAAACGCAAAGAAGTTCTGGCCTTGGCACAATTACAAACTGTTCTCCAGACAGACTATTTTACTTATAAATTATTTATATTAGATTGTAGATATTGGTTTTATCTTTCTAGCTCTCCTGAAGAGTCCATGAAACACATTTGCTTTGATAACTCCCTGTTTCTTTTCAGGGAGGAAAAAAAATCCCTGTTGTTGTTTCATTAGCCTGACTTCTGTCATCTCTTTGCTCTGATGTCACATGGATGAAAACTGACTTTAAAAAAATCTATAGTCGGTCCTTGCCCCCCTTGATACTCTTTTCCAAGTCCAAATCAACCTTTTCCTTAGTTATAATTAGCAACCTGGCAGTTGCTCCTCTGTTCCCTAATTCCCTCTTTTCTATGAATAAGTCATTTACAACAGAAATTTTCTTTATTGAAATGAGACCCTGGGAAATTTTTTATAAAATTTTTACTCTAGACTTCAAAATTATGTGTTTTATTTTCTTCCTGACTTTTTGGTTCTTAAATGTCCTTTGTGCTTCCTCTTCCTTCATACTATAAATATATTTTAAACAGAAAAATCTGTTGAAAGACAATTCCTTGGTACTTTCCTCATGGAACCTAAAGTGCCATCTAATAAATTGTAGGATCGCTCTAATGAGTGAAGACTAAAGGGTGGCTTTCCAGCCAACACCTTTTCAGGAATTAGAAGTCAGGTAGGAGAGGAGAGAATTACAAGGCCAAGTCATTGAGTTATGTATGTCCATGAGTATATGGATATTTGGCATGTTGAAGAAAAGGCTCCTTACTCTGTGAATGCCTAATATCCAAACTGTTTGAAGGTCAAGAACAGAGTAGAAAGTGAGGCATCTAATGAAGTCTTTGGCTATATATTCCCTGAGCTTTATAAGATATAGGACCTTTGTCAATGTAAGTACAGGGGAAAAGTCTCTCTTGGATATTATTGCTTATTCATTACATGAATGGCATTGATTGAATGGTGATTGTTCAAATGAGTGAACTTCAGGGTTTATCTTTGGTTTGGTTTGAGATCTTTATTGGTGATCTCAATCTCTGATTTCTCTTTCATTTTGCTTTTTTTTCCCAATTAGAGTGATTATCATTATCAACTTCAAGTCACTGTATTAAAGCTGAAAGCTAGGTTAGGAGGTTTCTAGAGTCATATAGAATAAGACAGGAAATACAGATGAACAGATTTTACATGTACCATCTTCTGTTGTGTATTATTCTTTTTTTAAGATTTATTTTATTTTTTACCAATTACATGTAATAACAAATATCCATATAAGTTTTCCTAAGTTACATGATCAGATTTATACCCCTCTCTCCTTCCCTTCCCTCTCCCAGTGCTGGCAGGTGATTCCATCTGGGTTATACATGTATTATCATGCTAAACATTTTGTGAGTAATCTTATAAAACCCCAAACCCCAAAACACAAACCTTTTGTGTACTGTGAAGATAGAATTAACTGTCCCTTTGTCAATTTTTAGTTAATCAAACCAAGAACTCAAAATACCCCTACTTAACACTTAAAGTAAGAGAATTCACAAGTCAGTTACTAGAGAAAACTCCCACCTCTAAAGGGCACTGAGCAGTGCTAGGCAAATTGGTAAAAACTGCAAGTTGGTTTCTATGAAGAGGGGGAGAGACAGGAAATGATGTAGAAAAGGGGGTATAAAAGAAGAAACCAACATAGTCTGGTCTTTTTCCTTCCTTGGCTTTTGGAGAGACTGGCTCCTTGGAGACCACTCCTTCCTTGGCTTTTGGAGAGACTCTTCCCTTAGTTTCTGCATCAGTGAGTAGAGCTGAAGAGACCCTTGGAGTTATTCTGCATTGGTGGAACTCCGGCTGAGGACTATCAGGAAATCCACGTGGAGATCAGGATTTGGAGAAGCCCCTGCTTAGAGCTGAGCAGGACTTCACTAGAGCAGCACATAGGACTGGTAGGCTAGACCAGGCTTTGTTTCCTTCCTACATTTCCCACTTTCAATATCTCTACCTTGTAAAACAAAAGCTGCTTACATTCATTTTGACTTATGGGGCTAATATTTTATAAATAGCAACCACTTTTATAACCCTCATATTGAGTCAAAACCTAAATTTATTTTACAGTATTTGGTTTTTTTTTAAACCCTTACCTTCCATCTTACAATCAGTACTGTGTATTGGTTCTAAGGAAGAAGTATGGAAAGGGCTAGACAATAGAAGTTAAGTGATTTTCCCAGGGTCACACAGCTAGGAGGTGTCTGAGGCTAGTTTTGAACCCAGGACCTGTATCTCTGGGCTTGGCTCTTAATCCACTGAGCCACCTAGCTGCCCACTATTTTGTATATTTCTTAAGGATTCTTTGTTCTCCTAGGTTCTCATTGTTGTTCCCATGTGTGGGCAGAGTAACTGAGGAAGAACATGGGCTCTAAATTCTGATTTTGGGACTAGATAACATATAAATTACCTATCAGTTCTCAAGATTTCTGATTCTATAGATAATGAAATGCTAAAAGGACATAATTACATATAGTAATTCTCAGTATAATCATAAAGTATAATCTCAATATAATCATAAGAGTGGGACTGTCTCTGTGCATCAACTTTTCCACTTAAATCTTCATGCACAAGTGTCTTTGTGCACAAAAACACACAAAGACAATCGTCATCCTCGGTTACTGAGAGACTACTACCACCACCACCAATCATAAGATAAAATTATTGATACGTTTTTTTTTTCAGAGTACTTGGCTACAAATGATAGACTCTGAAGAATCAAAATCGTAGGTGATTTAAATGAAAATAGTCTAAGGAGGATACAGCATATAACCAAATATTGGTACTAAGATATCATCTAATAAAGTATTTCCTATGGCTAAGAAATTAGATTATAGTTACCATTATAATTAAACATTTTAACTATTATAATAAAAATAACTGCATTTGCTGGGGCCTTTTTTTTTTTTGGTAAACTGAAACTGAGCTATTTTTCCATTAAAAAATTCCAACACCAAATATCAAATGTCACTGTAACAGCTTGTAGAAAAAAAATGCAACCATGTAGCAGGGGGATTAAAAAATACCCTCCCACCATCCTATGAAACTAACACCTGTTCTTAATAACTTTGAAATCTTCAATCCAATCATGTATTATCTTGACTAAGACAACAATCAATTTTGGAAGCTAAATAAGGTCATTTTGTACATTAAGGATGGCCACCCCACTTTCAGGCAAAGAAAAGACTGAATTTACCTGGAAAATGCAAACAAACAAAAATTCTGCCCAAACCTACAAATTATGGAATTATATTTACTCAATTTAGCTATTTAGATTTACTCAGTCAAGACCTTGGCAGATGGCGAAGAATTATAGGAAGATATTCTACTTTGGCAAACATTATTGTACAATAAATAGAGATTTGACCTCAGAACCAGGAAAAATGGAGTTCAAGGTTAGAGGTCAAGGTGGAAAAATTTGAGTTCAAATCTAGTCTCAGATGCTTTGTAGCTATGTGATCCTGAGCAATCACTTAACCTCTTTCTGCCTCAGTTTCCTCAACTACTGCTTCTCAGGATTATGTTGAAGATAAAATGAAATTAATATTTGCCAACTATTTATTACAAATCTATTGCTTCCTTCTTTCTTTCTTTCTCTCTCCCTCTCCCTCCCTCTTTCCCTTCCTTCCTTCCTTCCTTCCTTCCTTCCTTCCTTCCTTCCTTCCTTCCTTCCTTCCTTCCTCCCTCCCTCCCTCCCTTCCTTCCTTCTTTCCCTCCCTCCCTCCCTGCTTCTGACACAGTGGTGGTGCCACCCTGTACAAGTCACAGTGTCTCTAGGCAACTCTGAGATTCTATAAGTTGCAGGAAAAGTGACAACCGTTTTAGTAGAGGGATGTGCCTATATCAATGAAAATACAGGTTTGTACCAGGCACTGTTAGACATGAATACCAAGAAACATCTGTAGTGTTTAGAATCAAGGGGAGGGGAGAAAATGAGACACGTGCTATCCTCATATCATTATCTGACTAAGTGCACACAAGAAGACAGAGATGCATCAGAGCTCCAAGGAGAAGAAGACCTGCAAAGGAATCAGGGGAGGAATTATAGAGCAGAGAGGTATGGGGCTACGTTTAGAAGGAATAGAAATATATCAATAGACAGAGATGAGGAGGAAGAGCCTTTCAGACAGAGTAATTCCAAAAAAACGGTTGAAGGCATGACAAAACTAGTCCAGAAATGGGCCAACGCCAGTGTGAGGAAAGGCTGGGATAGGACTGGAGCAAGAGAAAGAATGAGTCCTGTCACTCTGAAAGATGAAACTTAATCTTAGCACAAGGTTCTAATCCAAGAGCTAAAACATAGCCATGAAGTAACATAAGAAAACTTCTGCTACAGATTAGAACCTAGAGGAAAGAAATAATTCAGAAATTAATCACAAAGAAAACTTAAGGAAAATAAGAAAGAATGAATTGGCCACAAGACTCCAAAAATAGATGGAAGACTTGAAGAAATGCTGAAACAAAATAAAAAATGAGTTGAAAGCTTTGAAAGAAAATAAAAAGACAAGAGCAAAAAATTGACCACCTGATCCAATGACTAAACTCTGAAAAAACAGAACTCAAACAGAACGTGATTCAATGATTCAATTAGAAATGCTAGGACAAAGTCTAAAAAATAGACTGAAAAATTAGAAGTGTAAGGATAGAATTCAATGATTTAATTAAGCCACTTAAAGGGACAAAATGTCAGGTGAGAATAATGAATTAATTCATCAATCAGATGTGTGAACTAGGTTTGAAAGCGGTCTAGACATCTCTATTGAATCAATGAGTCAATGAATCCTAGGCTTTAATCTAAGTTTTTAAAGTTTTTGATCAGCTCAGACCTCCTCAAAGCCTTGGATAAAATGGACTATCGGGAAGCTAGTGGTGGAAGTCTCTAGCCAAGTCCCAGGAATTCACTGACCACATTTTGGGGACCTCTGAATTAGAATATTTTTTAAAAGACTATATATTCTGGCTTATTTTATTTGGTGTTTGCTAAGTTAGGATTTTTCTTTAAAAGAAAAAGAAAAATCAATATACAAGCATAGAACAAACAGAATACTCAGTTTTAGGAATAGGAGCTGATCAACACAATAAAAATATGGCAGTTTGTGATTTTCCTGCTTAGATATTAAAAAGGTAGGTTCACTGGTACTTCTCTTTTCCTTAGGGCAGCAGCTAGGAGGAGAGCCTTGAATAAGTCCAAATTGACTGTCTATTTTATCCAAAACCTATAGGATATGGCCAAAGCTCCTCAACTAATCTGAATATACTCCCTGTGTAGTATTACTTGGTAATTTTTTCCTCCAATGACTTTAAAGAACTATTAAATTCATTAAGAACATTTTGCACTTAGTCTAAAGACTTTGATTAATTAATTCAGCAGAGATGTCTGGGCCTTTTTCACACCTAGTTCACACCTCTGATTGATTGACACAGTGGAGATGTTCTTGCTTGGCAGAGTTGTTGGGGCACGGCATATTGTCAGTTACTTTAAGTGGGGTAGGTTATTTGATTGATTGACTCATTGCCCCCTCCCCCAAACGTACAAATACATTTACACTAGAAATCACAAAAGAACATGTAAAGATAGAAAGAACATACCAGCCAATCCCTGAAATCCCAAATTGAATACATAAGAAATAGCACAACCCAAATCCATACAGTAAGTGCAAGGATATAAACTACTTGGGTAATTGCTTCCCTATTTGACAAAAACTACTGAGAAAACTGGAAAGCAGTCCATCAGAAATTAGGTTTAGACCAATCTCTTAACCCTATTCCATAATGCATTCTAAAAGGGATAAAAATTTAGAGGCCAAATGGAGGAGATACTATGGCTAGGGGGGAGACTTCTTACCTAAATAAGGATAGAGATGATTTAAAAAAAGATAAAATAGGCAATCTCAAAAAATATAAAATTAAAAATTTCCTACACAAGTAAAATAATTGTAGTTAGAATCAGAAGGGAGTGGTGCCTTGATGAAAACAGTATCAGCACAAGCAAAAACACTATTTTCAAAGAGTGGTTGAATATCAGGTGTTAAAATGCAGCTACATGTCATAGAAGGGAAGATGTGGTTCATTCTACTCTCCCAGTATAAAGGAATGTTACTAAGAAATAGTACTGGGGAACCCCAAGTCAAAGTTTTTATAAAAATGACTTAATCACTTTTTATTTTCTTCTTTTCCTCCCTTCTTTACTCTTTTCTTCTTCTTGTTCTTGTTCTACTTCTTCTTGTTCTTCTTCTTGTTCTTCTTGTTCTTGTTCTTCTTGTTCTTGTTCTTGTTCTTGTTCTTCTTGTTCTTGTTCTTCTTGTTCTTCTTCTTGTTCTTCTTCTTGTTCTTCTTCTTTTTTCTTCCACAGAAATGACTCTGAAAATAATGTTTTAGTTTGTGCTGATAGCATTTTCAGCAAGGCTCCACTCTCTTCTGATTCTAACTACATTAATTTTATTTGTGTAGGAGAATTTGTGGGCAAAAGTTATTGTATCTATTATAAGCAGATAATGAACAAATTTAAAATGATTACATATGCAAGTAGCATATTAAATTATCCTGGGGGTTCATGACATATTTTTGTTGTTCTTGTGTTGAAAGGAATTGGAGAAACTATCTTGTTTACTCTCCTGAGGTATTAGTATGAGATGATATACATAAAACAGTTTGTATACCTTAAAGCTCTATGTAAATGCTAATTTGTGTATTTGGCATTTTTATAAACATTTATTTCACCTAAGTTATTGGTCTTTTCAGATAACTTACTTTCTAATAATATGTACTATTTCTTTATTTGTGGATGCTAGTAATTTGATTTTCCTCTTCTTTTAATCAAATTAACTAATAGTTTATTTTATTTTTAAAAGTTCCTATCTTTACCATTTAATGTATTTCTTTATTTTCAATTTTATTAATTTCCTCTCATTTTCTGAATTTATGTTTTGGTATTTAATTGAAAATTTTATTTTATTTTCTCTTTTTTGTCAATAAAAGTGATAGAGATATACAATTCCCCACTGCAAATTGCTTTTTCTATATACCAAAAAATTTAGAATAATGACTCATCATTATCTTTAATAAAAAATTTTATAATTTCTATGATTTATTCTTTGATAGCAATTCTTTAGGAATAACTTACATATGTTGTCTCCAGTTGATATATAATTTTTTCAATGACTCTTTAATATAACTTTTATTGAGCTGTGGTAAAATAAAAGCAATTTATACTGTTTCTGCTTTTTTGTTTTTGTATTTTTTAAGTCCTAAGACATGATCAATTTTTGTATAGCTTCCATGAATGATTGAGAAATATGCATGATTTTTTCTGTTTCCATTCAATAATAACCAGATGTCCATCATATTCCATTTTTATAAATAAAATTTAGATATTTCTAAAATTCTAACTAGGCCATAAACTATCATTTTTCCTTTCCCCCTTCTTCTCTGTAACCCTGTTCAGTTGAACATATTTTTATACCAAACTTTGTGTTCTCTTCTTTTGACAAAATTAGATGAAAATGAAGTTCAATTCTATAAAAATGAAGTGCTTCTCCCACTGATCTTAATTACATGTCAAATGTATTTCTTTTCAAAATAATTTTAATCTATATCTTGTGTTTTCTACCACCTATGTTTTTTCCCCAGTAGCAACATATACTGTTAGAATTGAAGTATAAGGAGACTATATATTGAATTATAAGGAAACTATAATTGAACTGTAAGGAAAACTGAGCTCCGAAGAATCAAAGTTTTCAAATTGTGGTGATGGAGAGGACTTTTGTGATGATAGAGAGCAAAGAGATCAAATGAGTTGAACCTTAAAGAAATTAATTCAAACTATTCACTTGAAGGTCAAATATTGAAGCAAAGTTTTAAACACATTGACCAAAATGAGAAAAAAAATATATATATATACATGCATATATATATATATATATAACTCTAATGTTAGGAAGCTTGAAGGCAAAAGAAGGATATAACAGAAGGTGATATAGAAAGATAGTGTTATGGAAGCAATGAAGATGATTTTGGACAGACCTTGAGAGATAATGGAATATAGAAGGACCTGCCGCTTTGGCCATGGGGTCATGAAGAGTTGGACCCAACTGAACAAGTCATGTGTATTGTTTTTCTGTTCTAATCCTGAGGTAAGTGGTAAATTGGATAGAACACAAGACATAGAGTTGGGAAGATATGAGTTCAAACCCATCCTTAGATATTTACTTACTATGCTACCTTGGTCCAAATCACTTAATCTCTTTATGCTTCAGGATCCTCATAAAATGGAGAAAATAATAGAATATATCTCCCAAGGTTATTGTGAGGATAATGAGATAATATTTGTAAACCTTCTTTCAGATTTTAAAGAACTATATAACAGTAACATAGCTATATGTTATATATATGTATGATATGTATATATTAGCTATTATCATTGCTTACTTCACTTTACAAGAGTTCATATTTCTTCTCATTTTTTGTATTTAGATTCATCATTTCTTATAGAGTAGTTATATCCACTATATTTAAATACCACAACTTGTTTAGTCATTCTCTAAATTAAAATAGGCATTTACTTTGTTTCCAGTTGTTTGTTATTGTAAAAAGAACTGGTACAAATATTTGGACAAATATCAGATCTTTTGTTCTATTTTTGGCTTCCTTGAAGTATATACTTAGCAATGGCATCTTTAAATCAAACCATGTGGGAAATTTTAGTTATTTTCTTAGTATAATTCCAGCATGCTTTCCAGAATGATTGGACTAATTCACAGCTCCACCGGCAATGCATTAATGTGTCTGTCACTCCACAACCTGTCCAACATTGACTATTTACATCTTTTGGTATTTTTAGTAATGTATTTGTTATAAGGTGAAACCTTTAACTTGCGTTTATGTTATTATTAGTAATTTGGATCGGTGTTTAATATGATTCTTAATAATAGGTAATTCTTATGAGAATTGCTTGTTCACATCCCAAATATTTATTTTGAGTATCAATATATCTTGATATCAGACACATTTTTAATATGTCTTAGGAAAATATTTTCCCCAATCAATTGATTTCCTTTTTATTCTAGTTGGGTTACTTTTGTCATACAAAATCTTTTCAACTTTATATGATCAAAATCATCTGGTTTGTTTTGTTTTGTTTTGGTGATTACCTCTATCAGTTTTTTGAGGCAAGAATTTACCTTCTTACCATATCTGTGAAAGTGATCTCTTTCCATTCTCATTGTTCTGTAGTAAGACATTTAATATTCAGATCATATATCCTTTTAAAGTTTAATGTGAAATAGGCTATGATTTGTAGGTCTAAGCTTAGGAATTGCCTAAACCAATTAAATTAACTTCCTATTCCTTATTCCTACCTATATTGAAGTGTGCTTTGGAATATAGACTCCTAGACATTTTATGATTCTTGTAATTATTTTATTTTATTTATTTATTTTTTAAAATATATTTTATTTGATCATTTCCAAGCATTATTCATTAAAGACATAGATCATTTTCTTTTCCTCCCCCCCACCCCCCATAGTCTTGTAATTATTTTAAATGAATTTCCCTTTTCTATTATTTCTTTGAGGATTTTGTTATTGTTATACAGAAATAATATTGACTAGGGAAGTTAAGTGGCTCAGTGGATAGAGGGTCAGAGCTAGAGGAAATTTGGCCTCAGAAACATTTTATCTGGATGATTGTGAGCAAATCATTTAATCCCAGTTGCCTACCCCTGACTGCTCTTTTGCCTTGGAACAGTTACTTAATATCAGTTCTAAAGCAAAATATGGGGGATTAAAATATTTTTGATTTTAGGGATTTTTTCATATCCTGCCACTTGATTGAAGTTTGATGATTATGAATTCATTACTTTGTTGATTCCCTAGGTTCTTGAAGTACCTATAATCTATTATGTCACCAGTGAATGGATTCCATTTTTAATTTTTTTCTGCCTTTCTTGTTTCTCTATTCTTATTTTTTACATTAATTTTTAAATATTTTAGAAGTAAAGAATGAAGTCTGCTTGACATTGATTGGGAAAGCCTGGGTTGTATGTAATTTAAAAAAGATATTATATTGGTGATACTGTTTTCAAACCACTGTGACCTTCCTTTAAATTCTCCCCATGAACTTATCCAATCTAATCATGAAAAAAAATTAATCAAAACAAAACTACATAGTGCCTTCATCAGACACCATGTGCAATAACCTATACAAACAACTCAAAAAGTAGTGCTTTATAATTATGATGACAAATATTAATCCATAAAATAGATATAAGGTGCATGTTCTGCTCTTTGTAGAGTTAAAGACTACTTATTACTCTAATCTGGATGTATAATACTGCATATATTGATGAATTTCATCAATGAGTTTGTTTTACTAAACTTTTTTCTTTGTTATAAAGGATAGCAAGGACAGGGCATATATTTGGAAAGGAAGATGATGTAATCACAAAAGACATGTAAATTTTTTTTTAAATTTACCCTTTAAATGGTTTGTCATATTCTCCCCTAATTTTTATTTTTTAATGAGATGACCTTTTATATTTAGGTTGAATATATTCTTAAGATTTATTTTTGTATGTGTTCTACTGTTTTTTGTTTTTTTCCAGAGGTTCTCATTAAATCGAAAAATTCTTGCTATTATAGTTTGTGTTGCTTCATATAATTTTAATTGGGTCCTCATTAGCTACTTCCAAGTTCTAGGAATAGTTGTTATTACTAGAAGAAATGAGAGAAACTTCCAAAAAATATTTCACCCAAGACATTTTCAACATGTCAATGAACAAAGTCAATTAAATTTAATTTAAGTTTAGGATATGTTAAACCCAGAATGCCTCATAATCACTGGCCAATACTATGTCTAATGTCATAATCATAAGCAGCTTTGAAGTTCAATATGGGTTTAAAATTGAATTATTTTACATTTTACCTATCATGCTTTGTGTTTTTCTTTAAAAAAAAAAGCAAGCCATAAATCAATTTACAAACAGACCAACAATAGTAAAACCCAATATGTTTAAATTTTATATTTAAAAAAATATTTTAATTGGTATCCTTTGGTATTACATTTCCTTGATTAAATGATATTTTATTGTACATTGTATTTTCAATTAAAGAATGAAGAGAAATTTTGTCCTGGTGTTGTACTGAATCATTGTGTAGGGTAGGATTGGCAGCATTTAAATATTTCCATGAATGGTAAATGTGAACATTGAAGTAAAAACATCTCTTTGCCATAGAAAGCTCGATGACATCACATGTAAGAATCAAAATAGGATAGGCCTTTTTGCTAAAGTTTAAAATGGACTTTTATGAAAATGGAAAAGAAAAAAAAAACAAATGAGAAATCAGTCCATAAGAAATCTATCATCACATTTCTCTCCATCCTTCTTTCTGTCTCCTCAGTGGCATACTTCCCTATCCAAAATCATGAAGCTGTTTCCACTGTCACTTTCTATATTTTAGATGAAAATAAAGTATAAGGCACAATCCTATATGCTTCCATATGCTTCCTGTATTGATTTAAATGAATGACAAATGTCTCCTAGTGATCAATTTGGGTCTTGGATGCAAACTGTGCTTGTTCTGTAAATAAGGTTAGGGTTAGTTGGAAGGAGACAATACTTCACATTAATTATCATCAAAAGGAGTTTTAAATGTCAGCCCACATATAGAGAAATGCAAATTGCTTCTCTGAGTGAGCAGCTGGTTGTGGGTCCCTCGACTAACAAAATCTCCAGTGTCTAAAGAACTTTTACGGTCCTTCTCTAGTCAACTTCCTACCTAATGCAGATTTTTCTTTATATTTATTCCCTTACAGTCTGCTACAAACAACACTGATAGACATGAAGGACAAAAGGAGCCCTGGAAGAACACTAAACAAATAATGCAGTAATATACTATAGAAACTTATATATTGTGGGATTGGTGTGAAAGACAGAGTTAACTCTTGCTCAGTTTTCATCTGGGATGGCAGAACTGTTTCTACATTTCTACACTGTCCCAGTCATATCTAATTACCTAAAAGACCTGTCAATGTGATGGTGTGGTCCATGGGAACCTGGAATCATCAGTTGCCCCTTCTCTACTATCATGAAGGAAGCCATCAGTCTGCATCAATTCAAATGAGAGTTCTACTAGTTTGGGACTTTAGTCAAAGTGTTGTTATAAAGAAAGTTCATCTGAAGGTACCATATAAATGAGTTATTACCAAGAAATACCTAGAGACAAACTCAACATGTCCCAAACTGAACTCATTATCTTTCTTCCCAAAGCTTCCCTTCTTCCTAAATTCCCTATTATTGTTGAGAACACTCTTTTCCTCTCAAACCAGGTGGCCTCCTTGATTCCTTACTCCTCCATCTCCAATCAACTGCCAAGTCCTTTCAATTCTACATTGTTAACTAAACTCTTATTCGCCATGTCTTGTGATGCAGACAGGTCTCCCACTTGGCCTAGAGCAAGAGTCTGCTTATTGATTTCTCTGCTTCTAGCCAGGATCAAAATTTTAAAACCCTCTATTTGGCTTTTAAAGCTTCATGATGACCCCTTCATCTCTTTCCAATCCTTTGACACTTTAGTCTTCACATGTGCGATGATACAAGGAACTTCCTTCAACAAGATACTCCCATCTTCAGACTCATGCATTTTCACTGGCTGTCCTCCATGCCTAGAATGCCCTTTCTGGTTTCCACTTCTCTTCCCTGGCTTCCTTCACTTTCAGCTCACCTTCTGCAAGAAGCCTTTCCTAGTTTTTCTTAATTCTAGTTCCTTCCCTTTGAGGTAATTTCCAATTTATCCTGTACATGTTATGCAAAAAATCTTGGTTCATCTTTAAGCATTTATAGTTTAAAACTGCACTAAGGCTTTTAAAACTGCACTTTAACATATCTTATTAGTGAATAATTAACTGTTTGTATGTTATCTCCTCCATTGGAATAGGAGCTCTTTGAGATCAGGAACTGAGGACTGTTTTTTCAGGGGAGAGTGGCTTTCTTTGTATGGTCAGAGCTTAGCAGTATACCTAGCATTTAGTAATTAACAAAAAGTACAAGTATTAATAAGCATTTGTGGATTGAATAAATATTGATTAAGTGCCTACCATAGGCTACATTCTGGGAATATGACACCAATCAGCATCTGCCCTCAAGAAGCTTACATTTTATAAGAGAAACAATGTGGCATGCCTAGAATTACATTAGATTCTGGGAGATACTCAACAAGCAGGAAACTCTTCTAAAGATGTTTACAATATAGGGAGGAAGATAAGATATCTGAAGCATTTAAGTAATAACAAAAGTCCAGTGCAGACAGTGGAAAATTAGTAGGGGCAACAAAATCTAAAATGTGCTTCAGGAATTCCAAAAAATGACCTGTGAAAATTGCTCTGGCATCCTTCCAAACGCAGAGGAAAGCCTACCTTCCAGAGCAGTGCTTTGCTCAACTCTACAGTTGCTAGTGCTGTCTTCTTCCAAATTATCTACCTTCGGTATAATTCACACAGGCAACATTATTTAGATATTATTTCCCCCTATTAGAATGTAATCTCCTTGAGGGCAGGAACATTTTTTTACTTTTCTTTGTATTCCTAGAGTTTACAACAGTGCCAGGCACATAGTAAACACTTAATCAATCCTGATTGATTGGTTGGGAAAAGTCTTGAGGAAAGGGAACTTCACTTTGGTATTCCTTGAGAGGTAGGTCCCCAGAAAAGACTGCACTCCAGAAGACAGGAATATCATGCCCAAAGCCACAAATCTAGGGATGAGCAAGGTACGCTCATACAAACTGGGGGACAGTGAGGATAATGGCTTGCTGAAAGAGTAATTAGGACAGTTCTGCCTTATTTAGCATATAAAACAGACAGTTCTCAGTAAGAGTTAAACATTGTTTAAATAAGGGATAAAATAAAAATCTCACATCCAAATATCAGGCCTGCACAATATGGATATTTCTTGAAATTCTGACAAAATATTTTGGATTGCCAAAGCCACAGCAGGTATATAATTATTTGTTATTTGTTTACAGCTGCCAGGTGTCATTTTGTAGAAAGAGGACTGTTTCCTCTATTTGTTTTTATTATTTTCTTGTTGCTTTTACTTTTGAAATAGGCCCACTTGGGCATACAATCCACACAAACAGATGCAAATTATAAATATTAATAATGGCCACAGAAAAGAAACACACCAATAAATAATGGCATTAATAAAATGATCTGAAGTTAGTATCCAGCCTCTGTTTACAAATTCCTAGGACAAGAGGGGTCATTACTTTCAGGAGCAGCCCATTTCATTTTAGGATAGCCCTAGAACATATCCGCTATTGAAAGAAATATCAGAAATAGTAAACATTTCTATATAAGATCTATTTGCATCATACTCTCTTCATTGGTAGAGATTGATTATTAAATGCTCCATATCTATGTGAAGGGCAGACATGAAAGGCTGAGGAAGCAAAATATTCTTCTATTCTACTGCCTCCCAGCTTCAAGAGAAGACACATAGTTCCAGAATCTCTTTAGGTTCCTAAAGAGAGAGAAAGATTTTTGTCTGAAGTCAGCATATAAAAGAGGTAGCACCTTAATCTTGTTCCTATCCACACCTTGTTTCATTAGTGTTTGAGGAAGTTCTCTTATGGATGAAGGGAATGAAGGGACATAGAGGAGCCCCGTTTGGGTGTTTGAGGAAGTTCCCCTTTTCTTCCTATATTTTTCTAGTATAATTCTTATTTGTATATTTCCTTGATTTCTGTTTGCTATCAGATTGGCTAAGTGGGTCAATTTGCTGGTTGCTACATATGTTCATTGTGGACCTGGAATTTAAGGGAAGTTTCAAACCTTGTATATGTAGCTTGGATCACTCCACCCCATTAAGGGATAGCAATCAGAAACACAACTTGGAGCTAAAAATTATGTCCTCTAGTCTAACAGGGAGGCAGACAGATATAATTCTAGTCTAGTACCTTTCTTTGAGGAGAACAAAGTAGCCAGCATGTTTCTCCCACCTTCTTCTCCTTCTGGAAGAAACCAAAGACTCATTTGAAGAAGATTCAGTGCAGGATTCTCTAGAGGTACTATGCAGTCCTCCCTGTGAACCATGTCTAGGCATATCCATGTGAGCATACCAAACTTATGTGAGCAAAATTGCACATACGACATAAAATCTGAATTTGCTGCTATGTAGCTCCTTCCCAGTGCACCTAGTTGTGGTGTCTGGGGTCAATCAGAACAAGTTCAAGCCAGGCCACGGCCCTTCAAATACTTGATACTGATTGTATCCCCTCCAAGTTTTCCTGCTTTCAGGATAAACATTCCTAGCCCCTTCTGTTAATTCTCATATGTGCCAACCTTACAGTCTTTAACATCTTGATAATCTTCCTTTGGTCACTATTGTTATTGATAGGGATTAGACTTATGATTTTACTGATATAGGGAACTCCAAAATGAGAAAACTCTCTTTATCATTGCAAGCTTGTACCTTCTCTACAATTTAAGATCATAGATTAAAAAGACACTAAAAAAATAAGAGGGGAATAAGAAGGGGGGGGAAGCAAAATAAGGGTGGATGGGAAATAGGAAGACTGATTAAAAACAACACTGGTGTAGAAGGAAATCTTGAAAGAAGAAAGGGCAGGACTAGGACTGGAAATCAAAATGTTGGGAAATACAGAGCTCGTAATCATAACTCTGAATATGAATGGAATGAACTCACCCATAAAATGGAGACAAATAGCAGAGTGGATTAGAAACCAAAATCTTACCATATGTTGTCTACAAGAAACACACATGAGGAAGGTAAGCACACACAGGGTAAAGGTAAGCAGATGGGGCAAAATCTGTTGGGTATCAACTGAGAAAAAGAAGGCAGGAGTCACAATCATGATATCTGACAAAGCCAAAGTCAAAATAGATCTAGTCAAAAGAGATAGGGAAGGGAATTACATCCTGATAAAAGGCAGTATAGACAATGAATAAATATCAGTACTCAACATGTATGCACCAAATGGTATAGCATCCAAATTTCTAAAAGAGAAACTAGTGGAGCTCAAGGATGAAATAGATAGAAAAACTATACTAGTGGGAGACCTGAACCTTTCTCTATCAGATCTAGATAAGGCAAAAAATAAAATAAAATAAAATAAATAGGATAGAGGTAAGATATTTGAATGAAGTCTTAGGAAAATTAGAGTTAGTAGATATGTGGAAAAAAATAAAGAGGGACAAAAAGGAATACACCTTCTTTTCAGCAGCACATGGTACATTCACAAAGATTGACCATGTACTAGGATATGAAAAACATTGCAAACAAGTGCAAAAGAGCAGAAATAACACATGCAACCTTTTCAAATCATAATGAAAAATAATAGTAAGGATACATGGAGAACCAAATAAAAAATGAATTGGATATTAAATAATATGATTCTCCAAAATTGGTTAAAGAACAAATCATAGAAATAATTAATAATTTCATTGAAGAAAATGACAATGATGAGACATCCTTTCAAAATCAATGGGATGCAGCCAAAGTAGTACTCAGGGAAATTCATATCCTTGAGTTCATTATTAACAAATTATGGAGGGCAGAGGCCAATGAATTGGGCATGCAAATTAAAAAAAAAACTAGAAAGTGAACAAATTAAAAATCCTCAGATGGAAACTAAATTAGAGATCCTAAAAAATTAAAGGAGAAATCAATAAAATAAAAAATGAAAGATCTATTGAATTAATAAATATGACTATAAACTGGTACTTTAAAAAAATAAATAAAATAGGCAAAGTACTGGTCAATCTAATAAAAAAAGGAAAGAAGAAAACCAACTTAACATTATCAAAGATGAAAAGGGAGACCTCACCTCTAATGAAGAGGAAATTAAGGCAATCATTAAATACTATTATTTTCAATTATAAGGCAATCAATATGGCAATCTAGGTGATATGGATGAATATTTACAAAAATATAAATTGCCTAGATTAACAGAAGAAGAAATAGAATAACTAAATAACCTCATATCAGAAAAAGAAATTGAACAAGTCATCCAAGTAATCCCTAAGAAAATATCTCCAGGACTAGATGGATTCACAAATGAATTCTATCAAACATTCAAAGAACAACTAATCCCAATATTATATAAACTGTTTGACAGAATAAGCAAAGAACGAGTTCTACCAAATTCCTTTATGAAACAATTATGGTTCTGATTCCAAAGCCAGGAAGGTCAAAAGCAGAGAAAGAAAACTATAGACCAATCTCCCTAATGAACATAGATGCAAAAATCTTAAATAGAATAATAGCAAAAAGACTCCAGCAAGTGATCACGGGGGTTATACATTATGATTAGGTGGGATTTATGCCAGAGATGCAAGGATGGTTCAATATTAGGAAAACATCCACACAATTGACCATATCAACAAGGAAATAAAAAAAATCACATGATTATCTCAATAGGTGCAGAAAAAGTCTTTGACAAAATACAACACTTATTCCCACTGAAAACACTAGAAAGTATACGAATAAAAGAGCCTTTCCTAAGAATAATAAACAGTATTTACCTAAAACCATCAGCAAACATCATCTGCAATGGGGACAAACTAGAAGCCTTCCCAATAAGATGAGAAGTGAAACAAGGATGCCCATTATCACTTCTATTATTTAGCATTATACTAGAAACACTAGCAGTAGCAATTAGAGAAGAAAAAGAAATTGAAGGTATTAAAATAGTCAATGAGGAGACTAAGCTATTACTCTTTGCAAATGATATGATGGTCTACTTAAAGGATCCTAGAGAATCAACTAAAAAGCTAGTGGAAATAATCAACAACTTTACCAAAGTGGCAAGATACAAAATAAACACACATTAGTCATTAGCATTTCTATATATTTCCAACACATCTCAGCAGCAAGAATTAGAATGAGAAATTCCATTTATAATCACCCTACACAATATAAAATACTTGGGAATCTATCTCCCTCCCAAGACAAATATAGGAACTGTATGAACACAACTACAAAATACTTTCCACACAATTAAAACTAGACCTAAATAATTGGAAAAACATTAATTGCTTATGGGTAGGACAGGCTAACATAATAAAAATGACAATCCTACCCAAACCTATTCATATATTTAGTACCATACCCATCAAACTACCAAAACAATTTTTACTGAATTAGGAAAAAAAATAACAAAGTTCCTTTGGAAGATCAAAAGATCAAGGTTATCCAGGGAAATAATGAAAAAAAGTGTGAAGGAAGGTGGCCTTGCAGTTCCAGATATCAAACTATACTATAAAGCAGTGGTCATCAAAACAATTTGGTTCTGGCTAAAAGACAAAATGGAGGATCAGTGGAATGGAGTTAGGGTCAACCTCAGCAAGAGAGTCTATGATAAACCCAAAGATCCCAGCTTTTGGGACAAAAATTCACTATTTGATAAAAACTGCTGGGAAAATTGGAAGACAATATGGGAGAGATTAGATTTGGATCAACATCTCATACCAAGATAAACTCAAAATGGGTGAATGACTTGAATATAATGAAGGAAACTATAAGTAAATTAGATGAACACAGAATAGTATACGTGTCAGATTTTTGGGAAAGGAGAGGTTTTAAAACCAAGTAAAAGTTAGAAAAAATGCAAAATGTAAAATAAATAATTTTGATTATGTTAAATTAAAAAGGTTTTATACAAACAAAACCAATGCAACCAAAATTAGAAGGGAAGCAACAAATTGGGAAAAAATATTCATAGCACAAACCTCTGACAAAGGTCTACTTACTCAAATTTATAAAGAGCTAAGTCAATTGTACAAAAAAATCAAGCCATTCCCCAATTGATATATGGGCAAGGGACACGAATAGACAATTTTCAGTTAAAGAAATCAAAACCATTAATAAGCACATGAAAAAGTGTTCTGAATCTCTTATAATAAGAGAAATGCAAATCAAAACAACTCTGAGGTATCACCTCACACCTAGCAGACCTTGGATAACATGATAGCAAAGGAAAGTAATAAATGTTGGAGGGGATGTGATAAAATTGGGACTTTAATGCATTGCTGGTGGAGTTGTGAATTGATCCAACCATTCTGGAGGGCAATTTGGAACCTATGCTCAAAGGGCGCTAAAAGACTATCTGCTCTTTGACCCAGCTATAGCACTGTTGTGTTTATACCCAAAAGAGATAATAAGAAAAAAGTATTGTACAAGAATATTCATAGCTGTGCTCTTTGTGGTGGCAAAAAAAAAAAATTGGAAAATGAAGGGAAATCCTTTGATTGGGGAATGGCTAAACAAATTGTGGTATATGTTGGTAATGGAATGTCCAAAGGAATAATGAACTGCAAGAACTGGAATGACCTCCAGGAATTGATGCAGAGAGAAAGGAGCAGAACCAGGAGAACACTGTATACAGAGACTGATACACTGGATCCTTGGATTTCTGGTAATAATTGTCATTCAGAATTGATCATTATATTTTATTGCTACTACTGTGTGCAACATTTTCCTGGTTCTGGCCACTTTATTTTGCATCACTTAATTTGTTTTTCCATGTTTTTTATTTTGTGATCATCTTGTTTGTCATTTCTTATAGTATTTCATTACAAACATATACCACAACTTTTTCAGTCATTCCCTAATTGATGAACATCTCTTCAGTTTCCAGGTCTTTGCCACACAAAAAGAGTTGCTATAAATATTTTTGTCCAAGTAGGTCTTTCCCCCTTATCTTTAATCTTTTTTTGGGATACAGACCAACAATAAACAAATTAGAGGAGGAAAGAATAGTTTACCTGTCAGATTTATGGATAAAGCACTGTAAAGTTTAGAAACTACTTTCTTCACAATAACCCTGTGAAGTAGATAATATAAATGGTTTTAGTCCATTTTAAAGCTGAGAAATCTGAGGCTACATAACCTTCCCAATGTCATATTTAGTCGATTTTGTAGGCAGGATCTAAACACAGGTCTACCTGATACCAAGTCTAATATTCTTTCTAATAGAAAATGTTGCCTCTCTAATCTGGTATTTTCCACCTTCCCCATTTGACAGATAAATAAGCCTAAAAAAGATTAAAGTTAAGTGACTTGACTCAAGTTATGATACACAATGGAAGAGATGAGATAATAATTTAGGGAGTCCAAAATCTTGGTGAATACTTTCCCCTTTGAAACATGATAATGCTTTGGTAAAATTTCCATTTCTTTTTAGATTTATATATTTTGCCTTCTCATCTAAAATTTAACCCCTCTCCAAATCCTCCAAATCTCTCTTATCCATTTAAGCCTCCACCATGTACCACATAAGCAGTGCTATGTACATAATAGGCATTCAATAAATGGTTATTGAATGAAAATTTTATTCTTTAATTAATCATTTGTAGGAAGAAAAGCTGCTGAATCTTAAGTAATTAATCCTGTTCTCAGTAGCCTCTCCTCTAGCTGAATCTAGTTTAAACATTAAAAAAGTGAAAGTAACAATCTTTAAAAGTTGGTGCTTGTCTGAGAAAAGGATCATAGATAGTATACTGGAAAAGGTAATGAACCTGTTGTTGGGAGAGTTATAGAGTCAGATTCAAATCTTCGGATGGACTCTACAAATCACTTAATGTTTCTCTTTCTGCATGTATAAAATAGGCGATGATGATTTGTGAGGGAAATGCTTTGTAAAATTTAAGGTACTCCATAATATAGCTAGTATCAAAAGTGAAGATCAACTAAATTTTTTAAATTTTAAAAAATCTTAAGAAATGTTATAACTTTAAATAGAAGTGAATTTCTTTTTAAAAGTATTTTTATTTAATTAAATCTTTCCTCATTATATGTCAAAAAACCCCACCCTTATCATTTAAATAAATTTTGAGTTCCAAATTTTCTCCTTCCTTCCCACCTTTCCCCCTCCTTGAGAAGGCAAGTGATTTGGTATTGATTACACATGTGAAGTCATGCAAGAAATATTTCCATATTGAGAATACTATAAAAGAAGAGACAAAAAGACAAAATTACAAAAATTAAAAATTAAAAAAAAGTATTCATCTGTTTTGAGAGTTAATTAGATTATTTCCAGAACATGGGGCCTTTGGAATTGTCTTTGATCTTATTTTGATCAGAATAGATAAGCCTTTCATAGTTGATCATTCTTATAATATTGCTACTATTGCATAGAATGTTCTTAGTTCTGCTCACTTCGCTTTACATCAATTCATGTGTTTTTTCTGAAATCCTCCTGCTTATCATTTTTATGGCAAAATAGTATTCCATCACAATCATATACCACAAATTCTTTGACATTACCCAATTGCTGGACATCCCCTCTATTCCCAATTCTTTGTCACCACAAAAAGAGTTGCTCTAAATAAATATGTTTGTGTAAATAAATTATTTCCCCCTATCTTTAATCTCTTTGGTATACAGACCTAGTAGTGGTATTACAAAGAGTATGTATCTTTCTTAGAGCTCTTTGGGCATAGTACCAAATTGTTCTCCAGTATGGTTGGACTAATTCACAATTCTACCAACAATGCATTAGTGTCCCAATTTTTCCACATCTCACTCCAGCATTTGTCATTTGCCTTTTCTCTCAAATTAGCTAATCTGATAGGTGGGAGGTAGTACCTCAGAGTTGTTTTAATTTGCATTTTTATTAGTAGTTATTTGACCATTTTTCTACCTCATAATTGATAATAATCATCATTATTTTATTAAAAAAATTAACAAAACTAATCAATATATTGAAAATGTCTTGTGTTCCACATCCATAGTGTTCCATACCTAAAGTCCCCTGGTTCTGCAAAGAAGCAGGGATAAATACTTTCTTTTATTTCTTCCTGAAGGACAAACTTAGTCATTATAGCATTTCATAGCATTCAACTTTGTTGTGTAGTTCTTTTTTTCATTTATTGTGTTGTAGTTATTGTGTTTGTTATTTTTTTATTCCACTTACTTCACATTGTATTAGTAGTCCATATAAGTTTATTCCTGTCTCTCTGTGTTCATTTGTATAGTCTTAATCATTAAATATCTACTTTTTTCCAAGTTATATACTACTCCAAAGAGTGTGGCTGTATTTTGGTGTAAATGGACCCTTCTTTTTGTCATTTATTTCTTTGGGTTATATACCTACCATTGGATTCTTTGAATCAATAGATATGGGCATTTTAATCACTGTCATCACATAATTCCATATGGCTTTGCAAAATGGTTGTACAAACTCACAGCTCTATCAACAATGTATTATTGGCCCTATCTTTTGATAAGCCCTTAAAATTTTTACAATGTTAAACTTTGGTTAATTTTGACAATTTGCTGTATGTGAGATGAAACTAGTTTAAAATTAGTTTTAGTTATTAAGCTAAAATTTTAGTGAGAGTGAAATGTCTATGTACCATTAATAAATAAAAGATTACTTCCAAAAGATTACTACAACATTATCCCATCTTTAATTTTGGAAAATTTTTATAATATATGTAATTTTCAGGAGAGTTTTGCATAACTAAAGTTTTGGTGGAAAGAAAGCCCCTTGAGGGCAGGGATTATTTTGTTCTTGTCTTTCTAAACACAGTATCTGGTACAGTGCCTAACAATATGGTAGGCACTTAATAAATGCATGCTGAATTGAAATAAATTTGAATTCATTCAGGAGTATGTCTTAACAAAAACTGAATTTAGAACAGAGAAGCCTGAAAAACAAAGTAAAACTAACTCATCCTTAGAAAATATTAATTGATGGTAATGATGGTGAGAGTGATAATAATGAGACTGAAAAGGAGATGTGAACAAATGAATCAAACAAATTATATACTGAGTACTTATAATGATAATAATAGTAGTTAATGATAGCTATTAAAGGATGCTTGCTCCTTGGAAGGAAAGCTAGGGCAAATCTGCTAAATCTGCATGCTAAAAAGAAGAGATATCACTTTGCCAACAAAGGTCCACTATAGTCAAATCAATTGTTTTTCTAGTAGTAAGGTATAGCTGTGAGAGTAGGACTATAAGGAAAGCTGAGTGCTGCAGAGTTCACACTTGAATTGTGATGTGGGAGAAGAGTTTTGAGAATCCCTCAGACAACAAAGAGATGCTTAAAGAAATTAATTCAGACTATTCACTGGAAAAACAAATACTGAAGCTGAAGTTTAAAATACTTTGGCCTCATAATGAGAAGACACAATTCATTGGAAAGACCCCGATGTTGGGAAAAATTGAAAGCAAAAAGAGAAGGGGAAGACACAGGATGAGATATATAGTGTCATGGAGACAATGCATGTGAGCTTGTGAGCGTGGGCAGATTTTTGGAAACAGTGGAGGATAAAAATGCCCGCCATATTATGGTCCATGAATCCATGAGGTCAAGAAGAGTCAGACACAGCTGAATGACTAAACAACAAAAAAGCCATAGCTAACATATAGCACCTACTGTGTGGTAGGCACTTTGCTAAATACTTTACAAATATTATTTCATTTGATCCTTACAACCACCCTGAAAAGTAGATGTTATTATTATCCTTATTTTACAGATGAGGAAATAGAGTCAGAGGTTTAATGACTTGTCCAGGATCACACTAATAACTAAGGTCAAATTTGAACTCAATTCTTCCTGAGTCTGAGCCCACCATTTTTTCTACAAGGCTATCCTTGTTCTTTACTATAGGGGCTGGCTTTCAGGAAGGGAAAAATGAAGGGGAAACATTGGGAAGTGTAGGTGATATAAAACCAAAATACATGAATTTAAAAAAAAAATCTCACTTTAGATTTTGAGATGGTCATATGAAACTTTGATTTTTTAAATATGCTACCTGGTTTTAATACAAAAAAATGAAGACCATGCCTCAAAAGAAGATGACTTTTTACACATACTCTTTAATCCATTACCATTGACCTCCTGGCTGTTCCATGTACAAGACCCTCCTGGTGTGACAAGGAAATCACTTTAAAAGACTGATATATATTAATTTAAGGTCGCCAAGGAATCCAGCTATGTAATTCCTTAATGAAAACTCAAGTCAGCAGTCAACCTTTTATGGAGTTTAATTACAAACAGGAGGAAGAAAGGTATGAGAGAGAGAGAGAGACAGAGAGAGAGAGAGAGAGAGAGAGAGAGAGAGAGAGAGAGAGAGAGAGAGAGAGAAGGGAATAGGGCTTAAATACCCCCTCTGTTTAGGCTGGGCCAAAAGGCCCAAGCCCTTAGATAGCTGAGGCAAAGAAAAGAGATCAGTCCCTATCACTCACGTGACCAAAATGGAGAAACAGTCTCAGGGGCCTCCACCTCCAGCTTCCTTCAGAGCAAGCTTCTCAGAGCACAACCTCTCAGAGCAAAAACCTCTCCAACCAACCACCTCTCGTCCTCAGACCCCTCTATCTTTAAGGAAACCATCCAAGTTCCTTCCCCTCAGTTCTCACATCTACCAATCACTGTCCATGTCTTCCCTGTGCCAATGGTGGCTCTACCTTAACCCAGGACCGCCCAGAGGTCTGTGGCTTTGCACATGTATGTTGAAGGTCATATTCTCAAATAATTAAATCTTGATCCTTTGCTACAGCCCTTCCTAAATCCTGTTACCCTGAGTAGGGTGGAGATTGGAATAATTAAATTTTAATCTATGCTGCAGCCCTTCCTAAATCCTGTTAGGACTGAGTAGGGTGGAGATTGTAATTTCCAAGACCTGGTTCTGTCATTCCAAGTATCTCTATTGTATCAATTCTAAAATCAATCATGACTCAAAGAACTTCCTGTTCTATGCTTAAGCATAGGTCAAAGCCCTTTCCATTGTTCAGCAAAAGGTTTCTGTCCTAAAGTAATCTTAAGTAGGGAGGAGAAGGAACCTCCCATGCCAATGGGGTTCACATTCCAATAGACTCTCAGAAATTTTCCAAGTATGAAATTTCCCAATGGTGAAATTTCCAACATTTATAAGTCTAGGAAATTTTAAGGTTTACACTGGTTCTGGACACTTTCCCTGGCTGTCCCTGCCTGGAATGCTATCCCTTCTCTCTATTTGCTGAACTCCTCTTCTATCTAATGAATTGCTCCTTTATGCTCCAGTTAAAATCCTCATCTTTTAATGGAAGTCTACCCCAAATGCTCTTAATTCTAGTGCCTTCCCTCTGTTAAGTATTTTCCATTTCTCCTCTGTGTAGTCTGATTTGTACATATGTGTTTGCATGTTATCTCTGCCATTAAATTCCTTGATCCTTTAGGGCAAGGACTGACTTTTGTCTCTTTATGTACCCCCAGCACTTAGCATGGTACCTGTCTAATGGTAGGGATTTCATAAATGTTTATTTATTGATGATCACAAAATCTCAATGAATTCAAATGGAAGAAATTAATCAATGGCGATGCTAACTTCACTAAATCATGATACTCATTTTTAATCCTATCCACCTATTATATAAAGGTTTTTGTTAAAATTCAGATAGCCTACAAGGTTATATCTTCCCCGATGTCAGTCAAATTAGTTATTTTAAAAAAACTAATGAGAAAGTGTTATATTTTTACATTTTGAACAAAGGATTCAAAACCCACTGATATTCTGCTGAAATTTTAAAATATATTTTCCATAGATGAGAAAATTCCATTTCCAGTTTTTAATGTGTTGCTAAAAAGGAGTCCAGGGTTTCAATGAGGAAAATCTCCAAGCTGGTCTCACAAGAGTCAGAAAGCAGAGTTCCTCCCAAGGCATGGTACCAAAACTATCAAAGAAAGAATCCAGCATTACATGACTAACTGCATTGCCACGGTCTTCCTGACTCTTAGGCTTGTTCTCTATCTACTACAACAGGCTCCCTCTCACTAGAAAAATACTGGTAAATAAAGTATATATTCAACTATGACTCTGAGCTAAGGGATAATATATGTCAGAAGTAGGGCTTGATCATGTACAAATTGCTTTGAGTAACCCAGGCAAAAAAGAGTCAGCAGTGTCAAATGTTATAGAGAGATAAAAGATGAAGATTGAAAAAAAAGCAATTAAGAGATCATTAGTAACTTTGAAGAGTGCAATTTCAGTTGAGGAGGATAATGAGGAGATGGAGAACCTAGGAGACTTGTAAGAAGGATGCTCTCAAGGAAATAAGAAAGTCTGGAAAATGTGTGCTACAATGTAGACGACAACCTATCCATTCCTACTCATCCTTTGCTTCTTACTCTTCTTACCTCCCTCTTCCACATACTATATACACAAAGCAATAAAAGAAGGATCTCATCAGCTACCTGAGAGTAGAGTGTCCCAGAGCACTGATACCCGTCTGTCTCCCCTGGCAGTCTTGAGATAATCTGGTTAAGGAAGGATGTGGGAACTTGGTGTGAGTGGAAGAATTTTGCAGCTACTTAATGTAGGTGTCCTGGTAATGGCCAGGCTCTAACTGTCCTGAAAGAACAGTGCCCAAGCCCATGGAAGGCCAGTAATTGGAGGACACAGTGAGGAAGTAGTGAGCTGTAATGGATAAAGGGTTGTATTAGAGACAAAGGTACTCTTGACTATTGAAGGGAGGGTGAAATGGCACCCATCTTCTTCCTCTTGGCGTAGTTGATCACACATCTCACAGGTAGAGGCCACGGTCTTGTGGGGTTGGGGCACAGCACCCTGCTTTGAAGACCACTGTTTCAGGGGCACTCCTCTCAGAAATGTGCGTTGGTCAAGCTGTGTTTTCACTTTTTGATGATCTCTTTCAAGAAGCTCAAGAAAGAGTTCTAATTTTCTTTATCAGGAAGGAGTCCAGAGTGTTAATGAAGAAAGATCTCCAAGATGGACTCATTAATCACAAAACAGAGCTTCTCCCAAGATATGGTACCAAAACTCAAAGAAAAAATCCAGCAATATGGATGGCCAAGGTATATAATTAAGCACATAACTACTGGAGAAGGGACTTGTACAAGGACAATATATGTCAGAGGCAGGACTTGAAACCAGATCTTCCTGATGCACAGGTCATCTTTCTATGCACTACACCAGGCTGTCTCTCATCAGAAAAAATGTTGGCAAACAAAGTGTGCCTTTGTTTTGGGGATTATGTACTTAAGTTATGTTTACTATTTAGCTAGGAATCTCCCTGGGAGTCTATGTATTTTATGATGTTCATTAGCTTCCCACTCCTCAGAGAACAAAATTGGACATTTTCCCCATTAGGGTTCATCTATCCAGCATCCTTCATCTACTTCTAAAAAGATTCCTAAAGAACTGACCCTTAAAATATTTGAAGTAGTAGAGTCTCATTAACAGATAATTAGTGGATAATACTGTTAGCAGCCATGTGCTTTAGTTTCATTAACACTAGATAATCTCTAAAGTTCCCTCCAGCTCCAATCCTATGAATTATTGAATAATTGCATAGTCCTTAACAAATATGCTATTAAAAAACTGCTATTAAAATTAAATTTGTCTGTTACTTAAAAAATAAAAACATTTACCTTCCAATTTAGAATTAATATTGTATATGGGTTCCAAGGCAGAATGGCAAGGACTAGGAATTAAGTGACTTGCCCAGGGTCACAAAGCTAGGAAGTGTTTGAGGACAGATTTGAACTCAGGACCTCCTGTTTCCAGGTATGACTCTCAATTCATTTAGCTACCTAGATGCATGCCCCTTAGTCTGTCACTTTTAAACATCAGGAGATGTGAAAGTTTTTAGAGACAAAATCAGGGATAATTAATATTAAGTAGGAGTCCCTTTTGTATGTAATCCAATCATTTTATACCTTGTAGGCAATCTGAGACTTCCTTACTCTTTTTCTTTCCCCTTTTTTTTTCTCCCTCCCAACACCATTGCAATAAAGGGTGATGCTGAAGTAATGGAATCCATCAATAGCAATCTCTTTCCTCTTACTCCTAGGAAATCTGGAGGTCTTTAAATATATGGTACCTGGAGGAGGTTGGGTGGCTCAGTGGATTGAGAGTCAGGCCTAGAGATGGGAGGTCCTGGGTTCAAATCTGGCCTCAGACACTTCCCAGCTGTGTGACCCTGGGCAAGTCACTTAACCCCCATTGCCTAGCCCTTACTGCTCTTAGTTACTTATTGCCTTGGAACAGATACACAGTAATGATTCTAAAATGGAAGGTAAGTGTTTAAAAAAAATAAGTTAAAAAAATAAATATATGGTGCCTCCTGTTCACTCAAGGTATCCCCAGAACAAAACAAATTAGCCCCAACTTTGCAAATAGTCATAAGATCTCTTCTTTGTTTCTCTTTTTCAGGATGAAAAGCATCAGGAGAAGAAAACAGAGACACTAAAGAAAGGTCCAAACTATTTTTAACTGCTTTAGCACAGAGTCAGGTTTCTAGGTTTGACCAAATAAGTAATACTGTGGTGGAGAAGCTTGTGGCGCAGTGGATTGAGAGCCAAGCATGAACTTAGAAGTCCTGGGTTTGAATCTGGTCTCAGACTTCCTAGCTGTGTGACACTAGGCAAGACACTTAACCCCCATTGCTGAGCACATACACAGTATTGATGCTAAGGCTAAAGGTAAGGGTGAGTTGATTATTTAATCATAGCATCATAGATTAAGAGGTGGAAGGAAACTTTAGAAGCCATCTAGCTCGAACTCCTGATTTCAGAGATGAAGCCAAGAAAGTTGCCCAAGGTCACACAGATAAAAAAAATGCCAGAGGTGGGATTTGAACCCAGGTTCATTGACTCCAAATCTAATGCCTTTTCTTTTTTCTATATAGATGAATGTTTATAAATAGTCAGTGGTGCTAGGGTTCAAGAGCCTGGAAGGAACCAGTATGCTCTACCATAGGTTCTTACTACAGCTGAGGACTATTTTCAAAAAGTTAGGAATTGGGCCAGTAGGCAAACTGTGAGTCTGTCTCTGTCTTTTCTGCTGGAAATTTCCAAGGCTGGAGTTTCATAAAAACCTTTGGCTCGTAGCATGGTAGACGGCTTTGCCTTTGTTAGCCAGAGGCAGAGTACTTAGATGGCATCCGAAAGTTCTTTCATGCCTTGTGGGGCTCAAGGCTGGGTAGGGAAACATACAAAGAGTTAGGGTCTTAAGAAAAATGATTTAAGAAAAAATCTCTGTCCATCAAGAAGAATGGAATATACACTAGGGGAGCAGGTCATGCCACCAATCAAGTCTTCTCAGAATATTCACATCTAAGGTCCCGAGATAGGAATGGGAAAGAGGGTCCTAACTTGGAGATTATAAGCCAGAGACGTCTCTATGAAGATCAGAAAATGCCAACAAATGGACTGTCTGCTACAGCCTGTTTCCTCAGTGCTTGAGCATTTGTAATATTTATATTTTCTTGATGCCAATCCTGCCGTGCTGACTTGGTCATGGATGGGCTGGAGCCATAATGGTCCATCTTGATTTGTCTTCACTGTTGAAGTCCCGATTTCATCATTTCCACATTCAACGTCTCCTAGAGTGAGATCCCTGACTGCTCACAGGAGCAGAGCTCATCATTGGCTGATTTTGGCGCGCACACACACACACACACACACACAATTTCAACATAGAACACCTCTACAAATAAGGAGATATATTCAGAGCTTTTATTTAGGCACAATGAGAAGCCTTTGTCTGGCCAGTGTTCCTGCACACTGTCAATCTTACTGCTTGGATGCTATGGAGACCTTGGTAAAAGAGGGTGGAAAATGAGGTGCATTTCATCGCTATTAAAAATGCATTCAGTTAACAGTTGGAAGTCTGAAATGGGAAATCAGATCATCAGTAGAGAGAGATAGTAGGGTGGTTGCCAAATTTGGAGAACAGCATCTCAAACGATTTTGCTTCTAAAAGAATATTCACTTTTTGGATGTGTGCTTTTTATTGAATCTTGAAAACTTATTATTTTAATCATTTCTTATTCTATTCCTATTTAAACCATTACAAATAGTGTTATATCACATAAGGTCTAGGATCTGAGAAAATGTGTCTCTTTGTCTGTCTGTCTCTCTGTCTGTCTGTCTGTCTGTCTGTCTCTATCTCCTCTCCCTCTTCCAGACTTGGAGAGTCCTCTCTCTTCTAATCATCTTTCAGTCATTTACCTTGCCATGTCCACTACTAAACTACAACTGTGAAATTGTTTATTGTGCCCTGAATTGGATGTGCCCTTTAGTAATAGTGTAAGGGGAATAGGGCACTGGATCAGGAGTCAAAGGACTTGTGTTCAAACCTCAGCTCTTCTATTTATTGTTTATGTAACCATGAACAAGTCCCTTCCACTGTGCCCTCTGGGATGTTTACTACTTTATTAGCAAATTCCCTCATGATAAAATACTTCCCTTCTCACTACTTCCATCTTCTGGTACTCACTGAGACTCTCCTGACGGCATTGCATCTCTGCCCACTCTTTCCAGTACTGGCAATATTGTAATTCACAACCCAGATTTACTGGTTATGGAGGGGAAGTTGGAATACTTCTTCTTCCCCATGGCCACTTATAGACAGTTTTTCTATCTCATCATCAGTGACATCTCCTCCTCTGAAATTAATACTGTGCAAATTTACCAACCAAGGCAGAGCTGGGCGACCATTATCTACTGATCTTCAAGAGAGTCTCCTTCTTTTATTGAGTTCGATTTCTGCCTCACTTTTTCCTCCACTTCAACTCCTCTTCCCATACTACTAGAAACACACTCATACACAAACCCACACAATACACATTACACATACATATATATGTATGAATAGATACTATCTCAAACACCCTAACTTCATAGTTTCTTAGTCTATTCAATTTTCATAAATCTTCTCTTACCCCACCTCCACTACGCAGAGATGGTCATGCCCCGATCATGCCACACTCAGAAATATTCCATTTTCATGTTCATAAACTACACAGTTCCTCTATCTGATCATTACCTTTTTTCATTAATCTTTTCCTTTGCCTTATAACCATGAATTCTATTCTTCATCCTTACCCCACTTTTAACTCTCTTCACCTCTCAGTTTTTTCCAAGGTTGATGATACCTCTGTACTGCTTATACTCTCCTTTCTTTGCTATTCTTGTTGTCTTATCACTGTTCATACATCCTCTGGTTCCAGCCATCAGCCTGCTGCCTTCTTTTCTCCAATCCATGCATTGCTGCATATACCAGAAAGTCATGCAGACTAGGTTCTCTACAATATGTTATATAATTTCAACTATGACAATTCTATAGCAAAACAATCTTTTTAGATCTCCTCGATGCTATCCCATTCATCCCAGGGGCGGTTCTAATTTTTTCCATCTCTCCTTAAACCTCTTGTCCTACCCCCTCTAGCCAATCCTCCCAGCTAAGGACCAAGTTTCCTATTTCACTGAAAAAACTGAAGGTTATTCATCTCCTCTCCTCTGCTCATCTCATATCACTCAAAGGTCTTCCTCTACTATTTCTTCCCTTTCTTCTGACTATAAAACAGTGAGGGCAATTCAGGAAGGACTAAACCTCAAACCTCTGGTTTGAGGACTTATTGAGCCCTTTTCAGGGTTACTCATCCACCTTCGTGGTCCACCTTTCCCCCAACTTTCACCTGTGACTCCAAAAAGCTGTAGCATGAAAACTGTTTTAGCAGGTGGGTTAAACCACGTTAAGGATAACCTGTAGACTTCAAAACCGTTGTGAATTAGGGGAGTGTCTACTTCAAGCACGTGAAGACTTCTTCCAATGGAATGGGCAGATAAAATCAATTTGTTCCAATGACCATGAAGGCAGTTGATGTAGGAACTATGTAACAATTAGAAACTGGTCAGATATCAAAGATGCCAAAGTCATCCACCTCAGTCTGGGCCATTTCCAGTCATCTGGACTTTTGTCTTGTCACTGTTCTTGGATGACTCTGGAAGAGAGTGCAGGGCAGATGACTTTGTGCAACTCTACCTCAATTAAAAAAATTCAAGCAGGAGTCAAGATATGATGTCACTGGTCCTCTTCAAAAGCAGATAAGAAATGACAAGCACAATGATTCCAGAAAAGCCTGGGAAGGCTTTTGAACTGATTCAAAGTGAAGTGAGCAGAACTAGGAGAACATTTAATATTGTAATGATTAATTAAGTGTGAATGATGTTTCTTTCTATCTAAGATAATTCCAAAGGACTCATGACAAAAATACTATTACTAATAAATAAATAAATAAAATAAAAAATAATCAGAGAGAGAGAATGAACTGAGTATAATTTTAAATATACTCTTTTCACTTCCTTTTTTCTTTTTCTTTTTTGCAGCATAGCTAATACCAGAACATGTTTTTCATGACTTCCTGTGTATAATTGATGTGTGGAAGGGAGGAAGAGAATTTGGAACTCAAAAATTAAAAAAAAATCCTCTAGGAGATTTCTTCCACCATTATCTAGTCTTCAGTCTTTCCTCATTTACACACATGCACACACACATGAATGTTACATTCATTTTTAGATGAACTTATCTTGTTGTTAGTTTTATTTTGTTATAAGAGAGCTCTCAGGGAATTGGGGTTATCTGGAAATATAATGAAAACAAAATAAACTCAATAAAACTTTAAGCAATTTGAGCTGGAAAAAAGGCATAACTAGAAATCCAACACTATTTAACATAAAGATAATTTTAGTCTCTTTGGCTGTCCTATCAGTCAACTAACATTTATTAAGAACATACTTAGTGCTAAGGAGTATGAAGGTGACTTAGTGGACAGAGCACCAGGTCTGAAGTCAGGAAAACTTCCTAAGTTCAAATCTGGCCTCAGATACTTCCTTACCTATGTGACCTTGGGCAAGTCACTTAATTTTGTTTGCCTCAGTTCCCTCATCAGTAAAAAGGAGCAGGAGAAGGAAAGGGCAAACCACTCCAGTATTTTTTGTCAAGAAAACCCCAAATGGGGTCACAGAAAGTCATTTAACTGAACAAGAACAACATGTGCTAAGGCACTATGCTAAGTGCTGGGGATACAGAGAAAGGCAAGCAAACAAAATCTGTCTCTACCTCAAGGATATCAAAATCTGATAGGGGAGACAATATGTAAACAAAAACAGGATAAATTTAAGTTAATCTCATAGGGTAAGACAATAAGATTAAGGAGCCCTGAGAAAGAAGATGGTAAAACCTTAGCTTAGATCAAAACTAAGTCTGAGTGTTCCCCAAAGCTCTGTCCTAGGCTCTCTTGCCATATTTTCTTAGGGATCTCATCAGCTCCCTCAGGCTTAATTGTGCATATGATGTCCAGGTTCAGTATAATTCCTGTGCTCTAGACCCACATCACGTCTCTAAGACAGAATTCATTATCACTTCCCATAACTTCACTATTGCTTTGAGGGTGCCAACCATCTTCCCAGTCACCCAGGCACACATACAACTTTAGTATCTTCCTGGACTCTTCACTTACCCCACCATGTTCAATCTGTTGTCAGATAGTGTCATTTCCACTTTTTATAATATCTTTCCTCTAACCACGTCTCTCTATTCATTTGGCAATAGACTAGCATAGACCTGATCACCTCTGCCTGAACCATGGCAATAGTCTTCTGGTTGATCCTTCTGTCTCAAGACTTTCCCCACTCAATTCATCCTCCATCCAGCTACCATTTTCTTAAAGCACCAGTATGACCATCATGACTTCATATTCAATAGAGTACATGACCAAGGTAATTAAGAGTTCATTGGTAACTTTGTAGAGGATGGTGTCAGGTAAATGATTATTTCAGATGCCAGATGGTGAGAGTTCAATAAACCAACAGGGTCCTCTGTTTATCATTTAAATCTTCATAGCATGTCCCCTTCTTATACCTCCTCTCTTACATTTTACTTCATTTACTCCACAATTCAGAGACACTGGCCTTCCTGCCATATTTCTCATTTGGTCCTCCATCTTCTGATTCTTTTCCCTTGTATTGGCTGGAAAGTTCTTCTTTGTCCCCAGCTCCTTAGTTACTTTGAATTCCTTCAAGATGAAATCTCATCTTTTACAGAAGGTCTTACCAAGTTTCCCCAGGTTTCCTCTGAGATCACATTCAGTTTACTCTATAAATATCATTATATATGTATGTATGTATGTATGTATACATGCATCCCAGATGACCATGATGGAAGTTGTGAGTGTGGAAGGATAGACTCGTTTTGGTGGAGACAATGCCGATAGGATACTGCATGTTTGTGTGAAGAATGAAGTTGATGTGAACTCTTTGGTAGGGAGAGACTTTCATTCTTTTCTTTTTCACTCACATGACTCCAAACTTTCTTTGGGACTCCCAACATCTGGGGAAAGAGAGAAAAAGACTTTGAAAGTTATAGATAGATAGAGGAAGCTGACTCCTTAATATGTTTCTCATTTCCATCTTGTCTCTCTAGGAATTTCCCATTGGGTGAGTCTAAAGTCTCTTTATTGGTTGATCTGTGATTTTTTCTTGTCCTTGTTATAAGGAAGAGAGGGTTAGAGTAAGAGATGATGGTCTGCAGAGGACAGATGCAGGAGGAAAGATTCCGGAATGTTGAAAGGAAGGTTGAGCTGGAAACTCAGGAGCAATTAGTCTCTCTGGGGGTTTGCTGACTGCAAGCACCTGGAAGGATTTTGCTGCCAAATACCTGGTGGAGTTCCTGTACCTGTCCTTGCTGTTGAGACCCAAGTTTCCCTTGAAAGAAGATCTTTGAATATGAAGCTAGCTTGAACCAACAAACAGTCATCTGCAGCTGTCAGTAAGCAGAGATCTGAATCCATCTGGACTTGGGATCTTTCCCTTGGGTCTAATCTGCCACAGACCAATATCTTAAGAAATAATCAAAAGAGGTTTGGATTAGTGCAGGATAGCTAGTCTTTAGGGTTCCGGATTTTAGGTAAGAGAGGAGAGGGAGATAAGAGTAGTCAATCTATGAAGATCCTTCTTGGGAAGGTTTAGTTCCTGGGTTGCTTAGCTAGTAAAATAGTGATATTAATTCCTTTTCCCCTTCAAACGTCTCTTAAAGAATAAATTACAACTTCCAGTGACTTTTGCCTACTCCGTGACTGAGTGGTCTGTGTGCTGGACCCTAGACCAGACTCTGACCCGGGCAAGTCTGCCCTTTCACCCACAGTGCAAACCTTTGTTATTGGCTCAAAGTAGTTCATTTATCCCATCCAATCCCATCTCCAAAATACCCCCCATAACATCCTCATCTAATGAGTCCATTCACTGTTGGGTATTTTCTGGTACATTTTAATCTGCATAACTTCTCCGATTTTTGTTTCTGTTCAGTTTCATGTAATTTGAAAGATCTTTTCTACTACCGACTTTAACAATTGGACTTACTTGCTATTTACTATCGTGATGATCTTTTATGTAATTAGAATTTGATAGAAAAGCTAAGGGTTAGTGGCTTGAAAAGTAGTTTGGGTTTTTTTTTTCTTGTTTGCTCCCTTTCCTAATTTAGTAAGCAGACTATAGCCAAAATTCTGCATTGATCGTAAGTAGGCACCGTGGAAAACAGGTGTCATCCATCAAATAAGATCCCTTGAAACTATTATCAGATACTTTTAAAAAATCATTAATTGGGGGGCAGTGAGGTGCCTCAGTGGGGTGAGAGCCAGGCTTAGAGACAGGAGATCCTGGTCCAAAACTGACCTCAGATACTTCCTGGCTATGTGACCCCAGGAAAGCCACCACCTCCAATTCCTAGCCCTTATTGCTCTTCTGCCTTGGAAGCAATACACAGTTTTGATTCCAAGAAGGAATTTTTAAATTTAATTTTAAGGGTTTTTAAAAAAAAGTTGTTCATTTACTTTTTTTCATTTTGCAGATTAGGAAATCAAAACCCAGCAAGTCAAGACCCAAGAATCACATAACGTGGAAATGGCAAAGTCAAGATTCAAGCCTAAAAGTCCTTATTTCATATTCAGAACCTGTTCTAATTAGGTTCTAATAAACTGAGATGTTAACCTTTTTGGTTATGATTCTTTTAAAAGCACCTAACCTAGAGATAGAATTAGGAGAGGTCAGGTAAGGTAACACCTACTAAAAGACAAAGAGGAAAATACATTTTGGGGATGAATATTAATTTTTGAAAGCTACTTACAAAGTTGAATTAAATATAAAAATGCTAAGTTAATGCATAAATACCTAATAAAAGTGGTAATCTGCTAACCCAAATTTCCAGAAGTTATAGCACAGGATACTGGAGCAACATGAAAGAAGGCCCTTGAATGCCACTCAAGTGAATTGCTATAATGTTGAGTAAAATGGAGGCACTCAGCAAAGACCTGTTGAATTGAATTTAGGAGGGCAATAAAAATTGAAGCTCTGAGCACTTATAAGGGTCATCAGCAATTTTAAATGTATGTTAATTCAGATGACAGGCCAGTTATTCAAGAGCAATGACATTTTTACATGCTCTTAGGAGCATTTTGTTGACAGCCAGTTTGTATCCAACCATAGATTCCACAAAAAGCATGCTAATTATAATCCCATTGAACCTGTGAATGGAGTAGAGGTTTCTAGCCTATTTTGGCAACACTTCAATTCAGATAATGATTCATTCTGCTTAAATTCTTATCATGTGTCAGGTGGACCAACTGGTTCTTCTTCAACTTTCATATAAAAAACCAAAACGTTGTTGTTGTTCAATCATTGCAGTAGGGTCTGTTTTTTGTGACCCCATTTGGGGTTTTCTTAGCAAAGATGCTGGAGTGGTTTGCCATTTCCTTCTCCAGCTCATGTATAGATGAGGAAACTGAAGCAGGTTAAATGGTTTTTCCAGGGTCACACAGTGGTGAGGGTCTGAGGCTGGATTTGAACTCACGTTTTCTTAACTCCCAGTCTGGTGCTCTACACTCTGGGCTATTTAGCTTGGTGATGTGATTTTTTAAAAAAAGCTTCCCTACCATTTCCCAGCCCATGATAGTATTCTTTATTTTCAGAAATGATGTTAAGCCATCTTTGTGTTTGGATCTGCCAAGAGTTTGGAGATCCATTCTGAGGTATAGGAGATAATGAAAATATATGACTTCCCTAACAAGTTGATATTCTAAAGAAGATGGTTCTGAATGACTTTGATTTGCACATTTCCAATACATCTGTCCAAAGTAAGTATTCACAATGATATTTAGACAAACAGATACATAGAAAACAGTAAACTCAAAATAAATTTGGTTGATTTTTCTGTTTGAGATTTCTACAGGAAGAATCAAAGTATTTCTTAGTCTATTGAGTTCAATGACTTCCCAGGTACTTGTGAGGACAAACATAGCATTTTGTTAATTCTTTTCCTTACTTCCTTCAAAAGTATTCGATGGATATAACTGATGTTATTTTATAAATGGGTAAAAATGCAAAACCTTTCTCATTAGTGAATTATCAATCAATATTTTCCAAGCTCCTACCCCAGTAAAAACAGGGAAAACTTTTTTTCCATAAGTTTCTTCTCTCAGTTTCAGACATTGAATTCATAGGCTTAGACAAACATTTATTAGCCAAATAATTTATTGATAAATAATAATTAAATTATTAAATATTTATTAACATATTAATGACATGAATTTTAACAATAACTTCAAGATGTAGATAACGATCACAATAATGAATTAGCTGTACTAAAGATTATGGCATGAGTTACTTCTGTGTTCTTCAAAAGCAGGGGAAAAGTTGTTGACTATAAATCTTCCACCAGTGGTGACAAATGCTAATTCCTCCAAAACAATGGAACCACAGTTCAACAATTCAGTTATCTCAGAATCATAGTTCAAATTTTTCAGGCATTTCTATTCAGATCGTATTCTCTATTGAAGATTTAAACTCAGTTCTCTCAAAATGTCTCTCCACATTTGCTAAGATGACAAGTCTCCAAATCCCTCAGTAAACTCATTCTCAAATGTCAGATTACTATTGTCTCTCACAGACTCCTGCTTCCGTATTATCTCTCCCAGTATCTCTAGGAAAATAATTTTCTTAATATTCTCTTAGTGTCTCATAGCCTCCTCCTGCATGATATAATATTGTCAGTGACCAAGCTTCTATTCCCTCTTTCTTAAAAAAAATACAGAAACAATATCACCATCTTTGTGAGAGACCATCTAAATTGGAATTATACATATAAATATGACATTCCAATAACAATGAGCAAAGCCAATTCAAGAAGACAGTACAATAGGGGAGAGAATTCGAAGTACTCTAATTTTTACTCTTCATTACCTGTTTCTGTGACCTTAGCTCAGTCATTTACTCTCACTAGACTTCAGTGTCCATATCTGCCAAATCAGGGAAATGAACTAGTTTGGTTTCTAAGATTCATTCAAATTCTGTAAATTACATGTGGATGACTTTTTCTTCCCCCACCATCCGCCGCCTTTGAATGGGCATTAGCATGCTGCTTACTCCTAATCCATTAACCTCCTACTTCCACTTCAACTAAATTTATTTATTTATTTATTTTTATAACCCTCATTTTCTGTCTTATAACAACACTAAGACAGAAGAGCAAGAGCTACGAAAACAGGATTAAGTAACTTGCCCAGGGTCACACAATTAAGAAGTGTCAGAGGATAGATTTGAACCCAGGTCATCTTGACTCCAGACTTGATGCTCTATCCACTTGGACACTTAGCTACCCCTCACTTCAATTAAATGTAATAAGTCTTTATAAGTTCCCAACTAATTGTCAGGTACAATATAAAGCATTGTGGAACCAAGGCAAACCTGAAACAGTTCCTGCCCTCAGACAGCATACATTCTTCCAGGGGGAAACAACATACACATAAAGAAGTCAATATAAAGTATGTTACAAGATGAATACATTTTTTTAGATGAGAGGAGCACCAGCAGCTAGGAAAACTGGGAAAAACCTTTTGTAGGAAGTGATCCTTGAGCTAAGTCTTAAAGGAAACTAGAGGAGGGCAATTTGGAACTATGCACAAAGGGCGATAAAGGACTGTAGCACTGCTGGGTTTGTACCCCAAAGAGATAATAAGGAAAAAGACCTGTACAAGAATATTCATAGCTGTGCTCTTTGTGGTGGCAAAAAATTGGAAAATGAGGAGATGCCCTTCAATTGGAGAATGGCTGAACACATTGTGGTATATGTTGGTGATGGAATACTATTGTGCTCAAAGGAATAATGAACTGGAGGAATTCCATGGAGACTGGAAGGACCTCCAGGAAGTGATGCAGAGCGAGAGGAGCAGAAGCAGGAGAACATTGTACACAGAGACAAACACACTGTGGTATAATCGAACGTAATGGATGTCTCCATTAGTGGCGGTGTAATGTCCCTGAACAATCTGCAGGGATCTAGGAGAAAAACACTATCCATAAGCAGAGGACAAACTGTGGGAGTAGAAACACCGAGGAAAAGCAACTGCCTGACTACAGTGGCTGAGGGGACATGACAGAGGAGAGACTCTAAACGAAACTCTAATGCAAATAATAACAACATGGCAATGGGTTTGAATCAAGAACACATGTGATACCCAGTGGAATCACGCATCAGCTATGGGGGTGGGGAGGGGAGGAAAAGAAAATTATCTTTGCCTTTAATGAATAATGCTTGGAAATGATCAAATAAAATATTACTTAAAAAAAAAAAAGAACCAGGAGACCATTGTACACAGAGACTGATACATTGTGGTACAATCAATTGTAATGGACTTCTCCATTAGTGGCAATGCAGTGATCCTGAACAACTAGGAGGAACCTACGAGAAAAACCACTATCCACATCCAGAGGAAACACAAGGGGAGTAAAAACACCGAAGAAAAACAACTGCTTGAATACATGGGTCGAAGGGAATATGGTTGGGGATGTAGACTCTAAATGAACATCCTAGTGTAAACAACAACATGGAAATAGGTTCTGATCAAGGACACAAGTAATACCCAATGAAATTGAACATTGGCAGTGGGAAGAGTGGGTGGAGGGGAGGGAGGGAAATAATGTGATTATTGTAACCAAGGAATAATGTTCTAAATTGACTAAATAAACTTATTCAAAAGGGAAAAAAATAAAATAAAAGGAAACTAGAGATTCCAAGAATCAGAGAGGAGAAGGAAGACAATTACACAGATGAGGGAAAATTTTTTGGTAGTTATTGTACATTTTTTATTTTTTACCAATTATATATAATAACAAATTTCCACATAAGTTTTCTGAAATTATACAGTCCAAATTGTGTCCCTCCCTCTTTTCCTCCCCCCTCCTGGAGCTGCCAAGAAATTCTATCTGGGCTATATATTTATTATCATCATGCAAAATACATTTCTAATATTGATCATTTTGTGAATGAATAATTTTATAAAACCAAAACCCCCAAACACAGACCCAAATAAACAAGTGATAAATCATATACTTCCACTTGCATTCCTACTCTAATAGTTCTTTCTCTGGTGGTGGGTAGCATTCTTTTTCATAAGTCATGAGGGATAATTTATACAAAATCATAGGGCAGAATATTGTATAAAGGAACCACCAAGAGCCAAATCTTGTTGGGCCTATGTTATCTACATATTCATCTTTTATTGATTCTCCTCAAAAGCTCATCTTTTAGCCTTACATTATTTCCTTTCATATTCTTGATAATACAGAAATGGTCCTCTTTTCTAATCTTCATGCTATCATTCATGCTATCCTCCATGTTTTGATTGGACATTTCCTTCCTCTCCACTTATGCCTCTTTCTGCTTAATTTTTTTTCTTCCTTTCAAGACCAACTTTTGATAAGGTCATCTCTATAAAGCCCTTCTGTAATCCCTTCTACTGTGACAGAGGCTGGCACATAAGAAAAGTGCTAGGCTGAAGAGTGTGTAGAACTGATCACCTCAATGGAAGAAGGGCCCCAGGAATTTGGAATCTGGAGGAGAAGAAGACTCTGGCTGATAGAGGAGTTGGTCTCTCAGTCTAGAGAAGCTGAAGAGAGAAGGTTGAAAAAGACTTTCTCCTGAGGGTTATTCACTTTTTCCTGTCTGTGACTGGAAATCTTTCCCCCCAACATTTCCAAATTAAAAAAAAAAACTATTAAAGAGGAAACCTGAGAAAGACATTTTAAATGTCTGTCTGACTTTACTTCAGTTCCTGTTGCCCTGAGTCTGAACTGTGGCCAAGGGGCCAAACCCAGGGTGAGTAAACCTGACTTTTTCTCAGGGGGCTCAGGCTGCCAAGGTCTGAATTCCCCCAAAAAACTAGAGGAGGGAGGGAAAAGTGTTTTAGAGAGAGACAGGGACCCCTTTTTCCCCACTTTTCTCTCCCATTCTTTCCCTGCTAGTCATTCCTTTGTATTATCCTGATTGAGTTGACATTAAAATAGTTATCTTTTCCCCAAGCTGTGAATCTAGTGTGAGTTAACAGATCAAAAGGAGACCTTTTGTTCTTGAGTAGTGGAGGGGGGACAAGAGGTACAGAAGAATCTGGGAAAGCAGCCTTAGCTAAGGAAGGAAGAAGGGGGAAAAATCTTCAAATCCTCTCTTCTCTCTCTGGGCCAACCTTAAACATCAGCTGTCTCCCCTAAACCCCCCTTTGAGAAGGAGGGGTCTCCTCTCTTTTCCCCCTCTCTATATTGAAAAATTGAACCTCTCTACTACAACTAAACAACCCCTCAAATACATTACTAGACATCATCATCCTTTATTCAAATTCTTCCCAAGACTTTACCTCAATCTCCCTTTTGTCCTTACCACATTGTGTTGTTGTTGAGTATTATCTGACTCTTCTTGACCTCTTGTAAAGTTTTCCTGGCAAAAAAATTTTGTGAATGGTATTTAAGCAGCGTGTGGTCTCTTCTTTGCTTTTTAAGAGTTGGACAAGATGGCATAATGGAGAAGAGTAAAGGATGGGGAAAGCACTCAGAATACATAAAATGATGAAAGAAGGAAAAATAACAATGAAGCAGAAAAATGTTTCGAAAGGAACTGATTGACAAGGTCTGCCATTTTCTTTTCCAGCTCATTTTATTGATGAGGAAATTGAGGCAAACAGGGTTAAGTGACTTGCCTAGGAAAACAGAGTAAGTCTCTGAGGCCAAATTTGAACTCAGAAGTAGGAGTCTTCCTTAATCCAGGTCCAGTAGTCTAACCACTGCACTACCTAGCTGCCCTTAACACATTCTACCATGTGCCATACGTATTTGTCATGTGTCCCCTCCTCTTAAGTTGTAATGTCTTCAAAAGAGCCTTTGGTGGCAGGTAGCTAATACAGTCTGTAGAACACCAGACTGGAAATGGGAGGTCCTGGGTTCAAATAAGGCCATACCTCCTTGGAACCAATATACTGTATTGATTCTAAGATGGAAGGTAAAGGGTTAAAAAAATTAAATTCATATTTCTAGGCTCTACTTTTCCCCTCTACCTTCTATCTGTGTGAGGTCCTAAATGAATAAGAATATCTTAGCTCACTCATACAAACTGTTAGACTTTATTTAGTCCAGATCATATCTTAAAGGATTCTGTGAGACATATAAAAGTAGATTTTGTAAGAAAATATTAATCTAAACTACATTCCAGTTTTAGGACACTATGAGATGACAACCTCATTTCCATATATTCCAGTATCTATGCTAAGGAAGAAAGTAAAAATAAAAGAATGGATTTCTTGGAAGAATCAGAATGGAAGCATTTTGAGAGACTTAATTTTAATCAGAAAAGTCTCATTAACAGTACAGTTAATGCCTTGTCAATCAGTCCCTTTCCAAACATTTTCCTTCCTCATCGTTATTTTTCCTTCTTTCATCATTTTGTGTATTCTGAGTTCGTTCCCAATCCTTTACTCTTCTCCATTATGCCACCTTGTCCAACTCTTAGAAAACAAAGAAGAGACCACACGCTGCACAAATACTCTTCCCCAAATCACATTTAAACCTCTCTACCTTTTGACAGAATTAGTTATGTCCAACTTTCATCTGTCATATTAGATGATCATCTTTCCCAAGAGCTGTAGGATGTCGACAGAGACTACTTGGCAGTTTTCAATAGCTCATTAACACTTAAGAGAATGTAAACTGGAAGGGTCCCCCTTCTTTCCTTCCCCCCCTCCTCAGCAACTAGTATATACAATACTTTGACATAGTAGGTGTTGTAAAATTTTGCATTCAGTTGTGTTAGGTGATCCTCCATAGATATTTTTAGCCATCATTGGCAACTGGGGAATACTAGATTGTTGGCATTTTTTAGGTGTGGGAGATGTCTGGTCTTGTGAATTCATTGAGATAGGAAATTCTTAATGAGGAAACCTCTTATTCTAAACAAATGCAAATTGGTAACTCTTCTGTAAATTATCATCTAGGACAGTTTCGACTGGGGACACTCAAGGATTAAATGGATTGCTCTGGGTCACCTAGACTTTATGTATGAGAGCCTAGAATTGAACGTGTCTTCCTACTTGGAAGCCAGTTTCCTAGCTCTACATCACGCGGTCTCTTTATCAGGAGAATATTGTTCAAAATATGCCTTTGTTTCAGGGAAGTGTTTAGAGTCATGAAAAGAAATTTGCAGTTCCCCAAGACCACCTGGCCTACCCTCTTCCTCCTACTGCTCAATTCCAAGCTCAATTCATTGTCCATTGGTGGCAGCTGTCCAGGACACATGCACCCAATGGACAAGCTCTACAGATTGTCCATTCAATTGCATATCATATCACAATAGGCATTTTTCCTCTACTTGGTTTTTCTTGCCCAGATAATTAGTCCAAACTCTGTAGAGTGATTACAGATCTCATTTAGGAAGCTCTGCAGTGTTCCAGGGCTTGATGCAATCAGCACAATGCCATTTGCAAATGGAAGCATCTGGAGAATCTTGCCGTCAAAATTGAGCATCACTCCAAAGGCAATGGAAAGGCAACAACATATCAGAAAATGTCACGACCCTCTCAGCTAACCCCACCTCAATCATAGTCATATATTGAGTTCTCTCAAGGATGACAAGCACAAGTTTAAGGGACTTTATGGGTCCAAACTGCTAAAACTACAGCTCATGAGGGCTCATCCCTATCTGGTGCCTTTGTCTTGACTTCAGGCAGCCAGGGAACAAAATTAGCTCCGAGCAAAAGCATTTACTAAAATGGCCTAGTAAGAACATTAGCAACAAAATACTCCTACCTCAAACCTGGAATTCACCGTCCCATAAATACAATATCAGTGGGTAGATTGGACACAAGGAGAATTTAAAAGTAGTGAGGTGTATATATAGGAAACACATGTGGCCAACACAGATTGCGATGGCATGGGGGGTAGAGGAATTCCAGTCACACCTCTAAGACTGCAGAGTTTCTGGGACACTCTTGTGCTCTCACTTTCCCCAACAATATTTATCTTCAAGTTCCTGGTAGGAGCTACTTAATTTTTTTTTTTACTTGATTTTGATGAAGGCTGCTATGATGGATATTGTAGTGACCATTATTTCTACCTTCAATCTCGGCAGACATCATGGTCTCAGGTATTGCTTTTGGACTTTTAGAAAGAACCTCTGACACATGGGATTTTCCATTCTGAGGACTGCCATCTTTAGAACAGTTTCAGGCACTGGATGGACTCGACTCCTGTCAATGACTTGCCTAGACTGCAGCTTAGGTCTCCTCCACCATGTTGCTGCCTTTTATGAGATGATATTGGCAGAGGAGTAGGGAGAAAGGTAGAGAAAACTCAAAAGTCTTACTCAAGAGATAAAAATGGGCTATTCAAAATCTGGAAGGTCATTTGGTTAAATATGATTATCTCCATTATCTTACCCTTTGGTCTTATAATTTCATTAAGAATTCAAAATTCAAAAGAATGTTAATGGCAGCAATGTTACAACAGGAACATCTCAGAATGTTAAGGGGGGAATTCAGGATATAGCATCTCCTTTATTGCTTGTGTCTACTGAAGCTCTATGTATCTGGTTTTGGCCTGCGCATGGATAATGGCTAGAGACAGATGTAAAAAAAAAAAAAAACCCTCTATCTACTAACTTAAAGGTTAAGGAAAGGTAAGGAAAGATAAACAAAGTATTTGAGGATTAGCATTCCCTAATCTAAAAGGGGACCCAGCTTTTTCCCACTCCGTCTAGTCTGCAAAGGTTGTCTTCCTGCTCAAGTATCTCAAGCCTCCTTAAAACTATCACTAAAAAACCTGAAACTACACTAAATGACCTTATGCTAATTACTAATCCTCTAATTATATATTTACTGTCTCTGTAAATGTACTTCAGCTTTTAATCAGTTGGTAGTCCTTTCACTCTCTGCCCACTGCCAGTCTTTCGGGGCTAGCTAGGCTTTTCAGGCCTGAGTAGGCCTCAAAATGGCCTGGCCCTCAGCAGCCACTCAGAGGAAAACCAGTCTCTCTCTTTCTCCCCCACAAAACTTATTCCAGAACTCTACCCTGTTTTCCTCCTTCTCCTGCCATATGGTTTTTCCAGTGTTCCAGGGAACAGAAACATCAGACTTCCTCCTAAGACAAAACCTACTAGGAGCCCGATGGCAGTTGGAAAACACCAACTGATGCTGGTTACCCAGAATTCCAACCACCACTCTTCCCAAGATTCTGTCTGGTCTTAAAGAAACCTTACCTGCTATTCTTTACCGTGTCCTTAGCTGCTATGATCCCACTTACTCCAAGTGGTCCTCATTAGCCCTATGGCTTAATTAATCCTAAGAGGGGGGAAGTTCGGTTGACCAAAGGCACCCTAATTGAATCCTACTACATAAAAAGGAGTCATGAAGGAGAAGCAGTCTAAAGAATGCCATCAGATAAATGTAAGGGATAAAAACAAAATCCAGGGCAGCTAGGTGGAGTAGTTGATAGAATACTATGCCAGAAGTCAGAAAGACCTGATGTCAAATCCAAATATCATAACAAGTAATGACATCAAAGCCAAATGTTTGTTGTCTGTTTCTTAGCTCTACTTGTGCTACAGTTCTGTTGCCATATGAAACATGATAGACCTATTAAAACCCATACACATATCCTGGAGCATTTTTGGATGGCAAAGTCAGTGGCAAAATGGTTTCTAAGTCAATACCTCCTAGTTTCAGAGAGTTTTGAAAACTAAGATTCTCTGATTTTGTTATGGAGGATATCACCAATTTTCAGTTCTTCACCAAGATTTTATGTGAAACCAATGGAAAAATATAATTAATGATATTAATGAATTAATTCTATAAATGAGCCTGTCATCCATTTTAATCTTCTTTTATTCCTAGGATCATAGCTACTTTCATCAAAATATAAGAATTTTTTCATCTTCTTATACTAAGTATTAAAATGACTTCTAGTTTGAAATTAAAGGAATGGATTTTTCAGCTAAGATTCTTTGGAGCACTCAAGGCTCTTAATAAGATTCATATTAGAGTACAGGTAGGATCAGGTGGTCTTTGACTTAGCATAGTGTCTGGCACCTAGTAGGCCCTTCATAAAATTTTAATGACTTTTCCATAACACTGAATACATTTCTGAAGTCTTTGTTTTTTTCTTCTCTGGGGCAAAACATCTGTTGATCTCCCTCTTTTCCTCTCTCAATTCTTTCTTCATTCCCCTCCATGATATTCAAAAGAGGGCAAATACTAAGCATTTTGCCTCTCAATTTAGTCACTCTGTAGGTCCATGAATTTGAAAAGATGAACAGAAAGGTGTAAAGCAAAAATAATGCTAGACTTGAAATCAGGAAAGATTTTGGTTTGAATATTTAATTGGATCTTATTTTATTTTATATATTTTACATTATATATATTATATATTATATATTTATTTTACATAAATAAATTATCTCTCTCTCTCTCTCTCTCTCTCTCTATATATATATATATATATATATGTATATATATATATATATATATATATATATATATTCTATAAACGAGCCTGTCATCCATTTTAATCTTCTTTTATTCCTAGGATCATAGCTACTTTCATCAAAATATAAGAATTTTTTCATCTTCTTATACTAAGTATTAAAATGACTTCTAGTTTGAAATTAAAGGAATGGATTTTTCAGCTAAGATTCTTTGGAGCACTCAAGGCTCTTAATAAGATTCATATTAGAGTACAGGTAGGATCAGGTGGTCTTTGACTTAGAGAGAGAGAGAGAGAAGGACAGTGAGAACCATCCTCAGAGTCAGGAAGACCTAGGTTTGAGTTTGGCCTTTGATACACACCAGTTGTGTGACTAGGGTCAGCCCCTTGCCTCTAGGATAGAATGAAAACTGGATTTAAAGCCTTTTGCCTAACCTGTCTTTCCATTCTTATCTGACTTTATTTTTTCATCTGCATTCTGTGTTCCAGTCCAATTGGTTGTTGAGAGCCATCAAACCCTCACCAGCTGACAAAGTCACAGTTTGGCAGCCCCCAGAAAATGGGGCTCCCACCGATCCCCCTCTGTGACTTCTCTCTCTTTAACTTCCCTCACTAAGGGATGATTATTGTTGTTCTCTCTCCAATACAAAAGAAATAATATAAGAGCAAAGATTTATAGAATAAACATATATCCCATCTTAATTCCCCTAGATTATTACCCTAAAAGATTACATTCACAGAATTAAAACCTAAAGATCAATACCAATTACCCCCCTCCTTTCCCTCTCCACAGAGTTACATTCACTCCCATTACAAGTCAGGCAAGCCAAGAACATCAATCACCTATAAGTCCAGGTCAACAGGACACACTTCGCTGGGTTGCTATGTTACAATAGCCAGAGCAACATCTTCAAGTACCCGAGTGAAACACAAGAAAAATGTGACTTGGAAATTGAGGAAAAGCCCAAATCTGGTCTGTCATTAAATTGTCCTCTAACCATGTACTTAGCTATGAAATGTTTTGTTAACCATCTCCTAAGTAATCGTGATTGATTGTAAAAGCTGACCAAAAGTAACAATGATTCTCCTAACTGGTCAACTCCTAAGTCAGGGAAAACTAACCTCTAGATCACCCTGTTTATGTCATTTATCTATAGCAACAATGTTTCATTGCCTATCTCCTTGGGCTACACATCTGTTGTTAAGTTCTATGGAAACATATATGTAGAAAATTGATTGTGTGCCAAAGAAATATGTAATCATTAACCTACATAATAAATGAGCCTCTGTGCTATGGCAGAATGTTATGTGACACCTAGGCATGTGGGACTGAGCACATAATGCTTTTCATCTTCATTACTTGACTAGATTGTCACACTTAGACAGAGTACACCCTCATCCTCTGAGAGTCTGCTGGACGGATCTCAAAGCCTCCCCCCTACTTCCTGGCATGGGGTTGGTCTTTCTGGGCTTGGGATTGATCTATATAAGGACCAATCCGGCACTAAGGAAGGAACTTTGAATATGAGAAGATTCAGGGTTTGGGGGGGTAGTTAATTTCAGGCAGGAGAAACTCATGGGTTTGGAGGGGGGGGGTTATTGAAGTTTGTCAGACCTAAGACAAAGAGTTTTTTTTTCTTCATTCACTTACTTATTCACTTCATTATTTAAGGAAAACAATAATAATAACTGACATACTGATGCAGTACTTTCAAATTTGAAAAGCCCGTTATTTGGGTTATGTTATGTAAGCCCTTTGATGTAAATGCTAGAATTATCATTTTCAAATGAGGAAATTGAGGCACTGGGAACTGAAATAACCTGTCTAGGGTCACATTACTAGCAAATATCAGAAGTGAAATTTGGACCCAGTTTGATAGCCAAAGTCTGTGATGTTAAACTGCTTTATATACTTTAAATGTCAGTAAATGAATGTGAGGATAGCTAGCTGGCACCGTGGATAGAATGCTGGGTCTGGAGCCAGGAATACTTATCTTTGTGAATTGGAATCCAGCCTCAGCCACTTGTGTGACCCTGGGAAAGTCACTTAACCACATTTGCCTCATCTGAAAAATGAGCTAGAGAAGGAAATGGCAAACCGCTCCAGTGTCTTTGCCAAGAAAATCCCATATGGGGTCGTGAAGAGTCTGAAACAACTGAACAAAAGCAAATAAATGTGAGCTACTATTCTAGTGAGTTTTGATTTCTTCAGATGTTGAAAATAAGTCTTCTCTGGGATTCCACTGTTGGACAAGTAAAAGCCAGGTAGGTTAATTCTAACAGATAAGCCAAAGAGAGGGATTTTAGCTGAGGATAGAAAAAGAAATAACAGCATGTGGGTGGGCGGGTGCTGGGAAAACTCTTCCAGTCAAGAGTATGGCTAGTCTAAGGAAAAATCAGCCTGGCTATAATCAGCTATAATATTGAGAGGTTGTAAAAATCCCAGCTACTGGTATAAGAATTTATTATTTGTCAAAGCTGTTAGGAGAGTCAGATATCAATCACATACAAATCAGGATTACATCAATACCTCCCATCATCTATCAAGATGAACATTAATTAGATATGTGATATGGATATTAATGGTCATATCATATAGCAATGAGAGGAACAAAGAAGAAATTACCTATTAGACCTATGAGTAGGGAAAGAATTCATGACCAAACCAGGGACTGAGACAGCAAGATCTTGCAGTGCACTGAGATTCAGGAATACCTGAGTTCAAATCCTGCCTCAGACACTTACTAGCTATATGACTGTGTAAATCATTTAATCTTTATTAACCTTGGTTTCCTCATCAATAAAATGAAGATGATAATAATAACATCTATATCTCAAAGTTGTCAGAACAAAATGAGATAACTGAAAAATGAAATATTGAAATATTTGGAAACTTTAAAGCATTATTATGCTAGCTATTATCACAGAAGATAAAATAGACAACCATGGACACATAAAATTAAAAAGTATAGGAACTAAATCAATAAAACTATGATTAGAAGGAAAACAATTAACTGGAATAAAATATTGTAGTAAGTTTCTTTGATAAAGGTCACATTCCCAATGTACATACAGAACTGACTTAAACTTATAAGACCCATTCCCCAATTCATGAATGGTCAAAGAATATGAAACAGGCAATTTTTACTAGCAAGAAAATGAAACTATAAATAACTATATGAAGAAAGGATCATCCACTTACTAATAATTAGTGAAATAAAAATTAAAGCAATCAATTAATAGACATTTATTACGTAGCTTCAATATGCCAGGCATTGTGCTAAGCGCGTTACAATTATTATCTCAATTGATCCTCAAAACCATCTTGGGAGGTAGATACTATTATTATCCTCATTTTACAAATGAAGAAACTAAGGCAACCAGGGATTAAATAACTTGCCTAGGGTGACACAGCAAGTGTTTGAGGTGGCATTTGAACTAAGGTCTTTCTTACTCCAGGTCTGGTATTTTATTCACTGTACTACATAACTGCAGGAATTCTGTGGTTCCATATTAGGTCTATGAGATTGGCAAGTTCACCAAAAAATGAAAAATGAAAAATGTTTGGGGCACTGAAAAAAGACAACCAGGTGCATTTAGTGCACTATTTGTGAATTGGCTCAGCCTTTCTGAAAAGCAATTTGGAATTATGACTAATAGATTAGTAAATTGTGATAATGATACCACTACTAGACCTATACATAAACAGACCAAAGAAAGCAAAAGGAAACCTATGTGCCTGAATATTTATAGCAACTCTTTTTTGTAGCAAAGAAACATCTGTTTAAAATATTAATGGTATTTATCTCAAATTTTGTTTTTAAGTTTATTGCATTTCTTCCATGATTTTTTCTCTACTATAATAAGTATCTTCTTTCACAACATGATGAATATGGACAGATGTATTGTATAATAACACATATACAACCTATATCATATTACCTGCCATCTTGGGGAAGGAGAAGGGATGGGAGGGAGAAACAGAGCATGAATTGTAAGATGTCAGAAAATGATTATTAAAAATTATAATGACATGTAATATGGAAAAAAAACTTTTAAAAAACTTTATTGCTACTTGTATTCCTGAGCCTATGTAGTCTGATACTAAAAAGATTAGTGTAGAACTGAAATCAGACAACTCTTGGAATCATCAAATATTAGACTTCTAAGAATCCTTGAGATTATTTCAGCCAAACTCTTTAATTTAAAAATGAACTAGCATTTATTTCCTTTCCATCCCATCTTACTCCGTTATAAAAAAGCAGAAAAAAGAAAACTCCTTTAGCACATATACATAGTAAAGTAACTGCATTAATGTCCCAAATCATCACATTCTGCATCTTGAGTCCATCCCTCTGTCAGAAGGTAGAGAGCTTGCTTCTTCCTTAGTCCTCTGGAGATCTGGTTGGTCATTGCATGATTAAAATTCTTAAGTCTTTCAAAAGCATTCATCTTCATAATATTGTTATTGTTGCCTAAATTGAAATGCTGTTAACACTTCCTTGTCATTAGATATTTTCAGAGCACATGAAAAATTAAGAACTTACAGAAATGACCATCACTTCCCAAAACAAGAGTAAAGACTGACAATACATATACTCTACTGGATTTATAAAATATAGTTGAAAGTGCTATATAGATGGACATGACCCATAAAACTGCTAGAAAGCAAAGAAAATGGAAAGAAAGAAAGATTTATTTTATTCAATATGTATTATGTGCCAAGTTCTTTACAAATATAATCTAATGTGATCCTCACAATAAATCTAGGTATAAGTCCTGTAATTCCCATTTTTATGGATGAGTAAATAGCAAAAGTGTCTTGCCCAGCATCACAGAGCTAATAAGTCTTTGAGACTGGATTGAAACTCAGGTCTTCTATGGGGGCAGCTGGGCAGCTGGGTAGCTCAGTGGATTGAGAGCCAGGCCTAGAGACGGGAGGTCCTGGGTTCAAATCTGGCCACTTCCCAGCTGTGTGACCTTGGGCAAGTCACTTAACCCCCATTGTCTAGCCCTTACCATTCCTCTGCCTTGGAACCAATATACAGTATTGATTTCAAGATGGAAGGTAAGGGTTTAAAATAAAATGGGAAAAAAAACAAAAACTTTATGTCTTCTAGACCCCAGTCTCAGAGCTCTATTCACTGTTACCACTTGGTTATCCCAAAGTTAAGAGTGGAGTTTAAAGCCCCCCTGTTAGTAACATCTACCTTAACACAGCCACATTGCCATCAGAACAAATGATTGAGTGATATAGATTTGTTTACAAAAATGCTAGAGTTTCGGATTGTAGTCCAGGACTTGATCTTTACAGATGGGGTTTCCTTAAGATTTATGGAGCTTATTGATGGAGATTTTGTAAGAAATGAGTATATATTGTAGAGTATATGTCTGTAGGTTGCAAAAACTTGATTTGCCTGATATTTTGCAGGACATATAGTTCTGATGGCTTAGAATTTTATATCAGGAATTCCTTATCATTCATAAACTGATGATAAACTACCATATTACAAATGCTAACCTTAAAATATTTTTGAGAATGTAACCAATACACTATACCGAGACCAGGTCATTTTCACAAATAGAACTCTTGCTCATAGTTGCCAAACCTTAATAATTTTGAATCATAAAAATTTAAGAACAAGGTTTATAATTAATGTTGTTATATCAAGAGCTCACAATCTTCAACCTATGTGGAATAAACATTTTTAAAATCTAGAGACTTAAGAGAGGGGGAAAAAATCATGTGGGAAGAGGATGAAATTTATATCATTTCTATTATCTTGTCAGAAACAGTTTGGGGATATAAAGGACTGAGCTTTGAGTTCAAATATGACCTTAGATATTTAGTAGCTATGTTACTATGAGTAAGTTCTTTAATTGCTATTTGTCTTAGTTTCATTAACTGTGAAATGGTGTAATTATAGCACATATCCCTCATGGTTGTTGTGAATACCAAATGAAATAATATTTGTAAAGAGCTTAGTAGAGTGCCTGACACATAGTAGGTGTTTAAAAACGCTAATTCCCTCCCTTCCTAGTTGTTCCAAGAGATGCTTTCAGTGAACCTATGGAGCATGAGCACAAATTCTTCATTTCAATGAGGATGTTCAGATCAGCCATGTCTTCATTCCTCCCTAGGTTGCATACCTGACTCTCTCTATCCTTTGTTAATACAGATATTACTGTGATCAAATATTCTAATATTTCTAATAAGTCTAAATCCACAAAGATTTAGTTCCATTTCCCAAAACAAGTTGATTGATCATTAACATAAAGACAATGATCTTTAAGAAAAGATTTAGTAGACTTCAGGAAATAGTAGAAAAGATGGTATAGGAAAGCACTGCTTAAGAGAAGAATTTTGACAGTCCAAGGAGAATCCATCTCTTTAAGAAAAATAAGAGCAGAAAAAGAAGATAAACATTACTGACTAAAAAGATCTTCCTAATGACCTGAAAGATAAAAGGAAATGCCACAAAATGTGGAGAGACCAGATCATCAAAAAAAGAGCACTGAGAAATAATAAAGGCTTAAAGGAACAAGACCCAGAAAGATAAAGACAGTAAAAAGGAAAACCACATCTTAAATCAATCAAATATAAGTGAAAGATCAAGAAGAGTATTTATTCTACAGGAAGGCAATTTAATATATTTGATGCCCAAAAAAAGGAACTTGTCTTTACATGAAAAGAGAACTGAAAACAGAAGCCAACAATGTACAGATTAAAATGGCAGGAATCCAGTCTTTTGCAGAAGATGTGATGAAGCTGATAAATGTTCAGCAGCAAACCAAATTAAATTTTTAAGGAAAAATGCAGTACATAATGGATCCTCAAATATTTGTTGAATCTCTGAATAGGGAGGTTAAACTGCAAAAAAAAAAAAAGACATAGGAATGGATTTATAAGGTGCAAATGTACCTAAGCTAATAAGAATGTGATTCAAGGGGCAGCTGGGTAGCTCAGTGGACTGAGAGCCAGGCCTAGAGATGGGAGGTCCTGGGTTCAAATCTGACCTCAGATACTTCCTAGCTGTGTGACCCTGGGCAAGTCACTTAACCCCCATTGCCTAGCCCTTACCACTCTTCTGCCTTGGAACCAATACACAGTATTGATTCCAAGATGGAAGGTAGGGGTTTAAAAAAAAAGAATGTGATTTAAAAAGATCAATCAAACTTCTAAGAGTCATTCATTTACCATTTATTATGCACCAAAAATAAGCATAGAATGATGCTAAGTTCTGAGGAGAACAGAAAGATGAAAAAGATCAAATCCCCCCTTTCATGGAGTTTGAATCCTAGTTGGGAAATAAGATACCATTTTAGAATCAATATTGTATATTGGTTCCAATACAGAAGAATGGTAGAGGTTAGGCAATGGAGATAAAATAATTTGTCCAGGCTCACACAGCAAGTAAGTGTTTGAGGTCATATTTGAACCCAGGAACTCACATCTCTGGGTTTGGCTCTCTGTCCATGGAGCCACCTGGCTGTCCACAGACTCATAGGAATTAATGCAGAGTAGAGTGAGAAGAGCCAGGCTAACGATTTATACAGTAACAATGACATTGTAAAGAAAAATACTTTTGAGTTACTTAAGAATTCAGACCAATGCAATGAAAAATAACTATTCCAGAAGACCCATGATCTTCCAGGTAAACATGGTGGCAGTCTAGATTCAAGATTCATCGTCTCCTCAGCACCCACCGATATAGACTACCTCAAAAGACCAAAAAAAAAAAAAACAAACAAAAAAAAAACAAATTCATAAGAACGAAGGGACTCTACAGTAGGGCACAGCATTGAAGGTATGTGGGATTTGGGCATTTCCACATTATAAGGGGGTAAAAAAGCTCCCACCAAAACACGAGCTAATTTACCCTCTCCCACCCCACCTACGGAGCCAGAGTCAGAGCCAACATTCACTAGAATCAGCAAGTGAGTGAGGGACACCTCTAGAGTGAGTAAGGGGCACATCTAGGTCCTTGGGAGCTGACTAACACCAACAAAGACCTACCCCTGAGGGCAGCTACACCTGAAACCCCAGCAGGCTGAAGAGCATAGACCATTGGCACTTGCAGGAAGATAGCACAGAGAAGGGCAGCAAATAGCAGAAGCTGCAGAGATTCGAGAGCTTGCCTCAGGCAAAATCCTTGCTCCTTAACTCCATACACAGAGAGCCTGCTCATCTCACTCATATTTCTGACTAAAAAGGGAAGGAAAATCCTCCACAGTGATGGCAAATTGTGCCCAGGAACAACAACCTCCCTCCACCAAAAAAACAAAACAAAACAAAATAAGAAGAGGGTGTTGACCCTGGAAAATTTTTAAGGAGGAGAAACTCAGACTACAGAAGAAATAGAGGAGGAAATTCAAATAAAAAAAACGGAAATTGTCCATAAGCTCTTGAAGAATTTAAATTGGAGCTTATCAAAAAGATGGAAGCCTTCTGGAAAGAAAAGTGGGAAATAGTTCAAAGAGAAAATAACAGTTTAAAGGACAAGAACTCCCAATTGGGGAAATAGCTGGAAGCCACGAAAAGCAGGATAGACCAAACTGAAAAGGAAAACCAGTCTTTAAAATCCAGAATTAGGCAATGAGAAGACAATGATCTTGTGCAAAAGCAAGAATTAATAAAGCAAGGTCAAAAGACTGGCAATAAAAGAAAACATATAATATCTCACTGAGCAGATGACAGATCAGGAAAACAGATCATGATGAGACAATTTAAGATCATCCAAGAAAACTGCCCTGATGTTCTTGAACAAGGGGACAAAATAGACATTGAAAGAGTTCATACAACACCCTCTATGCTAAACCCCCAAAAGACAACTCCCAGGAATGTAATTGCCAAATTACAGAGCTTTCAAGCTAAGGAGAAAATTCTACAAGAAGCCCAAATGAGACAATTCAGATACCAAGGAGCACCAATCAGGATCACACAAGACCTGGCAGCTTCCACACTAATGGACCACAAGGCCAGGAGCATGGTATTCAGAAAGGCAAGAGAACTGGGTCTTCAACCAAGGATCACCTATCCATCTAAACTGACTATATACTTCCAGGGGAAAGTTTGGGCATTCAACAAAATAGAAGATTTCCAAGTATTTATAAAGACAAGACCAGAACTAAGTGGAAAGTTTGATATCCAAACACAAAGATCAAGAAAAACATGAAAAGGTAAATAAGAAAGAGAGGGAAAGGGGGGAAAATGTTTTTTTTTTTTTAATTCAGAAGACTCGTGATGAAATATGATACTTCTTGACAAAAGAATAAAAGATATAAGGTACAGAATGAAACATAAGTTTTTATAAATGATAAATGTTTATGTGGATTTGCTCTTGCTTGACTATGTTTATTTGTTTCAAGAATTATAGTTTTCCCTTTTTATTTGTTAAAGGGATTCTGAAAGGAAAGGGGAGCTAGTAATGATGTGACAAAAGAAAATAAAGAAAATAAAGAGAATCATCAAATTTTTTTTAATGCACATAAGAGAACAGAAGGAAGATTAGAGGGAAACACAATCAGGACAGCTTTGAAAGTAACATATTTAATTCATTGTGTTATTTTTTTAAAAGCAAGCAGTATGAAATAGAAGTTTACAGTATCAGAAGAAATATTCTTTTTCTGTTCTATTTTGCATATGGAAATGTGCTTTTTTTGGAGGTATCCTTTAAAAAAAACAAACAAAAACAAAAACCTACACAATGTAATTGGTCCCAAGACAGAAGATTTGTAAAGTTTAGGCAGTGGGCATTAAGTGACTTGCCCTGGGTCACACAGCCAGGAAGTTTCTGAGGTTAGATTTGAACCCAAGACTAAAGTCTTTAGGCCTGGCTTATTCACTGAGTCACCTAGTTTCCCCCATTCATTAAATTCTGATCTCTAGCTTTTAACTTGCAGGAAATACTTTTTGAATCTTCTTTCTGGAAAAACTTGGATCCAGTTCTTCCATTTTCCTTTACAGAGATATTTTTGTATGAGTAACTATTTTCTCTTTCAAAATAAAAAATCCTGGTAATTGACTGATGATGCAGTCAATGGACTTGATATTGAGTTTTGTGAACCTGTTACCATTCAGTTGTTTGTGGATTAAGAGTTGCTTGATTAAAGAGTAATTATGTTCATAATCTAGTCCATGAACCATAGCAATTACCTTAAGTTAATGCAAAACATATTAGTATGACCGAGTATCAGTTGTGTACAAAGCTAGAAAACTGCCAGTTTATCCAGGAAGAAATGAAATTCTTTGGTCCATATAATAAAATTCCCAGGAATGAGAATGGAACCCAAGCTTGAAGGCCGTTCTCACTCATGCATCCCCTAAAACTCTACTGAAACTACAAGATTTCCTGTAGCCAGTAGTCAACCTTGCATAATCATTACTAAACATTCCTCTCACTGACATCTTGAAAAACTCTTAAAAGTTTCTAGGGTCTGGAAAGAGCTAAAAGCACATTTAATGGACTCAAGAGGCACTTAAGCATCATTTCCTTTATGACCTAGCCTGATTCTTGACATCATTTCATAGTGGAAGAGATGGTAGGAGCTATAGGGGCCATATGACTACTCTGGAGTATGCTCCAGGCAGACTAGCCTGCCCACTGGTTGTTCAAAGAAATTAAAATTCTAACTTCTGGTTTTGTACACCAGTCTTTAAAATGTGCACTGCCTCAGATCCACTTCTTTGAATCCTCAGCTTCCTCGAAGGCTCAACTCCAGGGCTACCCCCTGCACAAAAAAAAAAACAAACAAAAACAAAAACAAAAAAAGCAACTTTCTTCAGTATCCTACTTTTTAGAACACTCTCTCTCTCCAAAAGTATATTGTATTTAATCATTCGTTTCAGTAGAATGCAAGCTATTTGAGCAAAAACAAAAACTATTTATTTTTGTCCCCCTGTATTTTCAGTGCATAGGTCCCTGTAAATAGCAAATACTAACTAAATATTTGCTTTGTTGAAGCAAATTAAATAGCAAATACCTTATTCTTTTTATTAAAAAAGGCAAATTCTAGTACTTTAAATTTTTCATAGATAAATGTCTTTCAATGGAGTAGAAAAAAGATGGGTTCAAAGTTCATAGATCATAGAGTCACAGATTTGTAGCTGGAAGGGAAATTTGAAGTCATTTATTCCAACCCATCATTTTGTAGATAATATACCTAGATATATCTCTAGTATGAGCAGGGTGGACAGTAATAATGGAAAGGAATAAAGCCTCCAGATAATGTAACTGACTAAACATCTCCAAATAAATACTAGAAAGCAAAGGAAAATAAAGTGCCATCTGATGGGGTAGGTCTTTGTGAATTCTCAAGAGATCAGGGAACCACTTTAGAATCTTCCAAAATGATTCAAAAAAGAAAGAATAGTGAAAGAATTTATGCATGGTATATATAAATGGCAGAATAAAACCTTGAATTTATAGTAGTAAATCTCATCTCCCTAAACAGAGAGAAAATGGTAAGATGACACATTGCACCCCTTTTAGTTTAGTTTAGTTTAGTTTAGTTTAGTTTAGACTGGAAATGCAAAAACAGAAGTGGACAATTTAGAAGAAGAGAAACAAAAAGCAACAAAGATAAAGGAAAATATTGTCTCTATATGAATAAAACATATTGATCTCAAAGACAGAACACATAGACAATTTAAAGATCATGGGTCCCCCAATCACAAGTCCAAAACTATAGTGCAATTCATGAAATACTGCTCCCCAAATGTCTAAACTAGAAAACAAAGAGCTAATTGAAAGAATCCAGTTTATCTCTCCAAATTCCACAATCTTATACTTGCAATAGACATATAATAGTTAATTTTATAATTCCAATTACACATATCAAACTCTGCAAGCAACCAGGAGAAAGACCTTCAAATACAAAGGAAAGAAATTAAAATAAAACAAGATTATTTTGCACCTATCAGAAACTGCAGAAAGGAAAACTACAAGATCAAGATGCAAATTAAATGACATATTCTGCAATCCTAAACCTGATCAACACTGAGAAAAGATGAATGTTTGATATCACATGAGCAAAAAGATGGAGGAATGGGAACACACAGAGGAAATGGGAGGAGAGAAAGAGTTGAGATAATAGAGAAGGGGAAGAGATTGACCTTCCCCTCTCTTCCTTTTGGGGGAAGGTAACCCAGTCTTTTCTCCCTGAGGGAAGGAGTATGTCTTCTCAGAGGAAGGTTATGGGAGATGGGGGATAACAGCTAGAGGTATACGCTTTGGTAAGATGACACACTGCACCCTTTTTAGTTTCAGCTATTCTTTTTTTTTAAAATATATTTTATTTGATCATTTCCAAGCATTATTCGTTAAAGACATAAATCATTTTCTTTTCCTCCCCCCCACCCCCCATAGCCGACGCGTAAGTCCACTGGGCATTAGATGTTTTCTTGATTTGAACCCATTGCTTTGTTGATAGTATTTGCATTAGAGTGTTCATTTAGAGCCTCTCCTCTGTCATGTCCCCTTAACCGCTGTATTCAGGCAGTTGCTTTTCCTCGGTGTTTCCATTCCCATAGTTTATCCTTTGCTTATGAATATGTTTCAGCTATTCTTGAGAGGCAGGATGGACTCTTCTGCCTCTGGATCCTTCAGATACATCAACTGCCATTTCCCTCCGAAACCCTGGATCACTCCACAGCCCAGGAGAGATAGTTGCTCCTTGGGTCTATTTGTTTGGATCACTGGGATCCTGGGCTAACCCTTCTTTTTGGGTAGAGGTATATTTCTCCCCAAATCTTCAGCCCCTTTTCCTAGTATTAGCAACTAGCCAGAACTAATTCTAAGTAGTAGACAATTTATTTGGGTTTTCACACAGGGAAGGACAGGGAAGGGGTCAGGTAAGAGAAATGGGTGAGCACGAAGCCCTACTGATTTGTCCCCTATCCCCCTCCAACGTTTCAAAGTTCATTGACTCCTCTTCTGGCCAGTTGATGGCTTGGTCCCTACTCTTGTGCTAAGTAGCTTGAGTACTGGAGTTGAGGAACAATTTAGGGAGAGAGATGGAGAATGAGATCCTTGGAAAGAGAATCTCAGTGGATGGCTTTTGTCAAGTTCCTCTCCACAATATTCACTGATGACTCTGAGCTGTTGTTGAGAGCTGATTGAGAGATATCCAGGGGTTCACAGGGAAATAATTGATCTGCAGAGTGACCCAAGCTTCTTTCTAGACTGAGAGAGCTGCTTCTTCTCCCTGGATTCTAGCTGGAAGAAGTGAAGGAGTGATTACCAGTTGGAGTTCTGCAAGCTTCTGATTCTCTGACTGGAATCTTGAATTTTTCTTCTTGTACCTTCCCTGCTCTCTCTCTGTAGCTAATTTCTGTCAGAGATTTCTCCTTGAACAAACCGGATAAATTCCTTTCTTACACTTACTAGAGAACTAAAGAACAGAAGGATTAGGGCATCAACATAGGGTGTAAGCCTTGGTGAAAGAGCACATCTTCCAGCTGGGGTGAGTTTTGATTACCCTAAGGTCAGTTGGTGCAGATACTTAGACTGGTATACCATGAATTGCCCAGTGTAGAAGAAGGTTGAGATGCTTTGAGATCCAGTACTTAAGGAAATCATTATCACAGGGACCAGAATTTAAAAAAAATTAATATAAGCAGATAAATGAACAGGGAAAACAATAACAACAGAAGGGAATATGACCTCCAGCTCTAGTAAATGAGTTAAGGCATCAATGGATAAATACAACAAAAAAAGGAAAATGATTCAACACTTAATGTGACAGAAGACTGTGGAAGGTGAGGAAAACACAGAAACATAGCATTCTGTTCCTTCATGGTTCAAAAGAGAAATGGGCAGGATAGGAAAAAAAAAAACTGGGATCTATAATGTCAAGTCTCTCTAGAGAAAGGAAAGGGAGAACCATAGATTGGGAATGAAAACATACAGAAGTGAAGAACAATCTAGAAGAAGAGAAGCATAAAATAATAATATTAAAAAGAAAATATGGTCTTATCCAAGCAAAATATATGGCTCTTGAAGACAGGATGCATAGCAACAATCTAAGGATCATACACTTCCAGAAGAATGTGACAGGACAAAAAAATCTTAACACCACAACAAAGGAAATATAGAAGAGGACTTCTTATAATTTTGAAGATAGAAAATGAAATACTAATTGAAAGAATTCACAGGTCACCCCACAAAACAATCCCAATGTGCAAACTCCAAGATACATAATGATTAAATTTAACAAATCACATGAGAAACAAGTTATTCAAGCCATCAGAAGAAAGGTTCAAATAAATATTCAAATAAAAGAAGGGAATTTCAAAGAATGCTAGACTATTCTGTGCCCACCCAAAACTTGGGAGGGAAGGGGATAAAGTGTTCCAGAGAGCAATGGAGCTCAGGCTATAGTCCAGAGAATTTACCCTGTAGATTTAAACTTCGTCATAAATGACAAAGAAGATGGACATTTAATAATAAAGAAGCATTTGAAACATTTTAGAAAGAAAACAAGAACTGAAAAGTTTATTTCCTTCTCAACCATACCAATCAAAAGAAATTCAGAAGGAGTGAATAAATGCAACAGCAAAGGACAGCAAAAGCAAAAGAATGTTAGAAAAGATGTCAGTAAAAGACCTTTATATTTTTTTGTACACAAAAAGACAGGGATGAAGTCCAATGGAGAAAACAGTGACTAGGAGAGCATGGGACACTGGATAGAACAAGTTGACACCCTTGGATAGGATGTCAAGCCCATGAAGTTGGGTCGTTTTTGTTTTTAACAATAGTACATTAAAACCTGATGCAATTCATGAAAGTGTGGCAAGAACTAGGGAGATAAAGAAGAATGTGGTTGTACTAAGGGAAAATCAAGAATTCCCATTATAAGGAGAAGATGCCCCCTCTGGTAGGACAGATAAGTGGTTGGAGTCAGGAAGTCAGAAAGACTTGAATACAAATTTGTCCTTAGACATTTACTAGTTATGTGACCCTGAGCAAAACACTTAACCTATGTGTCTCCGTTTCCTCATCTGTAAAATGAGCTGAAGAAGGAAATGTCAAACTACTCCAAGATCTTTGCCAAGAAAACTCGGAATGGGGACAAGAAGAGTTAGACACAACTAAAATGACTCAACAACAATAACAACAAAAATCCTCGTGGTTTCAGAAAGATAAGAGCCTCCATAGAGGTGGATGAGGAGGAAGTAGAAGCACTTGAAAAAAGGGAGAAAGAAAGGAGGACTTGTTTTGGTAGTGAGAAGGGAAGCCTGGTGAGGGACTGTATTGGACCAGACTATCATGTAGTCAGGGGCAAGTTAATTTCAGAATCCAGGCTTTCTGACTCAGGCATATTTGTCTCATCAATATACTCTCCTATCTCTCACAACAAGCTACCAAGTAGTTTCCAAGGAGTAGAAAAGTGCTACTTCCTTCTCTTTCCCATTTACTGACCTTCTGGGAAAAAAAATGCAAATAGAACCAGTTATTCAGGGGCATCTAGGTGGTGCAGTGGCTATAATACCAGTTCTGGAATCAGGAAGACTCATCTTCTTGAGTTCAAATCTGGCCTCAGACACTTACTAGCTGTGCGAATCTGGGCAAAATACTTAATTGTGTTTGCCTCGATCTCCTCATCTGTAAAATGAGCTGGAGAAGGAAATGGCAAACCACTCCAGTATCTTTGCCAAGAAAAGCCCAAATGAGGAGTCAGACATGACTGAAACAACTGAAGAACAACAACAAAAAGGTATTCTATAGGCCACCAAGCAAATCTCACTTACCCTCAATGTCTGTCCAACCCTCAGAACAAGTTAAATACAATGAACAAGAATCCTGGTATTTTGTTGAGTTGCAAGTGGTAAAGGCTGCCAAAAATCCCCAACATCCTCTGTGCCATTTATTTCTTTTGAGCTCAGTGTCTGAAACATGCAACTAGTTAAATGGGTTCTGTGTTCCTTGTTCTTTCTGAGAGTTCACAGAAAACCCTCTGAAACTTATAACACTGTGCTTGACAGAGAAATAAAGCAGAGCAATTTTAATCCATAATCCACAACTAAGTACCTTTAAGATGCTTAGCATTATAGCAATTATTACTTACTCAAGGTAATGAAATCTTTCTCTATCTCATCCTTCCTTCCTTCCTTCCTTCTGTGAATGAAGCTGTCATGGGAATAGATATGATAATCATACTTTTTTCAGCATGATCTAATGGGGGAAGGAGGTTTAAATGGAGGAGGAGGACAGGAAACCAGAATGTAGCAGCAGAATCTAGCTTTGTTTCCTGAAGGCTCTTTTATAGTCTTTCGTTTTATTCTTTACTCCCTCTCGTGTTTTATTATTTTCTCAGTCTTTTCAAATTGTTTGTTGCCAGAAAATGTTTAAATTCTGACAAAATGCCATAGAAAGAAAGGATCCCCTTTAAGCCATGGCTGATGAATGACAGAATCCTGAATTTAATAGTAGATTTCAGGTTCCTTTGCTCCTAATAACTACTCTCATGAGAGCAATGGACAGCTAGGTGGCATGGTGGTAGAGCACTGGGCCTAGAGTCAGGAAAATCTGAGTTCAAATCTAGCTTTAGGCACTTACTAGCTGTGTGACCCTGGACAAGACGTTTAACCCTGTTTGCCTCAGATTCCTCATCTGTAAAATAACCTGGGGAAGGAAACAGCAAACCATTACCAAGAAAACTACAAAGACTTAAACATGACTGAAAAATGTAAAAAAAGAACATGAAAGTAATTGGTCCAGGAAAAGCTCAAGTTCATTTTTTCCTTATCAATTTTCTTTTTTCCATTTTATCTTGAGCAAAGTCATAACTACAAGTTGTTGAATCTGAGGTAATTAATGAGGCAATGTTTTGGTCTTGGAATTACCTAGGGCCATGTTGGAGAACCTATGGCATGTGTGCCAGAGGGGGATGCTCTGTTCCCCCTCACTACATGCATGTGAGTACATTTGTCACATGACTCACCCCTCTGCCCAGGAGCCCAATGGGAGTGCTTCCTCTCTCCCCTGTCTGGGGTAAGGGGTGGGGCTCACATGTGATGTGAGAGTTGCAGTTCACCATCACTGAGTCCTAGAGTAGAGATCAAGGGTAACTTGGTAAATGTTTTAACTGACTCTCAGAAAATATAAGGCTTTAAAAGTTTAATCTACATTATTAACAATTTTTCCACTGCTTTCTTCACTCTAGACCATCAAAAAAAAAAAAAAAACAAAACCAACAAATCATGCCCTGATTTTTAGCTTTTAAAGATTTCTGAAGTTTTTACACTAAAAATTAAAAACTAGCTGTGAGTTGGCTTGAGAAGACTCCAGCACATCCATGGTGCAGACTCTTGTGGGGAAAAAAAGAGGTTTCTAATTTGCTGAAGAGAGAGAAAGTCTGATAAAATGAAGTGCTTGCTGCTTTTGGAGCAAATAGGGCAGAAGGAGCATGCCTTATCAGGGCAGCAGTGGATTGAGAGCCAGACCTGGGTTCAAATGTGATCTCAGATACTTCCTTGCTGTGTGACTCAGGCTAAGTCACTTAACCACCATTGCCTAGCCCTTATCTATTGTTTTTCTGCCTTGGATCCAATATTTAGCATCGATTCTAAGACAGAAGGTTAGGGTTAATAAAAAAGGAACAAATCTGGAAGAGTGTGCTGGGAACCAACTTCTATTGGGTCATGAGCACTTATTAAGTTTTCAGTCTAAGCACCTACACCTTGCAAATCAGCAAATGCTACTATTCAGGTCTTAATTCATTTTGTTTTGCTCATCATCTTGACTCAAGAAAGTGATCGACAATGTAGTAATAATATAGATTAAATCTAAGGGTGTGCCATGTGTAAATTTTTTATGAAACTCCATGTTTAAACATTTACTAGCACAGCACCGAAACCTTAGCATTGGTGCCTTCTCCTTTTCCTGTCCTGGGACAAATCTCTAGTCATTCCATGATGGAATAGCTCTAATTATGAAAATCAATCTGCCTATCTTTACAGCCCTTGGAAAAAAGAGTGCAAGGCTTTTGCAGGTTAAAGGTAACCGATGACTAGAGACCCTCAAAAACAAAATTAGCTTAGGCAATATTTTTGCTGACTTAATTTTTAAGTTACTGCTTTCTAAGTTTATGGGAAAAGCTATTCATGAACACAAACAGGTGTGTTTACAAGTGGAAACCAAGTAGTTGGTTACAGGGGTCCTCATTTAGCATATGATTAAGTGTTGATTATGTATGCAGATTTGAACATTAAAATTTGTCTGCAGACACAGGCAATTCTGAAATTGTGCTTCTGAATGTTGCTGTTTATGCACAGTTGTAGTATATTTACATTACTCCATCAGGAGTTGGATTTTCTCACACATGGGAATGTCTTTAGAAATCTAGAGAGGGGAAAAAAAAGAAAAAGTTCTTCTTTATGATGTAAATCCTATGCCTCCATTTGCCAAGAATAAAAGGGTGGTTAGATAAAAGGGAAATGTTCCTTAATTATCAATTATCTTTTAAATTGTCTTGCCCATACGAGAGTGGTGTGGTGGAGCTTTTCATGGAGCAATCTATATGCTGGAGGTACTGGCAGAGTGTTATCGGAATCAGCTTTATAGTTCGGAGGCATCTGGTGAAGTGGGATTGGGTATTGTTGTTTCTAAATCAACTAAATGCTTGGCTGTGCTGAGATCCAAGAATAATTGTAAGAGAAATGAATGAAGGTTTTCTTTAAGGAATGTGAGTGTCCTGAACCAGGCTTTTGATGTTCAGGGTCTTTTTACCCTCTCATAGAACATGCCAGTAGGGTGTTCAGACACTTTGGGAGACCCAGCCAATGAGAGAAAAAGGTGGGGGGATGGTTTGGGCAGAAAGGAAATATCAGTGCTTCTTCTCCCTCTACCACTATGGAAAATGAAGTGCTTTTCCCCCCATGTGGACTTCATCAATGTGTAGCCCTTCCCTCCATAGTCACTGCAGTGGAGACTTGTGGGGCTTCTGGGAAGGGAATGACACTCCCTTATTTACTAAGAGATCCTCAAGGTTCCAGGAGCACTGAGGATCAAATGATAAACACTCTTTAAGCATAATCCCATTCTCAAAGCCCTCTGATATGGAATTCTGTAGTGGAGATCACTGCCTTTGCCTGTGGGAGTGGGGGAGCATAAGTAACTCCTACTGCCAGGTACTGCCACAGGGGCTATGAAAATAATTGGGAAGAATGAAATACTTGCTGGAAAGAGCTTGCCTTCTCATTTAGAGAATTTGAAGGAGGAGGAAGAGGAGGAGAGGAGAGTTGGCACAGCCCCTGAGACAGAAAGTTAGGAAAGCATGTAGAAAAATAAGACCAATATGGTGGCTGAGCATGGAAATGGAAAGAGATGAAAGTAGATCCCAAAAGATCGGAGTAGAAAATAGATGGGGTCAAACAGGGTAATTATAGTTGATGAGATGATTGAACTTTTCCTCCTCTACATCCCTAGAAGTCACTTTAGATAAACTCTTTGCCTGTCCAACCACTTTCATCTCCTGTTTTCACTTCTAAGAATGGGAGGAGAAGCGCCCACCCTTCCACTGCTATACTGTAGTCTACTATTGTTATTTTATTGTTTCCTCCTGTGCCATTTGAAGTTGCTATTAAAATATATGGCCATTCCAAGACAATAAGTATATAGTTTAAGATTGCGAGAAGGGAGACTAATTCCAAAAAGAGAAATTCTCCTCAGCTCAGACTGAGGCAAGAGCCTGCTGATTTGAGAGAATGGCTGCAAATTGTATAACCTTTAAGTTTATTCTTACCTGGACTGTTTTTGAACCTGGGGTGAGACTTGCCAGAGAAATGAGTCAATAGCAGTCAATTAGTGTGGTCCCCTAAGCATATGGTACTAACCAACACTTCACTTGACTATATAGGGGTTCATCTGGGTTTTGAACCTGTGATCTCTAGATATAAGTATAAAAATAATCAATTGATTTGTTTATTATATTAAATTTCCAAGGAACCTCCTTTTCTCTTTCCCCTCCCTGCACTAAAGAAGGCATCATTTGATTAAAAAAGGACATATAAAACTATGTCTTGCTTATTTCTTTTTATTAGGTCTTCCTTTAGAAGACACACACAAATAATTTTTAAGCAGTATGTTGCTGTATATATAATGTCCTCTTGGTTCTGTCCATTTTACTTTTCATGATTTCATGTGGGTTCTTCCATGTGTTTTTAAATTTAATCTGCTTGTCATTTCTTATAGCAAAGTAGTATTCCATCACGATGCCCCAATTGATGGACATTCCTTTAATTTCTAGAGCTGCTATAAATATTTTAGAACATTTAGCTTCTTTTCCCTTTTCCTTTATCACCATAGGAAACAAACTTAATAGTGGTGCTACTGAGTCAAAAGACATGCATAGTTTGCTTGGTTTTTGTTTTTTTTCCCCACTTTTAGGGCATTATTTCATGTTGCCCTCCAAAATGATTGGATCAGTTCACAGTTCTACAAACTGTATTATTGTCCCCATTTTTCCACATCCCCTCCAACATTGATCATTTTACCCTTTTATCATTTTGGCTAATCTGGTAGTGTAAGATGATATCTTTGAGTTTTCTTTTTTAAATCCTTACCTTCCATCTTAGCATCAGTACTGTGTATTAGTTCCAAGACAGTAAAGCAGTAAAGGCTAGGCAATGGGGGGTTGGGGGGCATAAGTGACTTTGCCCAGGGTCACAGAGCTAGCAATTGTGTGAAGTCACATTTGAACCCAAGACCTAATATCTCTAGACCTAGCTCCAGAATTGTTTTGATTTCCATTTCTCTAATCAACAATGTTTTGAAACATTTTAGCATATAGCTATATATAGTTTTAATTTCTTCATTCAAAAACTGTTCACATCTTTTTACTATCAAGCTGGGGAATGACACATATTCTTGTAAATTTGATGAAGTTCTCTATATATTTTAGATATGAGACCTCTATCTCAGAACCTGTCTATATCTTTCCCACCCAATTTACTACTTTCCTTCTAATCTTGGAAACATTAATTTTATTTGTACAAAACCTTAATTAATGTATTAAAAAATTATTTCTTTTATATCCCACAATGCTTTCTATCTTATTTTTTCATAAAATTTTCTCCTATACATAAAACTGATAAGTAATAGGTTTCCTGTTCTTGTAACTTGCTTATGATATCTCCCTTTATGTCTAGGTCTTGTATCTATTTTGATCTTTTCTTGGTAAATGGTTTAAGATATTGGCTGAGATCTAGTTTATGTGCCATAATGCTTTCTAATTTTCCTAATAAATTTTACCAAGCAACAAATTCTTATTCCCAAAACTTGAATCCTTACTTTTATCAAACACAAGGTTATTATAATCTTTTATGACTCTTTGTTCTATATCTGTTCCATTTCATTGATCTACTTTTCTTTTTTTTTAATTAGTACCAGATAGGTTTGATCATTACTGCTTTATAATACATTTTAAATTCTGGTACTTCTAGAGCTACTTCCTTCACCTTTTTCATTAATTCCTTTGATACTCGACTTTTTGTTCTTCCAAATGCATTTTGTTATTATTTTTAAAGCCCAATAAAATAATTTTTGGTAATTTGATTGCAATGGCATTGAATAAGTAGATTAGTTTAAGCAGAACTATCATTTTAATATTGACTCTGACCACCAATAAATAATATTTTTACAGTTACTTAAATCTGACTTTATATAAAAATATTTTATAATTATGTTCATGTAGTTTCTGAACTTGTTTTGGCAGGAATGCTGCAAGACATTTTATTTTATCCATAGTTTTTTTAAATGGATTACATCCTATTATCTCTTCTTGCAGGATTTTGATTGTGATATATACAAATGTTGGTGATTTATATGGGTTTCTTTTATATCCTGCTACTCTGCTAAAATTATTGAGAGCAATATTAATTTTAGTTGATTATTTAGGATTTTCCATATACATACCATCATATCATTTATGAAAAGAGATAGTTTTATTTACCTCTTTGCCCATTCTGATTCCTTCAATTTCTTTTTATTCTCTTATTGCTAGCACTTCTAATACAATAATAAATAATATTGGTGATAATGGACATCCTTGTTGCACTGCTTTTCTTATAGGGAAGGCTTCTAACATCCCCATTACAGATAATGTTTGCTGATGGTTTTTTATATATAATATACAGCCATCAAATAACCCTATTCTTGATCAAAGACTTTGTGTTTCCCTCTCTGTGCTATATTTGTTTTACACAAGCATGCTAATGGTTCTTTCTTCTTTTTTTTAACACCCATATTATTAATATATCACTAAAATTGTTTGTGATTTTCTAGAAAGGGGAAGGAGGAAGAAGGGAGGTTAGGATGTTAATCTGTAATTGAACATCTCTTCATGCTCTGCATAGGTATTAAGTATCTCCAGGATTTTTATAAAGAGTTGGGATCAAGTCTAAGGACAGGTAATTCTGGGACTCTAATAGGGCTCTATCTCCCCTTATCTCACACTTCCTATGATTGGTTATCACTGAGAGTCAGGAGGCTCAAATTCTATCAGCTCTTTTCCTTCCCTTTTCTGAGTCTCAGATTGATCGTATGAGAAATTCAATAAATATTTATTAAATAAGCCTTCCTTCATGGAGCTTATTGTCAAGTATGGGAAGAAGACCCAAACACATTTATCAAAGGCAGAATCATGAGGGAATACTAATAACAATATTGATATAGCACTTTTAGGTTGACTAAGTCTCTTACATATATTATATCAATTGATTTAATTTGATTTGAAGGGTCTATAGTCATCAAGGATGTAACAAAGGCTGGTTCATGGAGCTTTGTCCCAGAGCACCTGGATGTATAATGTGTAGATAGAACATATACTCCTTCAGCAAACTTACTAAGCAAAATAACTGAGCTTAGCACTTAGAAAGACTAATTAAAGATAGGAAATTACCAGATGGCAGGGCTTCCCCTTTTTCCTCAGCAACATTCCCAAATAAGTTTTTACTTGGCTCAAAAACACCTTCATCCTCCAACTTACAGTGTTTTTTGTTGATTTATTGTCTCTGCTTTTGTGGATGGTATCCCTAGGGACTCTATCTCTCAGTGTTCATGTCCTAGGTTGCTATATCATATGGTAGTGGGTATCATTACCTTCAAGATCAGTACTTTTAAAAATAAAAAAATATTTTGTCCATGGAGGTTAGGTGTGTTTACATGAGTCTCTCTAGATGTGGCTCAAAAGCAAGCAAGAATAGATCTCTATAAAGTCTTCCCCACCTGCTCTTCTCCAAAAGGCTCTTTGATTCCTGCCAAGAGGAGAAAGAGGGACTTGGATCTCAAAGCTGTACACTTCATTCTTCTCAGAGAGTTGGGTTACCTGCTCAGAATTGTGTATACATGTATGTGTGTATACGAATAATTCTGATACCCACTCACACCTATACATATAATACAATGTATAATACAAAACATGTGTATATACCTATAGCTACATATATCTATGTATTTATGTATGTATATATGTATCAATTTATCTGTCTGTCTATCACTCTATCTCTGTCTATTTGCTTATCTATCTATTTATCTATCTTTCATCTATCATCTGCCTACCATCTGTCTGCCCTCCTAATTATTGTTAGTATGGGAGAAATAATTTTTTAGTTCAAGTTGAGATCCTGATTTTTATCCCTTAATGAAGAATAAGTACCCCAACCTATAGACTTGTCATTGTTGTTAAGTTGTGTTTGACTCTTCATGACTCCATGTCAGCTACTTCTACTCACCATTATCTCTCAAAGTCTGCCCATGTTCATATTCATTGTTTCCATGACACTATCTAACCATTTCAACCAGAAAAGCAGAAATATTAAATATATTTTCCAAACATGATAAAATAGTATTTAATTAAGGGCCTTTGAAGAAGGTTAAAAATTAATTCAAAACTAAATAATCAAATGCGGAACAATGAGTGGGTCAAAAAATGAATTATAGAAACAATCAATAAACTCACTAAAGAGAATGACAGCAATGAGACAACTTAAGAAAATTTGTGGGCTGGAGCCAGATGAATACTTTAGGAAAAATGTACATTTCTAGATGGTTAAATCTATTAAAAAAGAGAAAGAGCAGGTCAATGAATTGGGCATGCAACTAAAAAAACTAAAACAAATTAATCCCCCATTAAGGACTCAGAGAGAAATCCTGAAAATCAAAGGAGAGATTAATAAAATTAGAAAGTAAAACAAACCATTAAACTAAGAAAATCGGAAGTTGTTTAAAAACAAATAAAAATCCTCATAAAATGAACCATGGCTTAATTTGATTTTAAAAAAGAAAACAAGAAGATCAAATTAATAGTAGCAAATATGAAAAGAGTGAATTTTCAATCAATGAAGATGAAATAAAGACAATATTAGGAGCTATTTTGCCCAACTATATACCAAAAAACCTATTTAAATTAATAATCTAAATTAAATGGATCAACAGAAAAATCATATGCCCAAATTAATAGAATTAGAATACTGGAAACACTCTATCTTAGAAAAAAGAAATTGAACAAGCACTAAATGATCTCCCTAAGAAAAAAAGCCTAGAATTAGATGGATTTATCAGCAAATTCTAACAAACATTTAAAAAATAATTAATTTTAATACTACATAACTATTGGAAGAATTAAGTAAAGGAGTTCTACCAATTTTCTTCTGTAACACAAATATTGTTTTGATATTTAAATCAAGAGTCAAAATAAAAAGAAAACTATAGACCACTTTCCCTAATGAATATTGATGCAGAAATTTTACTAAAATGCTAGCAAGGAGATTACAACAATATATCATAAAGGTCAGACATTATGACCAAGCTAGATTTGTTGACTGCAGATCTGGTTCAATATTGGGAAAACTATAAGCATAAGAACAATTAAATAATAATAATAACAATATATATGTACTTCAATAGATGTAGGAAAAATATTTTGATAAAATAAACTACCCATCCCTCTTAAAAACACTAGAAAACACAGAAATAAATGGAACTTTTCTTAAAATGATGAATAATATCTTTCCAAAACTAAGAACGAGCATTATAAGCTTTTCCAATAGATTGGAATCAAGTAAAGCTGTCCAATAACACCATTACTTTTTGTAGTTTTAAAAACAATATTTTATTTTTCCTCAATTACATGTAAAAATAATTTTTAACATTAATTTTAAAACATTTTGAGTTCAAATTCTCTCTTTCCACCCTTCTTTCCTCTCTCCCTCACTTGGCAAGTGATCAGATATAGATACTATAAGTTCAAGCATGAAAACAATTTTCCATATTAGTCTTTTTGTGGGAGACATTTAAAAAAAGAAGAAAGGAGAAGATGGAGAAGGAGAAGGAAGAGGAGCAAAGAAAGAAAGAAAGAAAGAAAGAAAGAAAGAAAGAAAGAAAGAAAGAAAGAAAGAAAGAAAGAAAGAAAGAAAGATCCAATTTGCCCTCCAGAAAGGTTGGATCAGATTCCAACTCTACTGACCATATATTAGTGTTCCAGTTTTCCTGTATTCACTCCAACATTTATCACTTTCCTTTTCTCTCATATTGGTCAATCTAATAGGTGTGAGATGATACTTCAGAGTTGGTTTAATTTGCATTTCTCTAATCAAGAGTGATTTAGAGCATTTTTTTCATATGATCATAGATGGCTTTGGTTTCTTTATCTGAAAATCACTTGTTTATATTCTTTGACCACTTATCAGTTGGAGAATGATTTATATTTTAAAAACTTGACTTAATTCTCTATATATTTGATAAATGAGACATTTATCAGGAATACTTGCTATAAATTTTTTCATAGCTTTCTGCATTAGTATCACCATTATTATTCAATATTGTACTAGAAATGCTAACTATAAGCAAGCATAAGACAAGAAAAAAGAAATTGAAAAAATAAGCATAAGAAATGAGGGGGAAAACTATCACTTTTTATGGATGATATGCTGATTTACTTAGAGAACTCCAAAGAGTCAACTACAAAACTAGTCAAAACAATTAACAACTTCAGCAAAGTTGCAGAATATAAAATAAACCCACACAAATGATTTGCATTTCTATATATTACCAACAAAAAACAGAAGGAAGAGATAAAAAGAGACAATCCATATGAACACAATCAGAAACATTCCACATAAAGATAGATTTAAATAATTGGAGGAATATTAATTCTCATGTACAGAGTAAGTCAACACAACACACATGACAATTCTACCTTAATTAATTTATTTATTTGGTGCCATACTAATCAAACTACCAAAGAATTATTTTATAGAGATAGAAAAAAATAAAATTCTTCTAGAGAAACAAAAGATTAAGCATATCAAGGAAATCCTTTTTAAAAATAGGATAGCATTAGGACTAGCAGTGCCAGACACGAAACAATACTACAAAGTTGTAATATCAGAACAGTTTTGTACTGGATAAGAAATGAGTGATGGATCAGTGGAATAGATTAAGTACCCATTATATAGAAACAAATGAGCACTGAAGCCTAGCTTTTGACAAATCAAAAGATCCCAGCTAATGAGGCATTGTTCAACAAAAACTGTTGGGAAAACTAAAAAGGAGTCTGGCAGAAACTGGGCATAGACAACAATTTCACATCATATATCAAGATAACCCCAAAATGGACACATGGTTTAGACACAAGAGGTGCTATCATCAACAAATTAGTTAAAAATAGAAGAAATCATCTATCAGATTTATGGATAGGAAAAAGTACATGACCAAACAAATATTGGAGAGCTTCATGTTAGGCAAAATCTATAATTTTGATTAGGTAAAACTAAAAAGTTTTTGCACCAACAAAACCAATGCAGCTAAAATGAGAAGAAAAGTAGGAAACTGAGGAAAATCTTTGCTCTAAGTTTTATTTATTAAAGGTCTTAATTATTAAATATATAGGGAAATGAGCCAAAGTAATAAGAATAAGAACCATTCTCCAACTGAAAAAAATGGTAAAGGGATATGAACATAAAATTTCCAAGGGAAAAAATAAAAGCTCTCACTAGTCCTATAAAAAGTGCTCTATATTACTATTAATTAGAGAAATACAAATTAAAATTCTGAGATAACATCTCATATGCATCATAATTGGCTAAAATGACAGAAAAGGAAAATAATAATGCTGGAGGGGTACTGGAAAAGAGGTGCACTTACGCATCTTTAGTGGAGTTTTGAATTAGTCCAACCATACTAAATTGCAATTTGGAACTAAGCCCCCAAATCTATTAAGCTATGCATACCCTTTGACCTCTTAATAACACTTCTAGTTCTATTCCTTAAAAAGGGAAAGAGGAAAAGAGGAGAAGAGAGAGTGAAACACAGAACTTCAAAGAATAGTCAATTTAAGATTAGGAAAGAGACAGGGGAACAGAAATGGAAGGTGCTCTTAAAGAGATAGATCTGTGTAGTGTCACAGTTCCAAATGACACAGAACAGGAGAAGGGATTGAGGATGGGGAAAGACCATACATAGCATTTGCTGTTTAGAAAACCACTAATGCCAATCAGAAAAACTTTCTTCTAGACCAATTCTTTTGTGATTCTAAACATTGAACAGTTAAGATAAATCTCACTTGAAGAATTCAGAATCCATCATTAATCTGAAAAAGTGGCATTGTTTTCCCTTCTCTTCCCCTGTGCCCTAAGGGTACCTAATGGAGGTGGAAGGAATGGAGAAATTCAAACATCATCCTTCTGACAGAGCTCTGGATGATATTTTTCCAATGGTTTGGATAAAAATGTGGGGGCTCAGATGAAGACTATAGATTTGAAAATCTAACATTTGTTGTTGTTGATTAGTCATTTTAGTCATGTCTGACTCTTCTTGACGCCATTTTGGGTGTTTTCTTGGCATAGATACTAGAGTGGTTTGCCATTTCTCTCTTCAGTTTTTTGTACAGATGCAAACTGATTAACAGAGGCAAACAAGATTAAGCAATTTCCCAGGGTCACATAACTAATAAGTGTTTGAGGTCAGATTTGGACTCCAGACCCAGTGCTCTTTATTCACTGCTTGTAGTATATACTCTTTAAAAGTTCATATCACCTAATATAGCCATGTGTCTGGATTTCAAAGATTATTTCAAAGGTTATATCTGTGAGTTGTTCTATGGCATTAAAAATGAATTCTTATCCTTCCAAAGGAGCCAGTAGTAATGATTAAATATGGTCTTATTGAAAAAGGAAAACATCTAGATCCTTTTCTGCATAAGAGAACCATTCTGGGAACAAGAAAATAAATACTGCAGTCAAGATATATTGTATATAACAAAATAGCACATGGAACAAATTCAAATGAGTTATACTTGTTTTTACCCAGCTACTAAGTGATAAATAAGTAAGTGGTATCTAATAGAACCACTTCCTTCTGATTAAGTACCTTCCACATTCAATTTTAAATGGCTATTATGCTCAGAGACCTGAAAAGCAGAAGCTAGCCTCATACCCAGAGACCTGATCTTGTTTACATTAAGCCTTGTTTTGTTAGCAGAACTTAAATTGTATACTACCAAGTATGGTAGAGGAACAGTTTTTGTTTAATAAAAAAATCTGCCAGAGGTGAGCTAGTTGGTTGTTGCATCCCACCAGGGTTGTTGCAGCCCTCTTCATGAGGCTGAATATCAGGGCTTGATCTATATTCATGTCTGGGGATACAAATAGAAAGACAGTGCCTGCCCTGAAGGAGCTTATCATCTAATAGGGCAAAGTAGCATACAAAAGGAAGATGAAAAAGGAGGTGAAGTATCTGGCATGGGTCATGCTAGAGAAATATGAGAACTCCCAACGTAAGGCAGCCAGGAGGGGAATGAGACTGATGGAATCATCGTCTTCTGATTCCTAGCCCAGGATCCTTTCTGCTAAAAGAAACTGCCTTTTCTTCACCATAGACTAAATCAGTTGGTCAAGAGGAATAAAAGGGAGAATATACTGATTAGAAATTGCACACATTACCAAACAAAAATCCCCCAAGAGAAGTGGCACGAAGCCTATAATTGGAGAAATGTCCAACCAGAGAAGAGGTGAGTTGGTCATGCTGTGAGAATGAGGAAAGTAATTGATCGCAAGGTTTTATAGGTTACTGGGTTCTCCAAATTTTCAGGAGGTCTAGAGAAAGGTCCCCAGCATGCACCATAGGCTTTTTTGTCTAGGATTTATAAGAGAGCATGGATGATAATCACACAAGATGAAAGGGAACCAAAGGGTCAGCTTCATTGAGGAAGTACTCACATTGTAAGAAATCAATTGTCTACTGAAATATCAAAGCAACAAATTGTATTGCTTCCCTTTGCAAATATCCTTTCATCAACTTAAGGTGACAGTCAAGAAAATGTGACTTGAATATCATAATTTTGTAGTAAAATACGACATTCTGTTCTTTCTAATTAAGAAGTGCTAGATTCCTGTGGAGAAGTTAGCTTGATTCCTGGTCTGGGTTTTTTTCCAAACCTCAGCCTAACAATAGTGGCCTCTCGATTTATCTAGTTCAAAAAACAAAACTTGGAATTCCACCTTCTGTACTTTATAATATCTTATAAATCACACATCACAGCAGGTGTTCCCTACAACAGATAACTATACAGATGGAAGAGTGGGAGCAGCCCCTATAGATTTCTCTTCAGTTCTCAAAAAATAAGCCAGGATAGGCTTTGTAAGCTCTTTATTTTTTGGACAACATCTAGTACTGATTCTCAAAAGTGTGATTGTTTGTGATTATATTAAGGAAAGGGTCACTTTGCCATTATTACACAGGCTAATTAAAAACACTAATGGGTTTCTGAGACTCAATGGCAATGACTCACAGAGATGAGTTGAGCAATGTCTTATTAATATGATTAATTTAGGGAAATGTACATACGAAGGTGAAAATGGTGAGTGATTCAGTTCTGTGCTCTTCTTAGGTGAAAAGTGCCACAAAGCTGTCTGAACTCTTGCATTTTTTAAAAAGATCACTCCATTGTGCTTTTTAAACAACTTGTCTTAAGATAGAGGGAATTCACAGATATAGTTCATTTTCATTTTGGTTCTATTTTTTCGGTATATTTTGTACTTTCTTGCACAGCACTTTCTGATCCTCTTCTTGAAGAAAGCATCTGTCATACTTGCATGAAGCCTCTGAGTGAGCAGTCTATGAACCTTGGGCCTCCTTTTTCTTAAGCCTGAGCCAACATGTTTTCCAACATGTTTTTTATACCCTACTTTATATCTGCCTTTGCATTGTTCAACAATTTTTTTTAAGTGTTGACTTGGTTGAGGGGATCTTTCCAAGTTCTTCATAGAATTTCTCTTCTTCATCCTCCACAACTAATGTTGATGCATGGCATTCTTTTTGCTTTCATCATAAGCACTTCAAAGTGAGATCCAAGTATCACCAGAAATGATCATTCTTTTTGTCTTTGTGTGCATGACAAAACCAATTCTTCCAACCCCTTGATTTGTCTCTCCATTAAAAATATCTGAACTATCATTTCATAGGCACAAATTTCTTATGACTTTTGATTTCATTCATAAGAAAAATACCAATATTGATATACTTCACCTCTAACTCATTGGTCATTGCCACACTGATAGTACCAGCAGTTACATGCAAGTTTATAGATATTCAGAAATTGTGTGTTAGAATGTTAGAATCCTCTGCCCTCATCACAGCCAAACGTGGAAAGACTGAAATGCAAGGACCAATATTTTCTTTATGTAAAGGATAATCCTGTACAAGGAATTTATTATCTAGTGGCCAAGCTACCAAAGATAATCCTTTCCAAAGGTAACTATATCAGTTCTCAACCAAAAGACTGAGCTTACTGTTGAAGCCATTCTTAGAGCTCTCTATCTGGGGTAAATGTTCCAGAGGTTCCACTCTATCTACATAGAACCTGTTATCACTTCTGTACCAAAATGAGACACTGAAGTGGGACTTTGTAGATGATGATGATGACTGTAATCATCTTTCTTTATATCTGTGGTGTCTCCTCTCATTGTCTCTTTTTCCTCAATCCTCTTTGATTCTTCTGAAAGCTCTATGTAGGAAAATAACTCATGATCACTAGAGAAATGAAGATAATTAATAAGGCAGCAGTTTTGAATATTATAATATAGTCATGTTTCTCCAGGGATAAGTAGTGAATGTGGCATTTCATTTTAGCAAGACTAAGGTAAACTGTCACTCCAAATTAGCCCTGAAGTCATCCTGCCTCTCTCTTCCCAAATAAGATCACAAGTTTGGAAAATGTTCAATTAAGATAAGTAATAGGAAACCAAATGTAGTGGTCAGCCTCTCATCATTGCTCTTCATGCTGAAATATCTTCTTACCTGGTAGAATTGGGACAGGGGTCAAGGGAGTGTTGGGGAAGGGAAAGTCCCCTCTCCCTACAATAACTTAAAAATCCTCCCCTACCCTCAGCAACTCTCTCAATACTCTTTTCAAGCCTGTTGACTCATTCCCTTGGAATCATTCCTCACTCGTGGCCTCTTGTATACTCCAGTTCTTCAAGATTAATCTATCACATTCAACTTCTTTTATTCACCACAACCAAGTCAATTTCTAGTGACCGACCAATCAATGTCCTGATTTCTTAATTTCATATAAACTCTGGAGATTGAAGTAGCTTCATACCCCTACAGTCTCCAATGCAACTATTTTTTTTCTGGTATCTTCAGTATCTGAAATTTATTTGGAACAGTTTACATGTAAAAAAGAGAAGAATCAAATGTAAGAAAAGAAAGTTGTACTTTTGACATTACCTATTTGATTTCTCAGGGATTTTTCTAGCTTTCTTGGAGAGCCAGAACTCAGGTTTTTTGTTGGTTTGTTTTTTAAGGTCTCCAGAAAACACAGAGGTGGTACATTCCAACAAGGACATGAAGAAGCCCAAACTTCTGAAATTTAGCTGTATTTTTGTTCATTTCATAAGCCTTTTCTACCTCCATTCCCAAGCTCTAATTCTTTGTGATCCTTCAATAATTCAACTGTTTCCTGACAGCAAAGAAATTAATGTTTTAAGTAAAACTTGAACTGGAAAAAAAAAGAATTTAAATAATTCCTCCCTTCTTACTTTCCAAAGGACCCAGAGAAGAGGACCCTCTTTCCACAAAGTGGTCCTGGCCATGGGCTCAAGCAGACAGAACTGTGTGGAGGCTGGCTCCAAAAGGGAAGAGTTTGGGACCTTACTTCCCTTTGGAGGGTATTCTATTGCTTATTTAGTCTCTTTCCCCAGGAGAGATTCTGGAGAAAGTCTCTTAATTAGAACTTGAAAATGAGTAGATTTTCTGAAAAATGAATTAGCAAGGTCCCTTCTAAAAAGTTACTTTCCAATCATATTCTTGATAGTCTTAACAACTTACCATTATCATATCAACAATGGAGAACTCTACTCCTTTCCTCGTTTTGGAGTCATGATTAATTTAATTCTAGCATTATTTCTAGAAAATGTGTGTCTACTCCCCTATGGCCCCACTCCTATCTCTATAATTTTCAAGAGGTCTTCTCTGGTGACAGTTCACCCTATGTAAACTCCATATTTATATCTCTAGCACTTAACCAATCAAGTACCTACTATGCTCCAGGCAATGTCCTAGACTCTGTGAATACAAGGACAAAAAATTAAATAATCCCTACTACAAAACATTTAATAAATAATCTTGATTTAATATATTTATATTGATAGGTATATATAAGGTATAAAACAACTATTTCCTCCCTAAAAAAAAGCTCAAGACAGAAAATGAGTATTAACAACTAATCATTTAATCAATAAATATTTATTGATTTCCTACTACATGCTAGGCACTGTGTTAAACAGAGGGGTTACAAAAGGAGGGAAAAGGCAGTTACTGACTTTAAAAAGCTTACAATCTAATGGGAGGGATGTCATATGAACACACACACATACACTATCTATACAAGCATACAAAATGTAAAAGATAATTTAATTAGGCAACTTTAGTTTATATCAATTGTTTAATCTTATTTAAGGCTGCATGCCCTCTGAATGTAATTTTATTAGATATCCAGTATTATTATAATAAATTAAAGAGTAAAGAATATTCCCAATTGTTGAGTGAATAAATGTATATGAGAATCAGTAATAAATAATCATAGGGCAAAATTAATAATAGAATTCCCTGTAGATATTCTTGCCAAGGGGAGTTTGTGCATGCCTACAGTGTCTTGGAATATATCCAGGAGTTTCTAAGGCTTTAAGTTTGTCTCATTTTAGCTAGGAAGAAAACACAGAATAGCCTTGGCTGTCTGTACATCATAATATATGGACAGGAGTCTTACGGAAGAGAGGGTGCGCCCCAGAGGGGTGCTGCCCCCAATAGGGTAGCTACATCCAAGAGAAGACCAATCTTCAGAAGAAAGACTCCACTTGGCAGACCTCCTCTAAACTGAATTTTGTGTAATCTGGCTGATTTATAAAAACCAGTCAGCTCATAATCTTGGAGCCTCAGTCTTTACTGGGGATGCCTACATAACCACTAATTTATGTGATTTGCACCTTTACGATACACAGTGTGTCTCAGTAGATGTTTCCCAGAATTTTTCTTTTACAGAAGCAAGCTATATGCAAATAAATAGGAAGCAACATAAATAACACTGGAATGAAGAGGGTTAGGGAAGGCTTCCTGTAGAAGGTGGGATTTTAACTGGAACTTAAAGGAAGCCAAAGAGGTCAGTGGTTGAAATGAATGAGGGAGAGCCTTCCAGGCACTGGGTCTAGACAGAGAAACTGTAAACATGAATTTAAACATAAACTAGAAACCATCACCTCTAAATCTGTGAGACAGATTTATTTGCCTTTCAGTCTGAACTGTCTTTTGGCTTAGAGGATCCATTCAAAGTCCAAATCTAGTCAGCCAAGGAGTTGTGCCCATGGCGGTCATCTTCTCCAATAAAGGCGTAGTTTCAGGAAGTCCCTCTTATTGGGCAACCAATATCCAATTCACCAGCTCAGGCTTCTCCAGCTTACAGAGTAGCTACTAAGACTAGAAAGATTCACTCTGTGACTATTATTTGATCACTTGTGCTTAGGAAAAGAAACAAAAAACTGTCGAAGTAACAAAGGACTTGAGATACAGTCTCAGACTGCTCCAGGTAAATACTTGAGCTATCAGAGCTACTTTGGGGAAGTGGGAGAATAGAAATCCCTTCCTCTTTCTCTCTCTAAATCCAAAGTAAATCTGGAGTTGACTGTGGAGGTTACCTCCAAAAAAAGGGGGAGGTTTTTCTTTTTGCTCAGAGGCAAGCTGGTGGCTCAGTGGATAGAGTACTGGAGCTAGAGTCCAAAAGACCTGGCTTAATATTAGACTTCTGATATTTACTAGCTGTATGACCCTGGGCAAATCACTTAACCTGTATGCCTCAGTTTCCTCAACTGTAAAATGAGGATAATTATAGCACCTATTTAAAAGAAAGCTATTGTGAGGATCAAATGAGATAGCTGGTAAATAGGTAATGTCTCTTTTAGCTTCTTGATCTAATTCTCGGCATTTTACATGTAGATATAGCCAAAGATTAAGTGTTTTGATTTCACCCTTCCTCTTAATGTTGTTGTTGCTCCCTGTTACTCCCACTCTGGGAACCATAAGCTTCTTGAGGACAAAAATATTTTGATTTTTGTCTCTTATCCACTGTTTGGAAGCTAATAGATATAACAAGTTATTCTGAATTAAGTTGCATAAGATTCTCCTCAATGATGAAGACTGATTATTCAATGTATTTCACCTGTGTGAGGGGAAGAGTTGGTGAGAGCTAAAGAAAGAAGAAAGAACCCGTCCTCCCAGGGAGTACACTTTTGATCATGTTGGCCTTTCTCCTCCTTCGGGGACCTGAAGAGAATCTGGAACCTCTTGTCTTCTCTGTTAAAGCTAAAAATGAAAAGAGCAGGAACTCTCTTCTTTCTGGCTCTCTCACAAGCTGTACTTCACCTGGGCAAGAAACCCTGAGTCTCTATCATTAAGGAGAGGGCTCTAAGCCACTTACTACCTAAATATTAGATAAAAGCTTATTGAACTGAATTCAAAATGATAAGTAATTAATCAATAAATTTGAAAAAGAAAATTAGAAAACAAAAAGGAATAAAGGAAGAAGGGGACAATAGTGGGGATAGGAAATCTAGGGTGGAAGGGGCATGGAGAGGTTCAATGAATAGAAAGTCAGGCCTAGAGATGGGAGGTCATTGGTTGAAATCTGGCCTCAGGCACTTCCTAGCTGTGTGACCCTGGGCAAGTCATTTAATCCCAATTTTCTAGCCCTTACTGCTCTTCTGCCTTGGAATTGATAGTATCACTTCTAAGACAGAAGGTGAGAGTTTTTTTTTTTTAAATAAAGAAAAAAAGGGTGAGAGAGAGAGACTAAAAATAATAAATAAATAAAGGACCAAAATCATGTGAAGAAGTGTTAGTGTTTAAATTTCCTATTCTAACATTACCTTAAACTCTGGTTTTCTGTCTAATTTGGGATGTCTAGCCAGCTGTAGTGAGTATTGGTGCCTTTGGGTATTCTGGAATTTAGTGGGGGGGAAGCTTAATCTTTAATGTTTTTAGGTGGGGAGAGCACTCACTAATGTGTGGGCTGTAATGTGTAACACGATTCCCTTGGAAAAAAGGTACACGCAGATTTTCAGCTGAGTGGTCATGGGCAGCAGCTGTATTGACACAATGGACTATAATAACTCTCATTTGTTATTCTAGTGATCTTTCAACCAAAGATTTACACCAGACCAAGTTGGTTTAATGCCTTAGAATAATCCATATTACAATAGTTCCTAAATAAGTATTTACATTACGTACCAGTAAAAAAAATTAAGGTTAAAAACAGAAATTTACTTAAGAGATGAAAGCGATGGACCCTCCTGGGTTCTTCTTTGAACTAGAGATTTTTAAGGAGCAACTAAAACTTACCTTTAATTAGTATTAAAATCTGAATTTCTTTGCTGTGGTCTGACCCCAAATCCCTAAAACACTACCTTGCAGGCAGGCAGACTCAATGTGGTCCATGATTGATTTCCAGGAGTCTGTGAATTTGTATGGGGAAGAACTGGAAGTTAGCATTTCCTTGAATTATTTGGAAACATTATTCTGAGGAAGGAATCACAGTCTTCACCAGCCTGCTAAAGGAATCCATGCCACAAAAAAGGTTAAAACCTCTGGTTCAGGGCAACTAAAATGAAAAACCAATTGTATGACTCTTTTCCATTGTATTCCACTTTCAACTCTTTGAAGCAGCTTCTCTTTCCATCTCTATGAACCCACAGTCAGAAGTCCAACAGACAACTGATTGGTAAAAGCAGTAAAAGAAGGAACTGAGAAGTTAATAAAAATAACTATTGTAGCCTAGAGGCAGAGACAGAGTTGTAGCTTAGCCAGTAAATCAGAAAATTAAATTATTAAATTTTAGATATGTAACATAATAGATTAGTGAGATAGATGATAATTATATTAAATTGTAGATTTATATTAGTAGGTATTATGTTAATACCTACTATGTGCCAGGAAGTGCTAGGGATACAAGGGCAAAAGACAGTCTCTGTCTACAAAGAGCTCAGTCTAGTGGGTGAATAACATGCAAATAGCTATAAAAATAAAAAACCAACAAGAAAAAGCAAGGCAAGACAACATACATTTATAAGTGTATAGCATGGACCACATACAAGGCAGCACAAATCAATAAGTGTATGACATGTAACAAGTGCTATTTTAAGTGCTTTGGATAGAAATACAAGAAAAAAAGATGGTGTCCTCAGACCTCAAATAGCTCATCCTTTGATGGAGGAAGGTAGAAAAGGGAGCTGAAAAATGTACTATAAGACAGGAAGGTTGGCCAGCTGTGGCCCCTCCTCAAAATATAGTCTCTAGGAAGATCTCACCACCAGTGGAAGAAGGGGGCCAACATAGGAAAGGGATGTTCTAGAGTGAGGTCAGAGGAGCCAGTTGAAGATAATTAATAGAGGGAAGGCATTGATTGCCATTAAGGGGGATCAGGAAAGGTTTCTTGTGGATGGTGGGATTTTAGCTGAAACTTGGGAAAAGACAGGGAATGCTAGGATATGGAGAGAAGGAAGGAGAGACTTCCAGGCACAAAGGACTGACAGTGAAAGTGCCCAAAGCCAGGAGATGGAGTGTCATTTGTGAATAATACAAGCACAAAATTAGAATGATAATTATATTTATCTAGCCCCACTGCTACCAGAAGCCTGGATTCCCCCATAATATTCCTGGACAAATCTTCTGTTTGAAAATTCCCGGATATTAAGCCATAGTACCTGTTCAGGCAGCTGTGGCTCAATGGTTAAGAGCGCTAGGTCTAGAGTCAAGAAGAATTGTGTTCAAATCCAACCTATTTATGTGACCTTGGGCAAGTCAGTTAACTTTTGTATACCTAGAAGGCAGCTAGGTGGCTCAGGGGATAGAATCAGGAAGATCAGAGTACAAATCTGGCCTCAGACACTTTATGGCTCTGTGAACCTGAGCAAGTCACAACCTCTGATTGCCTGAAGGAAAAAAAAAAAGATTCACTGGATCCATTAGAGAAGGAAATGCCAAACTAGTCCAATATCCTTGCCAAGAAAATCCCATGGATAGCTATAGTCTATGGAGTCACAAAGAGCAGGACAAAACTCAATGACTGAACAAACATCAACATATTTCAGTGAGTTCTTTGCTCTATAAATGGTTTTCCCAGTGTTCCTAATTTTCCCAGCCAAAATAGAGAAGCTTATTCAACACTGAAGGATCTTACAACCCTAATTGCCAAAAAGCATACATTTAAGTCCATTTTCCTTAAATGAGAAATTGTTCTTAACAGAGCTAGTCCAATAAACATTTTACTACATAGTCTAAAAGGATTGTCCAAATCCCTTTGTGGTCCTGGATTTTCTTTTGGAAAACATTTCTTGACTTAGTCATTTATCATTTAAAAATCATTCTGCTTTTAGAGGAATTTGGTTGCAAGGGTACTTGTAATAGAGGGATAAAATATGTGCTGCTTTAGTCAATCTATCAGCCAGTCAGGTAGCTGACAAGCATTTATTATGCATTGATTATGTGCCAGGCATTGTGTTAAATACTGGGGATAGAAAGAAATGCAAAAAAAATAGTCTATGTGCTCTAGAAGTCCATAAAAAGGGAGAAACGTTATATAAGAAACAGATAAGGTGATCTGATTAACTAATAAAGTTGATGTTGTTGTTTCTCCTTTATTTTCAAAGAGGGCCAATGACATCACAGGATGGTGTCTTGACTGGTACATGAATTGGGTCTAATTGAAATAGAGTTACTAAAAGTAGTCAGCCTCACTCTTCCAGAGTCATGTGGCAGAACAAAAGAAAAGATGACTTGCGATGGCCCCAGCTTCAGTGACCTCTTTGATGTCTGACCAAGCTTTAAGCTCTCTGTAGTTTAGTTGCCTTCATGGCCATTGGAATAAATTGTTCTCACCCACCCACTCTACTGGGAAAAGTCTTCACATTCTTGGGGTAAACTGGATGAACTCATTGACAGGTTTGAGGCTTGTCCATTACCTTCAACATAGTTTAGTCAGTAATCTTAAAATGGGTAATCTAAAAGTAATATGAAAAGGGAAGGACTATATCATTGGGGTGGGGTGGCCGAGTGGGACTTGGAAAGACCTCCTGCAGAAAGTGGGCTTTGAGCTAAGCCTTGAAGGAAGGTGGGGAACATATGATGACAAAGTAAGAATACTCCAATATTGTAGTCAACCAGTACAAAAGCCTAGAGAGAGAAGGAAGGATATGGTAGAAGAACAGAGAGGAGGTTGGTGTAGCTGGATCACTAAAGGCATGGAAGAGCATCACTCATAAGGAGGCTGGAAAAGTGTGAAGGGGCAAGGTTGTGAAGTTATAAATTGCAGGGGATATTATATTTGATCTTGGAAATAACAGTTCGTTGTGAGGAAGAGATAGTTTTTCTACTTAAATTTGCCTCCAATGTTTCATCACAGAATAGAAATGACCCTGGCTTCTCAAAGGCTTTGCCAGTGGAGAAAGAGAAGAATCAGAGGTACGGTTGGGGACCTCTTGCAGGTCACTTGATATTTTTCCAGGCATATGAGTAAGACTAGTCCCTTAATAAGTTCCTCTATATTTATCATCTCATTGCAAGTCACTTCATTGCCCAACCTGTGTCATCCATCAGTGGAAAGAGCAGTGGGAATTGGGACACCTGAGTTCCTGTCCTGGTTTTGCAACTCTTGGTATGTCGTAGGGTAAGTTGCTTTCTATCTCCAAAGGTGAAAACCTTTCTCATCTGTGAAGCTGTTGTTGCAGTTCATCCTTCATTTTCTGAAGAGGACCAGTGGCATCCTGGAGTGATATTTTGATTGGCTCTTGAATTGGATTTAAGTGAGGCAAGATTGCATAAAGTTATCAGCTTCACTCTCTCTTCCAGAGTCATTGAAATGCAGTGGCAAGACAAAAGTCAAGATGATTTGTCATGGCCTGGGTTGCAGTGATTGAGCTTGGTATCTTTGCTATCCAAAAGAACTTTAAGTGCTCCACATAGTTTCTGTTTCAGTTGCCTTCGTGGTCACTAGAATGAGTTGCCCATTCTGTCTTTACATGCCTGGGGGGAAACATCCCCCTAACTCATGGATAGGTGCGAGATCTGTCAGTTTTCTCATTTTGGTTTAGCTCATCTGTCAAAGGGTGTGGCCAGTGCTTGGCTACAGCTTCTTGGCATCCCAGGTGAGAGATATGAATGAAAGGTAGAAACCAAAGATAAATAACCCTGAAAAGTCATCACTATGACCCAATGAGCATCCACTCCATGAACACTAAACCCTTGATGAGTTTATAGCCAAAGATGGTGGTGGTGACTTTGGATTTTGTTTATTGCCCACTCCCCCCAGGTAATCAAGGTTTGGCAATAGGGGCTCCCAGAAGGAGGAGACTGGAGCTCCAAAGTCTGGATTGTTAATCTTGTGACATTTTATCTCATCTACCTTACTATTCGGCTTGATTTTGAATTAGTAAATTCATTTCTACCCATGCTAAATAAATCAATTAGCTGAATCTGGGAAAGGTATTGAGCGGAAAAAAAACAACCCCAAACACCTATACTCATTTGTTTCTACATTCTTCATTGTGTATAAGAACAGGCTGTTTTTTGTTAAGAAACTTCCAAGCTTAAATTAGATCTTTTATTTTCCTTCTACAGTACAGAAGGGCTTCCCAAACCTGAAACTGTTCTGATTCATGATGAAGTCAAGATGCCTTCAGCACCAATTAAAATATATTTAAAGTCTCTGTATAATAATGGCTGCAGCATAGAAAACAAGCTAGATTTCTCTTGATTTTGATTACAGGGCTCAGCCTTGGAATTGTTCCTTTCACTAACAAATGCTGGCTGTACTTTCTGGGCTTCCTATGGGCTCAGTGTTCACAGTCTACCCAATTAACACCCCGTTAAGCTACACACCTGCAGGGAAATTACCCTCGATCACTGTATTGTAGCTTTTAACCCCCTGACACCTACATTATTGTCCCTTAATATTAGGCTTAAAATGATTTAAAGTGTTCCCTGGTGTCTTTGCAAACCCCAGGTTATTTCTTTGGCATTTGGCTGGGAGGGTGGGCAGCAGAGTTGGGGGGGGGGGAAGGCATCCGACTACATCCCCAGTGATTTCAGTTCTAACAAAGGTAGATCAAGAAATAGCAGAGACCTTCTTCTGCAGCTTTAGAAAAATAGTTATTAGCAGAATTTTGAAAAAAAATTATACCATTTAGAGAGTAAACATTGGTAATGCAAAACTACTGAAAATACGAATTTTGGTTAATGTGAAATTTCATATTCATTCCCAGAGTTTTCATGAAAATTTGAGTTTTTATGAGATTTTTTTCAGGTTTTGCCTTTTTCCATTTGCACTGGCAACAGACACAGCTTTTCCCAATGGTTCTAAAGAATGGTAAGGATTGTACATGGCCCAATGATTGGAACAATAGTCTGGGAATCTGGGGGTGCACGATTTTGTCTGTCTCAATAGCTCCATTCTGCCACCCTGGGAAAACCATGAAAGCTGTATGCCTCCATTTCCTTGTCTATAAAATGGGAGTAATAATCCTCATACAATTTCCAGAGAGGTTATTAGATTTAACATTTTCAAGCATCTCTAGTACCTTAGATGAAAGGTGATATAGGCTATGTAAGTACAAAGAATGCTTGTTGGCTAGATGCAGAAAGGCAGCTTTAAGCCACCTCCTTTACAGAAAATGGGTGGCTGGGGGAACAGGTAAAACCATAGGGCTTACTACGTATGTTTGACCTGGAAAGAATGTGATTTTCTTTTCCCACTAGGGAGAAAATTTTTCCTAGTTACAACTAAAGTTACTCTAAGCACCTGATTGAAAGAACACACTTTTCCTTCCTTTCATCCCCTTATGCCCATATCATCAGTCAAGCTTCTAATTTATGTAGTAACTTTTTGACCAAAACATTTTATATTTTTATATCAAAATTACATAAATGAAGACCAGAAACACAGAGACTACAAAGAATTCTATCATCTAGTCAAATTTTCTGATTTTCAGAAGAGGCAAATGAGATTCATCAAAGTGTGCCCAAGGTCATAAAGATTTTAAGTAGCCAAACTCCTCTAGAGTTGGGAAAATAAGACGTTATTACATAAATAATGCAATATTAATAAGGAAAAAAGAAAATAATTGAAGCATTTAAGACACACATATGAAAATAAAAGGCCAGAAGAAAATAGACAAGTAGAGAGATCATTGAAAGTTACATATCGAATATTATAAATATAACTTGAGATGCAACATAATATACTCCTCATTGATGAAGAGAATTATTACTTGAGGTATGGAGTTGGTGAAAGCAGAGGAGGAAAGAGTTCCTTCTAGATTTTGCCTTTGGGAGAGAAATCACGAAATTATAGGCTCTCCTCAGAGGGAGTGCCCTTAGAAGGTGAAAAAGACTTTGGTAGGAAGCCAACACATAGAAGAGCCAACACCTCATGAATGCCCCAATTTTCAAAAGTTACCCTACTAGAGCTTTGGGGGAATTTTCCTTTCACTGAGGTTGGGAACTCTTCTCAATTGAGCTAGGATAATTTAACTACAAGTGGGAAATGTCATTCACTCATATAGTCTCTGGTATAATTTATGCTGTAAAACTTTAATTTTTATTTCCTCTTGGTTTGGATAAATGGGTTTATTCTCTATTCACTATGGTGGTTTTTGTGAAACTAGCTTTGAGTAGAAAAGGAGTCTAGATTTTGGATATACTTTGGAGTTCTCCTTCATTAGTGGATAGCAACCAGGAAAAGTGAATTTAACCTAACCTCTAGACTAATAAAATTTAGAAGGAAGTCAGATATAATCCCATTTTGGTATTACTTTTCTGAAGGTAGTCAAGTAGATCAATGTCATGACCCCAATCTCCTGCTCCAGTACTTACAGGAATCAAAGTCTCTTTTGGAGGGGGGCAGAAGGTACTAGAGATATCTATTGCCTCCTCCTTTCAAGCTATGTTTAGACAAACCCATGTGGACATACATAATCTACATTGGCAACAAGCATACATTAAATGTAAAGGGAAAGTAAGCTTTATATAATGAAAATTCTTAGTTTCACATATGATCCTTTTTCTCTGCTGTTCTTAGTATGTAGACATGATCATTTTGTATAGGTTTAAAGTTCAGACTAGAAAATAAAAGATAACTAATGATATAAAGTAGTTTTTCTCTACTATCTACCTTATCTAATGTTCCAATCATAGCCTGAAATAGTTGATCATCATTTGTGATAGTAGAGAACCCCAGCCTAGAAAGAAGCTATACCCTAATGGCTCAACATCCTGGCTTCAATTTCCATATTTCTTATAGGTCCTAAAACTTTTAACATTAAAAAAACCTAGTGACCATTTTCCTGAGCATAATTGACAACTTAATAACTTTAGCTGTTCCCTTGTTGTAGAACTCTAGGGGTCATTGGATTTGGGAATGAATTTAGTCTTCTTTCTCAAAAGTCTAGTCAATACTCAGAATGAATGGGGAGGGGGAAAGGTAGGATCCCAAAACACAATATTCACAATAATTACGTCTATAAATCCAGATAGCATTAAATAGCTCCAAAATCTAGACCAATTCTAGTGGATAATGTTGATATAATTCATTAAGTTTAAGTGCGAACCAGTCCTTTGTTTAAACAAGTGCTAATCAATTTACCAAGTAGCTATCTTCTTTACTTTAAAGAACATTTTTAATTTTTACCTTTTTTATCAGTTTCTATCCCTCAGTTATATTTCCATGATTTGTCATGCTTAGGTTTTCAGAGAATTTACTTTATTTGTGGCTTTATTGTGGATTTCTTTAAAGTTATGCAGTCTCAAAACAGCAAAAATAAAATCTTTGTTTATAAGCTAGATGAAAAAATCAGGAGTATGCTTCTCATTGCTAGACATTAACTAGTAAATTTTTTTTACTCCCCAAACTAGGAATATAAAGTAACCTTACCAGTTGGAAAGAGGGTCCTAGTAAGAAGCAGATAAAATTGAAGGGTCCTATTGTTAATCCAAAGCTGAAGGTGTCTTAAAGGTCCCCTTATTTTATAGTTAAGGAAATTGAGGTTCATGGAGGGAAAGGGGCTTATCCAAAGTCATTTATCCAAGTAAAGATTTGGTTCCATATTTTGTGTACATTGCCTGGCACACAGTAGGAGATTAATAAATGTTTCTTGAATTGAATTATGACTAGCACTCTTTCCATTGTACCAAGCTACCTTCACTAAGTATGAATGCAAGTTAGTTTGCTTAAAGGAAAAAGAAATCAATACAAATAAAGAATTGGGAAGACCTAAGTATAGGAGAAAGTTGATTAGCCTAAGTGAATTCTCAGTGTCAGGCTACAATAATAAAAAAATGTTAATGTGATTTTGAGTTATACTCATAGGAAAAGGAATTTTCTGGGAAGTCATCTTTGCTTTTTATCCTGCTTTAAATCTTTATTAGGTTAGACTGCTTCTTCTATCCATCTCTAATGTACACTCTATGGTCCGAGAAATCAAGGCATACCCTAGGGGAAAATTCAACCCTCCAACATTTACACCTAGACTCACTCACAAACTTTTGGGAACCAGGTCTGGACATGCACAGAAACCACTCAAATTCTCCCATAATTAGCCATTCCACATTCCCTCTTGCCTTTTACTCACTACTATCAAGCAAGTACTCCCATTTCGGCATGTCCTCAAGACAGTCCACACCAATATTTAACACTCTATCCCAGATTCAGTCTTTGGACTTCAAAGCCACATGAGGGTACATCAATAGAGGATAATGCACAAAGACAGTTGTCATTCTCGGTCACCGAGAGACTACCACTATCCCAGATTCCCAGAAACTGATCTTGACACCACTAAACAGCAACCACCATCACCAAGAGAACATCTTCCTGCCCTTATCTATCATGGACCACATATGAACCTATTTCTCAGTCTCTGTCTTTCAAGTTGGAAACCCTTACTGTCTAATACTGCAAGGGTTCCGGATGGTAGTGGACAGAGTATGTGTGCAGAGGAGGTAGTAAGGGGGAAGACTGGAGAATCTATTTCCTTTGAAATCTTTATACATAGGACAGATAACTCTCTTCCTTTGCCATTGTAGATATTCAGCTATCTTGGGGCAAACTTTTTGACTGCAGTCCTTTGATTGCTCGATTGGCCTTGAAGTAAGCTCTCATATGTCTCTGCCTATATTTTCTGAGAGGATTAGGAGAGGAGTAAACCCCTAAATCTTCAAATTCTGTGTATCTTTTACCTTTGACCCGGTCTGCTACAAATTTGTTATCTAACTGCAACTGAACCCTCACTTCCCGAGACAACTCTTTTGCTTCTCAGTAATTCTAGCCTATTCCTCATAGAAGCTGCTCCAAATCTACTCTTCTCTCTTTAAGCCTCCCACATCATCATCTCTCCCTTCCATCCCATCTAAGGATCTTCTCTCATACCTGACTAGAAAATAAAGGCTATTTGCTGTAAACGCCTTCATTTCCCCTTGATAATCATGGCCAGTTCTCTCCTCTCTTTTTCTAGTTATAATGAATTGGAAGCCCAGCCACCTGTACAGGTAGTCTTTTTAAAAAGCAACAAACCCTTACTTTCCATCTTGAATCAGTACTCTGGATTAGTTTCACAGCAGAGGAGTAGCAGTAAGGGCCAGGCATCCCCTCACATTTTCCCAACACGTAATTCTGTTAACATTCTCTCTTCTCTCTCTAATTTTATATGTTTTCCTGTCTTCTGATTCCTTCCCTGCTTAATATAAATATACCTATATCTTTCCAATCTAAAAACATATGATCTCCTGTCATTCTATATCTTTCCATTCTTTCACAGTCAAATTCCTAGAAAAACCTGCCTATACTTGTTACCTCGACTTTCTTCTGATCCAATTGCCAACACTTTGAAATCTAGCTTCTGAATTCACCACTTCAATGAAACTGTTCTCTCTAAAGTGAACAGATTCCAATTCAGATCTGGTGAGATTTTCCTAATTTTCATCTTCCTTGATCTCTCTGCTGCCTTGGCATTACTGACCACCACCTAGTCCTAGATATTCTCTCTTCTGGCTTTTTGTGACTTTCTTCCCCCTTGGTTCTCTTTCTATCATCTGATCTTTCCTTCACAACTTCCTTTTCTGGTTAATTTGCTATATCAAAACATTGCATGCAAATGTGGTATTGACCCAACAAAAACTGCTGGGAAAACTGGAAAACAATATGGCAGAAACTAGTTATTTCACACCCTCTACCAAGATAAGGTCAAAATGGCTATAAGATTTAGATATAAAGAGTGATACCATAACTAAATTATGGGAACACAGAATAGTTTACCTGGTAGCTCTTTGGAGAAGGGAAGAATTTATGACCAAACAAGATATAGAGAGCATTATAAGATGTAAAATGAATAAGTTAATTATGTTAAATTAAAAAAGGCTGGTATATACAAACAGAACTAATATAACAAAGATTAGAAGGGAAATAACAAATGGGGAAAATTATAACAAATTTCTCTGATAAAGGTGTAATTTCTTGAATTTATAGAGAAATAAGTCAAACTTATAAGAATATAAGCCATTCTCCAATTAACAAAAGGTCAAATGATAGGAACAATCAGTTTCCAGATTGAAGAAATCAAAGCCATCAAAAAGATGTTTTAAATCACTCAATTAGAGAAATGCAAATTTAAAAATGCGGATACACCACCTCAAATCTATCAGATGGACCAATATGACATAGAAGGAAAGTAATAAATGTTAGAGGGGCTGTGGCAAAATTCTGACACTAATGCATTGTTGGGGAAGTTGTGAATTGATCCAACCATTCTGGAGGGCAATTTGCAACTATGTCCCAAAAGCTATAAAGCAGAATCATGTCCATTGATCCAGTAATAGTACCTCTGGATCTGTATTCCAAAGATATAATAAAAAGGGGGAAAGAACCTATTTGTTAAAAAATATTTATATATAAACTCTTTTTATAGTGGCAAAGAATTGGAAATTGAGGGTATAATCATCAATTAGTGAATGACTGAACAAATTGTGGTACATGTTGGTGATGGAATACTATTGTAGTATAAGAAACAAGTAGGATGATTTCAGAAAAAGCTGGAAAGATCTGTATGAACTGATGCAGAGTGAAATAAGCAGAACCAGGAGAACCCGGACACAGTAACAGCACAACTGTATGATGATCAGCTTTGAAAATTTGACTACTTTCAGTAATGGGGCTGACTGAAATCTAGGAGAATCCTAAAGGATTAATGATGGGGAATTCCCCAGAGGAAGAACTTTTAGAGTCAGATGGATACGCATCAAAGCATACTATCTTTCACATCAGTGAAATTACAGTTTAATTTTGGGGTTTTGGTTTTGTAGGAGTGTACTCATAACAAGGACCAATATGGAAGTGTGTTTTTTATGATAATAAAATTTTTAAAAATTAATTATAATCTTCATTTTTCTGAAGCTTTTGAAATTAACCACCCTCTTCTTGAAATTCTCTTTTCTCCAGGTTTTCATGATTCTGCTCTTTCCTCATTCTCCTCCTATCTGACCATTCTTCAGTCTTCTCCACTGATTCTTCATCCAGGTTATGCCTATTTACCATGGATGATCCTCAAGGTTCTTGCCCTGAACCTTCTACTCTTCTTCCTATATAGAATTCATTTTGGTAATATCATTAACTCCCATGGGTTCAAATATCATCTATTCAGATGATTCTTAGATCTATTTGGCCAACCCCAACTTCTCTCCTGACTTCTAGTCCATGGACATATTAAATTCAATGTGTCCAAAACTGAACTCATTATCTTTCCCCAAAAACTTTCCCTTCTTTCTAGTTTCTCTATTATTGTTCAAGTGTCTCTATCCTCTCAATACAAATTATTTGCCAAGTCCAGATATTTGTACATTCTTAACATCTCTATCATACTCCTGACCCTTTTCTTCTACTTTGACACCGCCAAAACTCTGATTCAAGTCTTCTCTACCTCAGAATTATTGCAACAGGCTGTTCATCAATCTCCTTGCAATGAAAGTCTCCTCACTCCAGTCCATCTTCCACTCAGCTACCAGAAGATTTTCCTAAAAGAGAGGCATGGTCATGTCATTCTCCTTTGCAATAAACTCTCTCAGCTCCCTATTAAAGGATCAAATATTTAAAAAATGTAAAATATATACACATGCATATATATTTACATATAAATTTTTATATATTGCTTTTTCCTTGCCCAATCAACTCCATCTACCAATCCATGGATTTTTACTGGTCATTCCTTTGCTTGGAATTCTCTGTCTCTCTTTATCTCCTCTTCCTGGTTCCTACGAGTCACAGTGAACATCCCATTTTCTACAGGAAACCTTTCCCAATCCTCCATAATTTTAGTGCCTTATCTCTAAATTTTTTCCTGTATACATCTTATTTATACATAGTTGTTTGTATAGTCTCCCATCTCCACTCTGTCATTAGACTGAATTCCTTGAAAGCTGGGAATAGTTTATTTTGTTTTGTGGTGGGGTTTTTTTTTAAGCTTTTTTTTTTAATGTTCTCAGTTTTTAGCACAGCACTTCACACATAATAGGTAAGCTTAATAAAGATTTGTTGTCTTGAACATAACTGGAAGTTCTACGTTCTTTCCACCAAACTGTGAGATAAAATAAGATAGTGACTATTATGTTACACATGGTAAAGTTGTGTTAATTGTGTGTGTTTGAAATCTGGGTGGCAGAAGGAAAGAAAGGCTCTAGTGAATGATGGAACACTTAAGCCAATTAGACTTTTCTCTCTTGACATATGCTTTATCTTGGAAATATGCTAACATTACATCCAATTTCTGAAAACTAACTCAGATTGTTATTTTACATACTTAAATAGGTAATGATTCGAGTATCAGCAAACTAAGTCTGAAAAATTCATGTGATGCTGAGCTATAGGAACACCAGGTCAACATGACCACATAGAATATCATTGAACATACTAACAAAAGGCAAAACTGAAATTCATAATGACTTGTTTTTATAGTTTATAATAGCTTTTAATCTGCATTGGTTGGAACTCTAAGAGGCCCATCTGTTCTAGCAGAAGACTTTGTCAACTTTATATTTTTATGGCATTATAATAAATGCCAATTTTTATAACATTCAAGGAGTTGCAGCTGAAAATAATGAGGAAAAATAATCCATAAAAGGGCTTGGAACGCCATCAAGTTTTAAGCAGCTACTGCATGATCAAAGATGCCATGGATGCTTAATAATTTAATCATATTGGACAGGAAACTGTCTTCTCTAACCTGTAAATGGAATTTCAGTCAATTCAAATCCCAGGGAAGCAAGGGTAGTGATAAAATGAGTCTAGACAAAAGGTTCTAGTTTATCTTTTCCCCTTTGTACCTGAACACATATTTCCTTTTTCTTCATGCCCACAAAAAGGCAGCTAAAGCTTTAATCTGAGATGCAGCATCATCCAAGAGGTTTGTGTTTCTAACAAGTTGATTTTCAAATGTAATGATAAGCACTCCATAATATTGGGTTCATTTCCCAGACTGAGTGGCATTAATGATTAATGGAACTTCTGGTCTACCTTGGAATAGTATGACCAGTTCTTGATATCTTAGAACCATCCTAGGTAATTCCTTTTCAAAAGACTTGTTGCATATCTAGAATATGTCTGACTGTTGCTTCAGCAACTGTTTGGAGATCCCTCTTTGCCTTCTTGTGGCTCCATAGATTGATCTGAATTCTCTTGATTGTCTTTATATATTCTTCCTCAACTTTTCACTCTTTCTCTCCCCCCCAAATCCCCCATATCCATTCCTTTGCCAAGAACTATTGACTTTATCTTCACACTCCTTTCCCTTCTCTGACAGTGCCAAAACCCTAGTGCAGGTCCTCATTATTTCAGGCACGGATTATTGCAATATCCTACTGGTTGGCTACAAAATCCTCCATAGTCTAATCCATTCTCCACTGAACTATCAAAGGGTTCTCCCTAAAGTATAGGTCTAACTATGTTACCATTTTCCCATCTCCAATGAGTAAACTCCACTTGCTCTCCATTACTTACAAGATGAGATATAAAATCCTATGTTTGGCAGTCAAATCCCTTCATAGCTGTCCTTCTCTACTCCTGCTTTTCCAGTCTTCTTACACATTACTCCCATACTGACCTCCTTGCTATTCCTTGCCCAACATCATCTATCTCCCAATTCAGAATTTTCACTGGCTTTCCCTCTTGCCTAGAATTCTTTTCCTCTTCATTTCTGCCTCCTAGCTTCCTTGGCTTCCTTCAAGTTCTGGCTAAGATCCTATTTTCTAAAAGAAGCTTTGCCTGATCCTTCTTAATGCTAATTCTTTCCTTTTGTTGATTATCTCCATTTTACCACATATATATCTTTATACATAGTTGTTTCCTTTCTGTGTTCCCCATTAGACCGTGAGGTCCTTGAGAAGTTTTGGTGCTAGGGGGGCCCAAGATGACAGAGTAGAAGTATAGAAAAGCTCAAGCCTTTCTCAGAATCCTCTCTCACCAACCTTAAAATAATGTTTCAAAAGGAATATTGGAGTGACAGAACTAACAAGGAGATGAAGTGAAGCAAACTTAATGCAAAAATAAAACAAAACCCAAAACAACCCAACAACTTGGAAGGTAGGCAGAGATGATTTGATTCAGTGGGCTGAGAGAGTAGAGAATAGCATAGCCTGCAGGAGGGCCACATCAAGGAGTACCAGCACAAGCCAACAGCAAGCCTCCCAATCCCACACCTATTGCTCCAGGTTCTGAACTTGGGCTCAATCCAACTTTGAGAATCCAGACCCTGACTAATGTGATAGAGGTAAACCAGAAAGAGAGAACTTCAGGCTTGCAAACCAAGCTGGGGACCTGATCTGCAAAATTAAGGTGAAGATTCCAAACTAAGCAGGCAAGAGAGCACACTAATGCCCACCATGAAGTTCCAAGTGCTAGAACAAGCTTTCAGTGAGGCCCCAAGACCCAGTTCAAAGAAGTTGGCAGTATGCCTTGCTGGTACAAGCCCAAGCAGAGGCACAGAGTTCCTGCCCAAGCCTGTGGTGAGTGGTATACCTGGTCTATGTAAATCCAGAGTGAGACTGGAAGCCCCTGCCCAAGCTCAAGGTGAGGCTGAAGCCCCAGTGCTAGGCAGTGGGTATAGGTATACCTGGCTGGTATAGTCCCAGTGATGCTCCAACTGTCTACCCAAGCCAAAGGTGAGGCCCCACGCTCCACAGCTGGCCTATGTAAACCCAGAGTGAGGCCTAAAACCCCTACACAAGTCTTAGGTTAGGCCCTAAACTCCAATACAAGGTAACTCATAGTACAGTGAGCCTTGCAAGCCAACAATAGTTCCTGGAGGAGACTGAATCAGCAGTGAGAGATTGCTTTCAGAGGCCACAGGCTTATAAGAACTGAAACTTGTAGAAACCCAGAACTAGAGAGCTAAGGGTAACAGTAAGAAAAATCTGAAATTTATGAGAGTGCCCTCTCTACTCCGAGAACAGAGCCCACCTTTAAGATGAACATAAAAGTTGAAAAAAGGGCTAGGAAAATGAGCAAATAGCAAAACAAACAAACAAAAGATATAACCATAGAAAATGATTATGGAGACATAGAAGAGCTAAGTACAGACTTAGAAGGAGACAGTGACATCAAAATAGCTACATGCAAAACTCCAAAGAAAATCGTGAATTGGCCTCAGACTCTAGAAGAGCTCAAAAAGTATTAAAAAATCAAATAAGAGAGGCAGAGGCAAAAGGGGGAAGGGAATGAAAGCATTGCAAAACAAAAATTGCCCAATGGAAAAAGAGGTAAAAAAAATAAAAATGAAGAGAAGAGTTTCTTAAAAAGAAGAATTGACAAATGGAAAAAGAATTTCAAAAGCTCATGTAAGAAAATAATTTCCTAAAAATCAACATTTAGCAAGTAGAGGCTAATTACTTAATTAAATGTCAAAAATTTTTTAAAAATCAAAAATAATGAAACTTTAGAAGCAAATATGAAATATCTCATTTTTAAAAACTGACTTGGAAAATAGATGCAGGAGAGGAAACTTAAGAATTATTAGACTACCTGAAAGCCATGATAAAAAAGTCTTGACATCATATTATAAAAAATTATTAAAGAAAGCTGCTCTGATATTCTTGAACAACAGGGCAAAAAAGAAATGGAAAGAACCAACCAATAATCTCCTGAAATAAATCTCTAAATGGCAATTCCCAGTAATATTATATAGCCAAATTCAAGAGCTCCCAAGCCAAGGAGAAAATACTGAATTGAGAGAAAGGGAAAGATGGAGGGTGGTGACAGGCAATGCTTAAAACTTAAGTACTGGTGGAACTACAATCAAGATTACATAGGATTTAACAGCTTCCACATTAAAAGCTTAAAAGGTTTGGAATGTGCTATGGCAAAATAACTAGGTTCAGAACCTTGTAAACCTCAAATTTCCTTAGACTTATAATTGTTGAAAATTTCACCATTGGGATATTTCATACTTGGAAAATTTCTTACTGATAGTCTATTGGAATGGGAACTCCATTGGCATGGGAGGTTCCTTCTCTTCCCTTCTTAAGATTACTTTAGGACAGAAACCCTTTGCTGAACAATGGAAAGGACTTTGACCTATGCTTAAGCATAGAACAGGAATTTCTTTGAGTCTTGATTGATTTAGAATTGATACAATGGAGATACTTGGAATAAATCTCCACCCTATTCAGTCCTAATAGGATTGAGTAAGGGCTGCAGCCTAGATCAAAATTTAATTATTCCAATCTCTACCATACTCAAGTTATCAGGATTTAGAAAGGGCTGTAGCAAAGGAGTATAGATTTAATCATTTGAAAATATGACCTTCAACAGACATGTGCAAAAGCCAGAAACCTCTGGGCGGTCCTGGGTTAAGCGAGAGCCTCCATTGACAGGGAAATTGATGAAGAGTGATTGGTAGATGTGAGGACTGAGGGGAGGCAACTTGGATGGTGTCCTAAAAGATAGGAGGGTCTGGAGACTGAAGGAGGTGGTGTTTTTTTTGGGTCGGTGTTGTTCCTGGGCTCTGAGGAAGCTTGCTCTGAAGGAAGCTGAAGGTGGGGGCCTCTGAGACTGTTTCTCCATTTTGGACACGTGAGTAATAGGGACTGATCTCTTTTCTTTGCCCCAGCTATCTAAGGGCTTGGGCCTTTTGGCCCAGCCTAAACAGAAGGGGTATTTAAGCCCTATTCCCTTCTCTCCCCTTTCTCTCTCTATATATATCTCTAATTCCTTTCTTGCTCCTATTGTAATTAAACTCCAAAAGGGGCTGACGGCTGACTTGAGTTTTTCATTTAGGAATTACATAGCTGATTCCTTGGCGACCTTAAATTAATATATATCAGTCTTTTAAAGTGATTCCCTTGTAATATTGTGGCTGACCACACGGGAGTCTAAAGAATCCTCTCAATAAAACTTTTTCCTTGCCTTTTTACTATACTGTTTCACCACTTAGTCCTTTTTAAAAAAAAAAAAAAAACTTGGCTTAAAGACACAGCTGCTAGAACACGTGAGTATAAAAAACTTTTTCTCTTTTCTCCTTAAGTTAAATTGGAATCAGCAGTTTTTTCTTTTTCTTCCCTTTAATCTTAAGGGACAGCTGGGTAGCTCAGCGGATTGAGAGCCAGCCCTAGAGGCAGAAGGTCCTGGGTTCAAATCGGACCTCAGATACTTCCCAGCTGTGTGACTCTGATAGACAGAAAACAGCTGTTTTTAAATCTCAGCAACAGGACTCTAAAGTCCTGGCTGGAAGAACTGTTTCTAAATATCCTTTCCCTTAAGGAACAACTTCCTGGATTAGGAAAAAAAAAAACCCTGTGAAAAGTTTGTTGCTTTGCCCTGCTCCCCACGTGTTTTGTGAAATTACAAAATATACATATAAAAATGAGTACTACATTCTTTGACAATTATATGGCAGCTGAAGAAGTAGGGGCATTGAGGAATGAAGGATACCTCCAAATTTTTATATTAATAGGTACTGTCATTTTTGTACTCCTCAATACTATATTTAGAGATGAAAAAATAAAAAATATTGAGGATAAAATAAAACAAAATGAGGATAAAATAAAACAAAATGAGGATAAAATAAAACAAAATGAGGATAAAATAAAACAAAATGAGGATAAAATAGAAAATATTGAGGATAAAATAGAAAATGTTGAGGATAAAATAGAAAAAAATGAGGATAAAATAGAAAATATTGAGGATAAAATAGAAAATATTGAGGATAAAATAGAAAAAATTGAGGATACAATAGAAAAAATTGAGGATACAATAGAAAAAATTGAGGATAAAATAGGAAATATTGAGAATAAAATAGAAAAACTTGAGGATAAAATAGGAAATATTGAGAATAAAATAGGAAATATTGAGGATAAAATGGGAGATATGGAAGATAAAATAGGAAAAATTGAGGAAAAAATGCAAGCCCAATTAGAAGATCTAAAATGTTTCTTACAGGATCAATGGGCAAACACCCACTCTACCAGAAACAGACCTGTTTCTGAACCTTTGAATGAGGAAATTTCCTTCCCTGAAATAGAGATGGAAAACACCTTCCCTATAGCCCAGTTAACAGACTGCTTCTCTCGTGCAGTGCAAATCTTGTCTGAATTTAATCCCCAAAACCCTTCCCCTGCAATCCCAGCTTCTCATGTTCCTTCTCCTACAGAAAACCAAATTCCAATGCAAGGGAGATCTTGTCCTCCTAGAGAAACCTGTCTTTGTCAAACTGACCCACAGGTGCAAAATTCAACTAGAGGCCTGTTTCCTCTAAGAGAAGTACCTGAAATAGGACGAAATGGGGATGTGGTGACTTTAAGACATAGGATACCATTTACTCCCCAAGAAATAAATGAATTTACACGAAATATCCCCACATATGAACAAGATCCTTTTCTAGTAACAAAAAAGATGGGAGACATATTTTTTCAATATAATCCGTCTTACAAGGACGTTGAGAGCTTACTACAGGCTTTTTTAAGTGAACGTGAAAAAAATAAAATAATTGCTCATGTCAACAAAACCCGGGGGCGTAATGCAGCACATTGGCCATCTCAGGATCCCGAATGGGACTATAATAATCCTGAGGACTATCTACAACTATACCGTTGTAGAGAGGCCATCCTCACGGCCATGAAGGAATGTGCGGACAGTACAGATAAGTGGATGGAACTGGAAAAAATTAAGCAAAAGGAAAACGAAACACCCTCCAGATTTATGGACAGAATTATCGAGTTTGGGGACAGATACTTAGATTGGGACTTAAAGAGAATAGTTTAAGACAAGTTAGAAGAATCTTTGTAAATAATTCTTGCAAAGTAATTAAAAATTATTTTAAAACACAATGCCCAAGATGGTCAGATATGGACCTTGAAGAATTGCGAAAAACAGCTATATATGTTTTTAAGGGAAACGAAGAAAAGGAGAAAGAGAATAATGATGACATGGAGGAAATGAAGAAAAAAATGAGATGTGTAATAGATAGGATAACTAAATTAGAAAGTGGGCATGATAATGAACCAACGACAATTGCCCCTCTCCAGAAATCCAATTATCAATCCATTACTTGCCACTTCTGTGAGAAGAAGGGCCACAAAATGATGGAATGTAGAACCTTTCTTAAGATGTTTGGAAGGAATACACAGTTTAATAATGGTTTTAGAAATAATAACTATAGAAATTATGATAATGGTTATAGAAACCAAAATTCTAGAAATTATAATAATGACTATGGAAATAACTATAATGAATATAGAAATAAGAGCTTTAGAAACCAGAATTATAGAAATAGGAATTGGGAATTTAATGACAATGCTCAAATTGAAGAAAATTTTAATGATAATACTCAACAATATATGAGAAATGGCGCTCGTCCAAAAATTACTCGAGGTACTAATGACCCTCAGAGAGGTGCCCTTCAGGGGGGTGCCCAAGGAATATCCCAAACACAATGATGGTGCCCGGGGGGGGGCTGGGGCACAGGAATCAGAGGATACAACCTTTGATTTCCCAGACCCTGATGTCCTACTACCCGTTGTCCCTATCCACTGCCCTCCCCATACTAATGAACCCCATGTTACCTTAAAAGTGGGTAACACCTATTATGATTGTCTATTAGACACCGGAGCTTCCTGGTCTGTATTAAAGAGAACACCTGATTTACAATGTTATTCTATTGGCTCAGAGAATGTAATGGGAGTATCAGGAATAACCCAAAGAGTTAAAAGACTTCCTCCTAGAATGGTGTCTGTAGGACCCCTAGAGGTACAACACTCCTTCCTTTTGATGCCTGACTCCCCTTTAAATTTGCTGGGGAGGGACCTTCTATGCAAACTCAGAGCCACAATAACCTGCTCCCCAGATGGCTCATTATCATTAGAAGTACCAGAGGAATCTTTAAATTTACTCCCTGTACTTCTCTCTGAAAACCAGGAGGCAAAAGAACCTTCCATTTTTGAAATACCTAAAGATATACCGGAGTCTCTTTGGGCCACATCTTCTTCTGATGTAGGCTTACTTAAATCTGCTGTTCCTGTGCAGATAAAAACTAAATCTAGCCCACCTCCTTCTATCCCTCAGTATCCCCTCTCAAAGGAGGCAATTGAGGGTATTACACCAGTTATTAACTCATTAATAGAACAGGGAATAATAATCCCTTGCAAATCTGAATACAACACGCCCATCCTGCCAATTAAAAAACCAAAAAAAGGACCCGATGGCAAGCACATCTATAGATTCGTACAGGATCTAAGGGCAGTGAATAATCATGTTATAAAGAGACACTCCGTAGTTTCTAACATACATACTATTATTTCATCTATTCCTAGCACAGCTACATACTTTACAGTAGTAGACTTGTGTTCAGCTTTCTTTTCCATACCAATACATGAAAACTCCAGGCATATTTTTGCTTTCACCTGGAAGGGCTCACAATATACCTGGTGTCGGCTGCCACAGGGTTATGTCGAAAGTCCGAGCTTATTTGAGCAAATTTTGAGCCAAGACACAGACAATATAACATTTAAAAATAGCAAATTAATCAAATATGTAGATGATCTACTCTTGGCTTCAACAGATGCAGAAACATGTCAAGAAGATAGCAAACACCTTCTTTTGGAATTGCACAAAAGAGGACATAAAATCTCTAAGGATAAAGTTCAATGGTGTCTCCAAAAAGTAGAATATTTGGGATTCATCTTGACTGCGGGTGCTCGTTATATTTCTCCAAAACGAATTGAGAACATTCAAAAATTGAGTGCTCCTACCACTAAGAAACAGCTGAGAGCAATTTTAGGAGCAACAGGGTTTTGTAGACAGTGGATTCCTTGCTATGGGGAAATCACTAAACCCCTTATAGCATTAACAAAGGATTCGGTTCCTGAACCCCTCAAATTAGAGCCTGAACACTTGTCAGCTCTAACAGATCTGAAAAAGGCTATCATGTCTGCCCCTGCTCTAGGCATCCCAGATTACAACAAGCCATTTACTTTATATGTTCATGAGCGAAGAGGAGTAGCCTCTGGTGTGTTAACTCAGACTTTGGGACCTTCTCAGCGCCCAATTGCTTATTATTCTGCCCAACTAGACCCAGTAGCAGCAGGAGCACCACCATGCCTTAGAGGAGTAGCTGCTACAGCCTTACTAGTAACAAAAACCGTTGATTTAGTATTGGGATGTCCATTAACAATAATGTGCCCACATGAGATTGAAGCATTATTGGTAAAACATAGAACACAGGCATTCTCGGATCAGAGAATTACAAGGTATGAAATAACCTTATTAAATAGTGAAAATATTACCTTGAAACGCTGTTCAACTCTTAACCCTGCCACCTTGCTTCCAGATTTACCCACTTCAGGAGAACCACTACATAACTGTGAAACATTAGTGTCCATGGCAGAAAAGCCTCGAGATAATCTCTTGGACACTCCCTTAGAAAATGCAGATCTGATTTTATTTACCGATGGTTCCTCTTTTATGAGGGATGGCATACGTTACACTGGAGCTGCCGTAGTCTCAGAATTTGCCACTGAATGGTCAGCTTCACTACCTTCTAACATTAGCGCTCAAGGAGCAGAACTCATAGCTCTAAAACAAGCTTGTATAATTGCCAAGGATAAAAAGGCAACAATTTATACGGATTCTAGATATGCTTTCGGCATTTGTCACTCAGTCGGGATGCTATGGCTCCAAAGAGGATTTTTAACCTCAGCTGGAAAATCCATAGCTAATGCAGAAATTATTAATGAAGTTCTTTCTGCTCTCAAACTGCCTAAAGCCCTAGCTGTAGTTCATTGCTCTGCCCATACAGGTGGCTCTGACCCTGTCTCTAGAGGAAATGACCGAGCAGATGCCGCTGCAAAACTAGCAGCCATAGAAGGACCTGGATTAATTTTAACATTAACAACCACTGATAATTTAAATTTATCACTCTCCTATAATGAAAAGGAAGTGGAAAAATGGAAACAAAAATTTAAAGCAAAACAAATTAATGGAGTATGGGTGTCACCTGAAGGAAAACCCCTGCTCCCTAGAAGTTTCTATAACCAAATTTGCCAATCTATTCATAAAAATGGTCATTTTGGCACCCAGGGCATCGTGGACTCTGTCAAGAGAGTATGGATAGCCCCTGGTATAACTACTGTAGCCTCTAAAGTATGTTCAGCCTGTCCTATTTGCCAGGCATATAACCAACATGCATATCGTGGAAAAGCCTTTGGGGGACGTCCTCTGGCTTACACACCTTTTGAACATCTACAGATAGATTTCATAACAATGCCAAAGGCTGGACGTTATAAATTTTGTCTAGTAATTGTAGATCAACTAACCAGATGGCCAGAAGCATTTCCTACGACCCGAGCCACAGCAGATTTTGTTGCAAAGATACTTTTAAAAGAAATTATTCCTCGTTTTGGCCTACCAGCACGTATTGACTCCGATAGAGGGAGTCATTTTACCGATTCTGTCTTAAATCAAATATATTCTTGCTTGGGGATAACTCCAAAATTCCATGTTCCATATCACCCCCAGAGCTCAGGCCAAGTGGAGAGGATGAATAAAGAACTTAAGACTATGATTGGCAAATTATGCACTGAGACCCATTTAAAATGGCCTGAAATTCTCCCTCTGGCCCTATTTTATCTTAGAAGCAGGCCTAGAGGAGACTTACATATTTCACCATTTGAGATGCTTTTTGGACATCCGCCTATACAGGCTAAGCCTTTCTCCCCGGCTTATACATCGCTATTAGGGGGAGATATTACTATTGCTTCCTATATACAGGAGTTACAGCACAAACTACGTGAACTTCATGAATCCGGAGCTGCAGTACAAGCTGGACCATTAGACTTTTCTCTGCATGACCTGAACCCAGGAGATAAAGTTTATATCAAGAATTTCAAGCGAACTGGAGCAACTCAACCTTCATGGGAAGGACCATTCCAAATATTATTAACTACTCCAACATCTATAAAGATTGGAGAAAGAGACTCTTGGATTCACTGCTCACATGTGAAGAAAGCATCTTCTGCTGAGACTGATTGACTCTATCCTATCATAGGAATTGTGACTCTATCTTATCATAAGAATTGGAGATAATAATCCATAGACAAATGGATGCTGGTTTTTTTTCTCTCAAGAATATATTGAATTACTGATTTTTTTTCTTATTTTTTCTTATTTCTTTTCTTTTATTTTTTATCAGAATATTTGATTTTTTTTTCTCATTTTTTGTACTGAAGGTACACATAATTAATATTAATATTATTTTTTTCCCTGCAGTAATACAAGTTAATATATATACTCTTGCTATAATATCAATATATGCCTAAAAGCTTTAAACTATGGGAACCTGCCATTTATTGATAAAATATTATAGGACTGTGATTAATGTTTGTGTCTGATTCCAGGAAAAGGGATAAAAACAAGGAGCACAGACTAAACCTGAATAGTGCCAATAGAGCACACAAGAAATATTAAAGTGAGACTCGAGGTTGCGACGCTTAACTTATGTTTAAGTCGTAGGACTTCCTTGTATCTACACTCTTTTCGAAATACTCAAACAAGTAAAAAGCTTGACTATCATGCTGGCTCCCTATATCCCTGAGGAAAAAATCAGACAAGGGAATGACAATTCCCCATCAAAATAGAATTCTAATTCTTTCCTTCTTATATTATGGCAACTTCCTGTAGTCTTGGCTACAAATGGCTAAGTGAAATATTACTGCATTCTGTCCTACATACTTGTGGGATAGAAATTACTTTAAATTGGACCTATACAAGGTCTATTTTGAATTTTTCTTATGTTTTTGATTATTTTTCTATTCTTTTGATAATTGACACATACACCCCCATAACTGAACATTGCATTCTGAGCTAAACTTGATATATATTTTTTTAAATACTTACTTCAGGGGGGATTGTATTTTAATTTAAAATCTAAGAATTTTTGAATTTTTTTTTTGTTTCAGATTGTATTTTTATAAAAATCCAAGACTTTTGTTTAAGATTTTACTTTTATAAAAAATTCAAAGATTTTGATTTGTTCAAGAAAAGATCTTCAAGAAAGAAGCTTGAAACTTTTATATCCAGAGAATGAACTGTTGCAGAAAGATGCCAAAAACCTACACTTCATCAAGAAGATCAAGAATGAACTTTGGATGTGATTGATTGGACTGAACTTTTGATTGAACATTTATTGTAACATTTATGCCAAAAGGGACTGCCCCTAATTTGGCTTTCTGTCAATGCGCCTAGCAAACATTGGTTTTGCTTTCTTTTCTTTTCTATTTCCTCTCTCACTATTCTAATTTCTCTTAGAAAATTGAATATTGTGTATATCTTTAGTTAGAAGTGAATTTAGAACTACAAAATGATTATGTTAAATGATCAATGGGGAGACTAGTCTCCCAATGATCATCAGGGGGGATTGTAAACCTCAAATTTCCTTAGACTTATAATTGTTGAAAATTTCACCATTGGGATATTTCATACTTGGAAAATTTCTTACTGATAGTCTATTGGAATGGGAACTCCATTGGCATGGGAGGTTCCTTCTCTTCCCTTCTTAAGATTACTTTAGGACAGAAACCCTTTGCTGAACAATGGAAAGGACTTTGACCTATGCTTAAGCATAGAACAGGAATTTCTTTGAGTCTTGATTGATTTAGAATTGATACAATGGAGATACTTGGAATAAATCTCCACCCTATTCAGTCCTAATAGGATTGAGTAAGGGCTGCAGCCTAGATCAAAATTTAATTATTCCAATCTCTACCATACTCAAGTTATCAGGATTTAGAAAGGGCTGTAGCAAAGGAGTATAGATTTAATCATTTGAAAATATGACCTTCAACAGACATGTGCAAAAGCCAGAAACCTCTGGGCGGTCCTGGGTTAAGCGAGAGCCTCCATTGACAGGGAAATTGATGAAGAGTGATTGGTAGATGTGAGGACTGAGGGGAGGCAACTTGGATGGTGTCCTAAAAGATAGGAGGGTCTGGAGACTGAAGGAGGTGGTGTTTTTTTTGGGTCGGTGTTGTTCCTGGGCTCTGAGGAAGCTTGCTCTGAAGGAAGCTGAAGGTGGGGGCCTCTGAGACTGTTTCTCCATTTTGGACACGTGAGTAATAGGGACTGATCTCTTTTCTTTGCCCCAGCTATCTAAGGGCTTGGGCCTTTTGGCCCAGCCTAAACAGAAGGGGTATTTAAGCCCTATTCCCTTCTCTCCCCTTTTCTCTCTCTATATATATATCTCTAATTCCTTTCTTGCTCCTATTGTAATTAAACTCCAAAAAGGGCTGACGGCTGACTTGAGTTTTTCATTTAGGAATTACATAGCTGATTCCTTGGCGACCTTAAATTAATATATATCAGTCTTTTAAAGTGATTCCCTTGTAACAACCTAGAATCACCTATCCTGCAAAATTGAGTATATTCTTTTTGGGGGGCAGGGGTGGGGAGAATGGTAATTTATTAAATGGTAATTTATTAAAATAGAAGACTTTCCTAATTAAAAGACCAGATTTAAATAAAAAAATTTGCTATTCAAATACAAGATTCCAGAGAAGCAGGAAAAGGTAAACAAGAAAGAAAATTTAATGATTCAATAAGGTCAAATTGCTTTTATTCTTATATGGAAGGATGGAATTTATAACTCTTAAAAAAATTTTTTATCAGCATTAAAGTAGCTAGAAGGAGTATGTATAGACAGAGAGTATATAGGGTCAAGCTTATTAGGAGGATGTGATATGCAAAAAACCCCAGGATAAGAGGATTGCATGGAGAGGAAAGGGAAGGGAGAAGTAGGACAGATAAATTATCTCACCTTAAAAGGCATGAAAAAACTATTACAGTGGAAGGGGAAGATGGAGGGTGGTGACAGGCAATGCTTAAAACTTACTCTCATTAGAATTGGCACAAGGAGAGAATAACAACAATACTCATTTGGTTTTAGAATCCTATCTTACCATATAGAGAAGGAAGGTAATAAGAAAAGTAGGAGTAATAGAAGGGAGGGGGAAGTGAAGAGGGTGATGATTAAAAGCAAAACACTTGTGGGGAAGGACAGAATGAGAAATAACAGGAACAGAAGGGGAAAATAAGGTAGAGGGGCATATACCATCAGTAAGCAATCATAATGGTGAATGTGAATAGAATAAGTTTACCCATAAAAGAGAAACAGATAGCAGAGTTGATTAAAAATAAGAATCTTACAATATGTTATTTTACAAGAAACACATATGAGGTAGGAAGACACACAGAAAGTAAAGGTAAGGGGCTGGAGCAGAACTTATTTTGCCTCATCTAAAGTAAAAAATCAGGAGCAGCAATCATGATCTCAGACAAAGCTAAAACAAAATTAGATCTAATTAAAAGAGATAAGGAAGGAAATTACATTTTGCAAAAAGATACTATAATGAAATAACATCAGTAGTAAACATACATGCTCCAAATGGTTAACCCTCCAAATTTATAAAGGATAAATTAAATGGGCTTCTGGAGGAAATAGACAACAATAAAACTAGACTAGTGGAGGACCTCAACATTCCCCTCTCAGATCTAGATAAATTGAATACAAAAATGAGTAATAAGTGAAGTAAATGAATAAAATTTTAGAAAAGTTAGAACTAATAGATCTCTGGAGAATACTGAATTGGGAATAGAGGGGAATATACCTTCTTTTCAGCAGGATATGGCACCTATACAAAAACTGACCACCTATTAGGACATAAAAACTTCACAACCAAATACAGGAAAGCAGAAATAATAAATGTATCCTTTTCAGATCATACTGCAATAAAAATAATAATCAATAAGGGTTCACAGAAATAGAATTCAAAAGTTAATTGGAAACTAAACAATCTAATTGTAAAAAGGGGTAGATTAAAGAACAAATTATAGAAACAATAATTTCAGGAAGGAGAATGTTGATGAAGAGATAACATATCAATATTTATGGGATAAAGTCAAAGTAGGTTTTAGGGGAAATTTATATCTTTAATTGCTTACATTAATTAGAGAAAAAGCAGATCAGTGAATTGGAATTCAACTAAAAAAGCAGTAAAAGAACAAATTAATCCCCCCCAATTAAAGACCAAATTGGAAAGCCTAAAATTCAAAGGAGAAAGTAATAAATTTGAAAGTAAGAGAGTCATTGAACTAGTGAATAAGACTAGGAGTTGGTTTTTTGAAAACAACAACAATAACAATAGCAGCAAATAAAACAGCACTGATTAATTTGATTAGTTGGCATTTATACCAGGAATACAAGGATGATTCAATATTAGGAAAATCATCCACATAATTGACCAGATGCAGAAAAAGCCTTTGACAAAATGCAACACTTATTCTTATTTTAAAACATTTGAAAGTGTAAGAATATATGGATTATCCTTTAAAATGATAAGAAGTATCAATCTAAAACCATCAGCAAGAACCATCTACAATGGGGATGTTAGAAATATTCCCAATAAGATCAGGGGTGAAGCAAGGATGCCCATTATCACCACTATTATTCAGTGTTGTACTAGAAATATTAACTTCAGCAATAAGAGAAGAAAAAGAAAGTGAAAGAATTAAAGTAAGCAATGAAGAAACTAAACTATCACTCTTCATAGACAATATGATGGCATACTTAGAGAATCCAAGAGAATCAACTAAAAAACTAGTTGAAATAATTAATAACTTTAGCAAAGTTGCAGCATACAAAATAAACCCACACAAATCGCCAGTGTGTCTGTATATTACCAACAAAATTTAGCAATAAGAACTAGAAATAGAAATTCCATTTAAAATATCTCTAGATAATACAAAATACCTGAGAATCTACTTGCTAAGACAAATATAGGAATTATAGGAACATGAAACACTTTGCATGTAAATAAAGGTAGATCTAAACAAATGGAAAATATTAATTGTTCATGGGTAGGCAGAGCATAAAAACTACAATTCTACCTAAATTAATTTATTTATTCAGTGCCATACTAATCAAACTAACAAAATATTAATTTATAGAACTAGAAAAAATAATAACAAATTTTATCTGGAAGGATGTCAAGAATATCAGAAGAATTAATGAAAAAAATGTGAAGGAAAGTGGTGTAGCAGTATCAGATCTCAAACTGTATTATAAAGCAGTAGTCATCAAAACTGGCTGGTACTGGCTAAGAAATAGAATGGTGGATCAATGGAATAGATTAGATATACAACATACAAGGACAAATTATTTTAGAGATTTAGAGTTTGATAAACTCAAAGAACTCAGCTTTTGAGATATGAACTCACTATTGGATAAAAACTTCTAAGAAAATCAGAAAACAGGATAGCAAAAGTTAGATATAGATCAATATCTCACACCCTATACAAGATAAGGTCAAAATGAATATACAATTTAGATAAGGATTATACCTTATGTAAATTAGGGGAATATGGAATAATTTACCTGGTAGTTCTATAGAAAAGGGAAGTATTTGTGACCAAACAAGTGATTGAGAGCATTACAAGATGTAAAACGAATAATTTTTATTACATTAAATTTAAAGTAGTTTTATACAAACAAAACTAATGTAACCAAGCTCAGAAAGGATATGACAAACTGGGGTGAATTTATAGCAAATTTCTCTAATAAAGGTCTAATTTCTCAGACATATGGAGAACTAAATCAAATTTATAAGAATGCAAGTCATTCTTTAACTGACAAATGATCAAAGGATATGAAGAAGCAGTTTTCAGACAAAGAAATCAAATCTATCAATAATCATGAAAAAAAATTCTGTCATTCAATTAGAGAATTGGAAATTAAAACAATGCTGGGTACCACCTTGTAACTATGAGGTTGGCCAATATGGTAATAAAGTGATAAATGTGGGAGGGAGTGGCAAAATTGGGACACCAATGCATTGTTGGTGGAGCTGTAAACCAATTCAACCATTCTGGAGGGCAATTTGGAATTATGCCCAAAAGGCTATAAAACTGTATATACCCTTTGATCCTGAGATCCTAGGTCTATATGCCAAAGAGGTAATAAAACAAAAAAGAGGAAAGGACCTACTTTTACCTGCTTTTGTATCAGTTCTTTTTGTAATGGCAAAGAATTCTTTAGTAGTGAAAATTGAAGAGAAGTCCATACTATTGTGCTATAATAAATAATGAGCAGGATGATTTCAGAAAAAGTTATAAAGATCTGTATAAAATGATGCATGTGAAATAAGTAGAACCAGAACATTATACACAGCAACAAAAATATTATATGATGATCAACTGTGAAAGGCTTAATTACACTCAGCAATACAATAATCCAGGAAAATTCTGAAAGACTTATAAGAAAGAATACTATATAACTCCAGAAAAAGAATTTCTTTAGGTGATCAGGAAAAAAGGAAAAGAACCTGTATAACCTAAAGTTGGGAGGACTAGTATTCAAACCTGATCTCAGACACTTTCTAGCTATGTGACTCTGGACAAGACATTTAACTCTTTGCCTAGCCCTTGATCTTCTGTCTTATGACAGAATTATTATTATATGTTATTAAGACAGAAAGTAAGGTTTTTTTTTAATTGAATCTCTCATTGTGGTAGCAAAGGACAGAAAAATGAAGGGATGCCCATTATTTGAGGAAGAGCTAAATAAGTTGTTGCCTATGGTTGTGATGGAATACTATTATGCCATAAAAAATGATGAGCTGGTTAATTATTTTTTTAAAATGGAAAGAACAACATAAGTTTATGAAGAGTGAACCAAAAGAACCAAAAGAACATTATACATAGCAATATTATTTGAGGAATGATTTGTATGTGTCCACATCCATAAAAGAACTGATGAATAGAAATAAGCAATATATATATATATATATATATATATATATATATATATATATATACACACACACACAATCAAACTATACCTCCTCCTCTAGCATGGGGAGGGAAGGGGAAAAGAGAGATACCTGAGAATTTTAATGTAAAGAAAACATAGGAAGATGGTCAAGGGATTGGTTTATTATCTTGTCTATACCACTTATGTGACCTGAGAAGTCACATAATTTTTCTGCGACTTTACTTTTCTCATATGTAAAACTGGGATAATGACATACTATCTTCCTCACAGACCTATTGTGAGAACCTTGCTAGATCATGCATCCAAAATACTATCTAACCACATCCCAGCTATGATTTACCTTTCTGGGTTTCAGTTACTTCATCTATAAAATGGGAGGCATAGATGTTGAACTAGATCTTCAATATTTTTTTAGAAAGAAGACCCTAGGGAACGTGATTTTTTGCATAGTTAATCTTTTAGCAGTCAACTGGGGTCTCTACTCCCAATAGCTTTGAAGTCCCTGGAATACATCACTCTAGCAGTCTGTTATTTCCCATCGCTGACACCCTACTACCACCAAAGCCTGTTCACTGACTAGGGGCTGAATTTAGTATATCTCAGGAGGAGAAAGGTAGTGAGTCATAGAAGTGATAGAAAGGTGGAGAAGAGACCCAAGCATAAAAAGCATTTTGGAGCATCCTTTTTATAAAAGGGCAATTTAAGGGACATTGTGGAAGGTGGGTAGCCTCAACAATCTTCATTGAAACCTACCAAAATTTCAAAATATATTGGCATATCCAAATCTACAGGTTAAGAATACTTTAACAAGATGACTGCAAAGATTCTATTGACATATTAAAACCTACAATTGCATTAATCATGTCCAAAGAACCAGAACATCAAACAAAAAATGTATTTTATAACAAAAAGTGACTCTTCAATCATCTTTATTTCATTTAGAGACTATGTGAATGATATTATTCTATTAAAAAGAAGAATTGGTTTTTACCCCATCATTTGGAAGGATTTCTATTAAATGGAATGATTAGGAAAGTGAGATGTCATGATAATATCACTCTTCTGTGTACTAGCTCCCTGATCACTGCTTCTGAGTTTTTTTACTATATAGTAAGTTTCTCACCAGCTCAAAGCTTCTGAAGCTTCCCAATAAAGCACACTGACCATACTCTTCTCTCACTCAGTCAACTTGCTGTCCTAGACCAACCCTTAATGCAGAACTACATAGTAGAAGGAAGGGAAGAGACACAAGTTCAAAGAATTTTGAGACACACCCTTAGCAGAGTCCGGTGGGACTAATTCCCAACTCCTTTAATACCAATGTAAGAAGCTATTAAAGTTAAAGAGAGAAATGGTAAAAGTGGACAATAGATTCATCTACAATAGCTATCAGTATTTCCCTACAACTGGGTACCAACTGGATGCTTTTACTCTCTTAGAGGCAAAGATGTCATTTAATCTAGGGAGTCTGAGAGAATAGTCAACAAATTTCAGGGTGAAAGAAAAGGAGCATAGTAATGTCAAATATTCTGAAGGGAAAAGATTATTGATAAGAAGTAGTTTTGGCAAGTACACCAAGGAAAAGTTCAAAATGAGTGATAAAAATAGACAAAAGCTGGTTGAACAGGAGAGATGAGAAAAAGAGTAACCTCAATAGACAAATGTCTTGCACAAAAAAGAATTAAGTAAAAAAATCTCCTGAAGATGTTTAAAGTGTTTTAACAAATTTGCTAAAATATGAGAAGAGCAATAAAAGAATTTAATGGAAAAGATGAAAATTATAACTCTTAATAAAGAAATCACCAAATCTAGATCCAGATTAAAAAACAAATAGAAAAAAGTCAGTTATATTTAATAAGTCACAGCAAAAGAGAATTAAATATAAAAAAGAAGTGGATGACGAAAAATATTGGAGCATTCTTAGAGGTAAAAGAACTATAGACACTGTAGAAAATAAATACTGAATTTGAAAATGATGTTGCAAAGATATAACTTAAGGATTATACTTTTAATAAAATCAACATAAATAAGAATACCATGCTTCAAGAAATTATATGGAAAAATTGCCCTCAAAATTGGAATCAGCAACATTAAAAGAGAATCTCAGAACACCAATGGGAAAAAACCCATAAGATTAACATGTTAGAAAACATTGTGATCAAGTTTCAGAACTAATCCTTCAAAGAACAAATTTTGTTAGTAACAAGAGAAAATAATACTTCAAATTATAACGAGAACTAAACAAAATGGTACCATGGTTCTATGTCATTCTAAGATGATTCAGTCTAGTCTCCTGGTAGTTTATATTTGATATTGGAATGAAATGAGATACTCACAGATTGTTAAATAGTTATAGAAGGAGATTTACTTAACCACATCAGGAAAAAAAAATAATCTCAAGAATATACATTGAAGTCACCCTGAGTTGACTTAACTGAAGTTATCCTGTCTGAGCTGTCCATCAGGGTCTTCTAACTAAGAATTGGAACCAAGCTGGAATACTCTATAGTGGGGGTCATGTGTGTTACTAACTACCACCTGAGGACAAGAAGTGACTGGGACCCCAGGAAAACATGGTTCAGGAAATGTTGAAAAGGGTCATAAGAACAAAGGAAGGATGCGGTGACCAAAAAACAAACAAACAAACAACAGAGGAAAGAGACAAAAAAAAAAAAAGGATCAGATTTTCCCAACTTCCTATTAAAACTAGCTTGGCATCTCTACTGGGAATGAACATTTCTCAAGAACAGGTTCTACCCAAGGTATCCATCATTAGATTTCATGAGATCTTTGAACTCAGAAGGGAAAAATTACATCTTTATTTTTACTTAACCTCAAACTTATATTTAGCATTTTTTTCAATTATTCAAAAAATTATTCCAAGAAATGTTACATTGGTTTCACCATACTGCCAAAGGGATCCATAACACACACAAAAGCTAAGAACTTATTTTTTAGAAAATCCAAGTATAACCTAAGCATCACAGTTAATGCTTCAAATATGAGTGAGAAGTGTAATTGCTGAGAGGTAGGGAGAAGAGAAATCTTGGTCTTTGCTCATATTTTAAGAGAAAAGACATACCATTCCAATGCTTCTTCAAGACTCTGAAGGAAGAAAGACTGAGAAGAAGCCGGCACATAGTGGAGATGAAATGATCGTATCTCTATTCACAGCTTACTGCTTAGTGCAGGTAGACTTTAGAGTGAGATCTCAGAAACTTTCTTTAGGTTGAACTTGGTTGTCTTGCTTCTAATTGAATAACATTCCCTCAGGATTGTCTGGCTTATATATTCCCCTATTTATATTTTGTCTGATTTGTTTCGCTATCTGCTTGAGTGAATGGGTTTACTTACTATTCACTGTTTTGTTTTGTTTTTTATGGTGTAACATATCTAGTGGTAAAGGGGATCAAAACTGAATACATAGATTGGGAAACTTTCCCCATTGAGAGATTGCAATCAGGAATATAGGCTTTACCTAAAATAAAATTTCCCAAGACAATTTCCCTAAACGAACAATATTTAAGAGAATTCCAGCCCAATGTGTTCTCTCTCTCTCTCCATCTCTTTCTTTCTGACTCTCTTCCTCTTTCTCTGTCTCTGTCCCCCTGTCTATGTCTCTATCTCTCTGTCTCTGTTTCTCTCTATCTCCTGGAAAATGAATTAGAACAGAGTCTTGATGCATATCCACAGTTAAGAGTTTAATATGAATGATGGTTCAGTAAAGACTGAAAAGTAGTGAGAGTTAGGTAAGAGGAGACCCAAGAGTGAATAGTGTCAAGAAAACTCAAAGAGAAGAGAACATCTAGGAGAAGCAAGCAATCAAACTCAATAAATGCTTCAGAGAGGTCACGAAGAATGCTAATTAAGAAAAGGCTCCAAATCTGCCAATTAAAATATCATGGGTAACTTTAGAGAGAAGGCTCAGTTGATATCAGAGGCCAGCAAAGTATTAAAGTTTATGTTGATTTGATTTGGAAATTTGGAAAATTCTTTTTAGAATTCTTTTATCTTTTCATCTTCTGTAACAGATTATTTTTGATACTCTTTTTTGTAAATGCTTGCCATGAGCATTGCCTTCATTATAAAATGATCAAATATCCTGTGTAATAATGTTTATTTTTGTTGAGGTATGAAATAAAAACCATACCACCTATACCTTTGTTTGGTTCTCCAAAAAGTGTCCACAAGACATCTTTCCATTTAGTTGAAAATCCTTGTTTTTTTCTGGTTTGATTTACAGTAAAAATGTGATGATTAATATTATTCATTTCCTCTAGTTGTATGTCTAGAAATTGATCATGGGCAAGGCTCTCATACTTGGAGTATAATTGCCAATATACATAGATAGTTCCAAACTTTTACAATTCTTCTTCCTCCTTTTCCATAATTCTTTGATTATCATTATGCTAGTAGAAAGGGACCACACAGGATTTAAAACCACCTTTTTTTTGTTTGCCTTTGTTTCATAAATTAAAATATCCAAAGAAATCATCACAAAATAATTTTCCAATATTGAACCTCTTCATATTTAACTACACTGGCTATAGGAAAGCAAAGTTGGTCTGCTGCTAGGACATCTTAAAGTCTTTCCAATATGATAAAACTCATCAGAACTGACACTTCCCTGACATAGCCCTTCAAAACTAAGAGTCATCACTGTGTCACTAGGAAGAATTGGAATAGGACTTTGTGCAAATGAAAATGCTAGATAATAAAAAATTAACCACTCACAACAAGTACAAAAGAAGAATCTTGAAAATTAGAGGACAAATTGAGGCACTTAAAAAAAAGACTACAGAACAAATAAAGAAAACCAAAAGGTAATTTTAAGAGAACAAAATTGATAAAAACAATAACTAATGTAAAGAAAAAGAAAGAACAAATGGTTAAAATAAGAAATTTCATCCTTCACAGAAAATAGAAAGGAAATTTTTAATTTGTCAAAAATTAATATACAAAATTATTTGTCAGAAAAGCTGAGAATTAAGCTATTTAGTGAGTAGCTATAAATGTATAAAATATGAAAATAAAAACCCTAATAAATATAGGTTTTAGACCTAGTGTAGAAAAAGAAATTGAACAAGTTATAAATGAACTATAAATGGAGAAAAACCCCCATCTAAGAAAATATAAGAAAAAAATCCTAGAAAACAAAACTCATTTTTAAAAACGAGTTTTGTTTTCTAGGTAGAGCTAAAAAAATGACAACTCTGTAAACCTCTTTTTATGTGATAAATATGCTTCTAAACTCAAAACAGAGAGAATCAAAGTGGGAAAAGATAACTATGAGCCTATCTTACCAATGAATATTTATACAAAGATTTTATATATATAATATATAATTAAATAATACACACACACAAACACATATATCTTTATACACACACACACACACACACACACACACATATATATATATATATATATATATATATATATATATATCCAACTGGGGCCTACAGAAATATTTCTAGAAAGTAATTCTGTCATGGGAGGAAGAATTTTGACCATCTGCAAAACCATTAACATAGACAAGTAAGATAAGCATCAAATAAGAACAACAAAAAGATATTTCAGTAGATGCTAAAAATAAAAACCCTTAATAAAACAAAATCCTCATTTATGTTAAAATTGCTTTAAAATCATACTTTTAGAATGTCCCTCTTTAAAACCAAAAATCTAGCATAGTTTAGCAATAAAATAAAAACACTAAAAATCTCCCCAGTACAAACAAGGGTAAAATAAGGATGTTTTCTTTCTCTAAACTTTGACATATTTCTAGATCTAATAGCTTTCACAATATGACAAAAGAATAAAGTTTAAGGACAATAATTATGAAAACCTAAAAAGTTAAGTAATCAAGCATGACTCCAGAAATCTTACAATGAATCAAGCTTCTTACTCAATGGCAGAGGAGTGATGGATTAGAGGCATAGAATGAAATATATATTTTTTGAAACATGGCCATAAGGAGGTTTGTCTTGCTAGTTTATATTTATTTTCAATGGAGGAAAGCTTTTTTGGAGGTGGGAGAAAACTTGGGGAGGGGAAGAGTAACGAAAGTGTTACCACAAAAAAAGAAGAAAAAGAAAAGAACATCAATAAAATGTTATTTTCAATATAAGGAATAAAGAATTTTACAATAAAACACAGACTGTCAGGGAAGTGTTTGAAAGAATATGTTAATTTAGAAAATATGTATGTAATAGACATGGTATCCTATTCTATCCTACTTTTCTGTTCTTTAAGTAGGAAAATATTCATTCGTTGAGGTCTGTCAAGTTCATAATAACAAAAAAATAAAGAAAAGAAAAATTAAAAGTGCAAGCAAAGAAATATTTAGATTCAGCAGATAACATGAGAAGTTGATAATAATTATTATTATTGCTAATGATTATGACATTTATATAGTACCTACTATGTGGAGGGCACTGTACTAAGTGCTTTATGAGTATTATCTTATTTTATCCTCACAATAATTGTGGGAGGATTTGCATTTATTCATACCTGGGAAGTAGGTACTATTATTATCCTTTTTGTCCTGTTGTTGTGACTTGACTTAGGACATACAGCTAGTAAATGTCTGAGACTGGATTTGAACTCATGTCTTCTGATTCCAGGCTTGGTGCTCTTTCCACTGCAGTGCCTAGCTGGCTGAATTATTTAGAGAACTTTAAATTAAAATAACATTTTATTTGGAAAGACACAAAGTCTATGTCATAGATCTAAATCTCATAGACCCTATAGTTAGCCTCCTCATTTATAGAAGAAGAAACTGAGGTTTAGGCATTTTAAATGCAGTACTCATGGCCACACAGGTATTCAGCTTCAAAAGTGGGATTTGGACACAGGTTTTGTGGCTATAAAGACTGTGCTTAGTCTGGTATATTACAAGAATCTTGAGGGGCATAAACGAAGAGAAGTATGGATGACAGGAGCATAAAATCACCAATCTTCAAACTATGTGATGTAGCAATACCCATAAATACTATTTAGTATGACTTTAAAAACATAAAAGTAGATCAGCAGGATAGGGTTGATGATCAGGAAAAAGAGGTAATTGAAAACATCAGCCCAGTGTCTGATAAACTCAAAATATAAATCATTAAAGAAAGGATTTCTTTTCTGATCAAAAAGAAAAACCAACTTGGGAAACCAGAAAGCATTAACCTTAAAGTGTGTGTACCTCAATATAAATGATCATATCATTAAAAAATTAGAAGAGAACTAGATTATAAACTTTTCTCAACTGGGAAGAAAATAGAAGAAATCAGTAAAGATAAGAGAATTTTGGTTGTACAAAAAAATACATTTTCCCAAAGAATTATGATCTAAAAATTACCACATGAAAATATATTCCAAATCAGTAATTGTAGGAAAGGAATAAGTTAAAAGAACTCTGAAATTTTGTCTCACATCCTAGAAATCAGCAAAGATGAGGGAAAAAATACTGTGCCTATGTGTATGCTCCAGAGTTCAGTGTGCCCAAGTCCCACCAAACAGATGTGTAGTTCAGAATATTTAATAAGTAGTTAATGAAGCAGGACTTCATATTTAGAGAAAGAGTAAGGTAGAATACATAGATTGGAGAGTCCACTGCATAGAGATGATCATTGAATCCATGAGAGTGAGTACAGATAAAAGGGTCCTATAACAGAACATCGGGGGAACTCACAGTTAGTGGGAATGATCACAATAGGAGGACATGTGTAGAAATGCATCTCTGTATATTTAAATAAATCTGTGTTTTTGACTCAAGATTTCCTTTCAATGATATCTGAAAAGAAACCATCCACACTTGCCCACCCTGTATGACTTGAGCATATTTTTGCAAAAATTCTCCACCCAGGGGTCAGCTAAGTGGCCCAATGGATTGAGAGCCAGGCTTAGAGTTCAATTCTAATTGATTCAATCTAATTCAGGTCCTAGGTTCAATTCTGACCGTAGACACTTCCTAGGTATGTGTGACCCTGGGCAAGTCACTCAATCTTGCCTATCCATTTCTGCTCTTCTGCCTTGGAACCAATACTGATAATAAAACAGAAGGTAAGGGTTTAAAAAATGATCACCTAATATATTGGATCACTTTATTCTGATATTTCAAGAATACAAATGGAGAATTATAACCATTCATTTGTTTCATCCCTTGGCTCTTACCATGTAACCATTCCACCCTCTTTTCCCCTTATGATGACATCCTTTTGTTCAGAGTTCCTTATGGCTGGTATTACAGCCTATTTACATCTAACATGAGTCTCTCTTTTGTTCTCTCAGTGTTAGGAGTTTTTAGATCTTCAGAAGCAGTAGTGTTCAATGATTCACTGTCAACATATCTGGGTTCAACTTATCCATCTGTACTAGATATACCCATTGCTGGAAAAGCTCTAGTCCATCAAAATGCACAATGGAATCATGGCAATAGATAGTCTTCGTCTGTGTTTTCTTCTGTGTCTAGACAAGCCAATCTCCTTTGAGTGATTATAGACATCTTCTAGAAAACTGCAGTGTTCCTGTTTTTAATCCAATCATGATAATGTATCCTACAAACAGGATCATCAGGAAGACTTTGCCATCCAAAGGGAATCCTTCTTCAACCTTGCTGCATCTCCTCTGGCATAATGATGAACACCTTTAGTCAGTGTATATCTCCATGTTTTATCCCTCACCTGATGTTTATTGATAAAGGTTTGTTGAAAGAGGTTTTTTTCTGTAGTTATATCTTCAGAGGTATCTTAAATGATCTTGATGTATGGATGGGATTCCATATTACCTACATCCTTTAGTTAATGATGAAATATTGATGAAATAATGATGAAATAAAAGATAAAATCTATAATTGAACCTCAGTTTTGAAAGATTGCTTGTCTCCTACTAAAACCTCTCAAGGATTCTCTCAATTCATGTAGAGATGGCTCTGAACACATAGGTAAGTAGTCTCCTGGTGACTTTTTTTCAGTACATTTTCCTCATGCTTTTAGTAAAAAACACAAACTACGTTGCATTTTGGTTCCTCAAAACCTTCACAAAAGTAGCACTTCTAGCCAAGATCTACTCTCTATATATATTTGGTCCAATCCAATTGCTTTTCCTATATATTTTTTCTCTTTAGTAGTACTTTCTTTTTTAAAATACATTTGGAACTTTTATGTTAGGGTCCAAATATGACAGTTCCACCATCCTTGATAGAACAGGCAGTTGGTTGAAATGTTTTTTACAAATCTTTTCCATTTTTCTTCTGTTTGTTGTTCTCAACATTGGCATTCTCAAAATTGATATTTCTCAAATGTTCTTGAGATCACTTTACTTAGTTGGACATCTTGACAAGCTTTGTTAAACTCATTTTGCTTTCCACTGTTTCTCTTTGCTTTGTGAGACAATAGTATCCATAATTGTCCAACTCCTATCATTTTAAGATTTTATAAATTAGTGTATAGTTTAAGCTGTTATCTTTGGCAGCCAACTCTTTTGGTGAGTCAGATGTTTGCCATCTAAGGTGCTTTCTGGTCTCTTTTGCTCTCTTTATTGGGGCAATTAATTTTCATTGGTTGAAATTGTTATAGGCAGTGTCAATGTCATTTCTATTGTCCATTACCAAGTTTTATTTTAATTATTTGTTTTAGTAATTTAATGGTAAGTCATTTCAATTGTATTCTATCTTCTACTCATTATTATTCTATCTTCTTGGATTTAAAAAAAATAATTTTGGTCCTGGTTCTGATGAGTCAGTGGTCTGACAGCTGCCTCAGAGAGAACTCCCACATCAATAACAAGCCAGCAAGTCTTTTCCTGTCTGTTTAACTATAACCTATTTTGTTTCTTATGGTGCTATGTGCTGTTTTTCATGGCTAATGCTTAAAAATCCCTTTTTTGAAGAAACTGTCTATAATATAAAGACATGAGGTTTCTGTATAATCCACAAGTCTCTTATTCTCTCATTCCTTTTTTTCTGAACCATGCACTAAAGTCATCAAACGTCTAAACAATATAACTCAAAGAAGGTATGTCAAGTTGATTGGTGGGAAGACCTTCTCAAAAGAATCCTTTACCCCTTCATCATCAACAATTGGCATATATATATATGTATATATATATACATATATATATGCATATAATATTATCCTAGTGGTCTCTTTGCATATATTTCTCCTTAGTTTACAATTCATGGTAAACAAGTAGTCTATGAAATAATATTGTTGCCTTGGGGACTATAATGGAACCCACTCTGCCAACCTTTTTTCTTTACCTCTTTAAGAAGTATCTGTTAGCCACCCTTATATTTAGTTGCAACATCTTTTTTTTTTATTTTGGCTTCATATATTGCAAGAATCCAAGGCTGATATGACTGAGTTCCTCCAGCAATATGTCTATTCATGAGTCACTGGAAAATTATCTCATATTTAGAAAACTAATAGACAAATTGAAGCTCATATGCTATCTAAATACTGCGTGATTCTTAGCACTGTCTGCCTCGCTTCCTACCATTCAGCCACCATCAGTCATGGATAGTTTCTATCATGATGGAAAAGCTTCAAGAATGACCAACTGTATATACATATCCATATGTATACATGTACATACACATGTATATACATGCATATGTGTGCATATACACGCCTACATACATACTGACTCTTCCCTCCCCCAATTTTCCAACAATTTTTCAGAATACCCAGGTTCTAAATCTGGGCTCATGAATGATTAACTATGTGGTAAAATCTTTTACCTCTCTGATCCCTAGTTTCATGATCCATAAAAGTGAAATGGAATGGAAAAGCTCTGCAATTTGCTAAGCATCATAGATACAGACACAAAATGAAGCAGTCCCTTCTGGCAAGGAATTCACATTCTAAACTGGTACGACGACACATAAAAAAGGGTTCCATTTTATGTCAAGATAGAAATTGTAGGTGGGTCTTGAGGTTTGGCCAGAAAAGTAGCAGGGCAGATGGTAAAGCCCCTGAAGATCTTGGGGAACAATGGCAAGACAGATTGTCCCCAACAAATGACTTCTGGTGAGACAGTAGTGGGTCCAAAAATCAGGGGAGAACAGGGCTTTGGGTTATCTCTTGTCAATGTGCTGATAGAGGTGTGGGTGGGGCAAGATCTGACAGTAGGCATCTAACACATGGTGAGAAGTGGGCAATCAGGCTTTGCTTAAAGTAGGGATGTGTTCAGGGATCTCTAGTGAGGCAGCTGGTAGTTCTGGTTCATTGTAGAACTGCCTTTGGTGGGCTGTTATGGGGGAGTAGTTCCCTTAGGATAATAATATCTTCCAGCCTACATGTGGTTGTTATGCGGATCAAATGAAACACTGTATGTGAAGTTCATTTACAATCCTAAAAAGCATCATATTATATTTAATATGGATATATGAAGCATTAGAGGCTTAGGCTTCCCTGGCTTTCTTTCATTTAAGTTTTGAACAGACTGGTTTCCTTGGTAGAGAATAATAATAACTCTATGAGAAGTAGCCTTTACATTAAATATAGATGTATATGTATAAGTATATATAGATACACAATATGTATACATAGTAAGGTGTGTGATCTCCCAGGGGATAAATGATCCTACACAGCCCTCACTAATGTCTGGTTGTGCCTCCCACTTTTCCCAGGCTAAGAAATTGCCCCAACTTCTATCCTTAGAACTAACATTGATTATGCAGCAAGGGTGAGTGGCAACTGATTTCTTTTATATAAAGGGGAATAAACACTATTAATAGAAGGAACAGAGAAGCACTGGGGAAGGGGAACAATCTGTGAATGCATTCAGGCTCTGTGAGATGCTGCCAACTTTAGCAGAGAACTGGCTGGTCTAACTCCTTTCTGAGAGAGAGAGAGAGAGAGAGAGAGAGAGAGAGAGAGAGAGAGAGAGAGAGAGAGAGAGAGAGAGAGAGAAGAGAGAGAGAGAGATAGTAAGAGAGAGAGAGAGAGAGAGAGAGAGAGAGAGAGAGAGAGAGAGAGAGAGAGAGAGAGAGAGAGAAAGAGAGAGAGAGAGAGATTGACTGGAACACTCTCTTCCTACTCTCACTAAGGGAAGTTGGGGTCCTGCAATCATATAAGGTCTAATCAGCACTGAATCCTCTGGTCACTATATTTCTCAACCCCTAAACAGTTGTATTGCCAACTATAGCAGCAGCATCAGTCACTTCTGATAGAAAAATATGACAGGAAAATGTAACATTCAATACTGAAGGAAAAATAATCAAAGAAATTTATTAGAAATCAGGGAAAATCTGGGAGCCCTGCTGCACATATCCTGTGATAAAACGCTAACATGAAGATGGACAGAACAATGATGCAAATATTCATGTAGCACATGTTGGCATGAATAAAAACCCTGTTGCCTAAAATAAGTGACAGTAATTTGGGGGGAAGCCCAGTACCTTGAAAGGGATGAACATTCCAAATTAAACATACAAATCTGCTCCATTTGCTAGTGTAACTAAAATTCAAAATAATATTGAGGGAAGAAAAGAAGACTTAAGCATGAGGTCTTGAAGTGCCCTAACATTACCTACCCATTGCCAGTGCTCCTGGTCCAAACAAAGTCAAGATGATCTTACAAGTGGACATATCCCAGTGACTGTCTCAAGAGAGCTAGAATTTATTCATACAACCATTTGCTGTTGATTTAGCATTTGAGGTTATGATAAACATGTAAAATGAAGGAAATTTTGATGTTTAAATATTCTGCAGAGGGCGAGGATCTATTGAAAATATTTTACTCCTATTTCCTTTAAATAGAGAGAAAAAGAATTGATTTATTTCAGATTTGTAAAAAACACATATTGCTACTTGGAGTATTACCAGAAAGATGATTGGTAAATACCTAATATTAAAGACATGCTTTTCAATATCTAATTGACTAGACTCAGAAATGATGTACTTGTTGAGGCATAACCTAGACTTTTAGAGGTCTATTCCAATAAGTGAACCATAATGAAGTGAAAGAAATTGCTTAGACGATTAGAAGATTCTATCTGGATTCTATCAAGTGTTTGCTGGTAAATATTTAATAACCAGCCTTGGGTGAGGGAGAGGGTGAGATTAGGGAGTTGGATGAGGGATGTAGAACACATTTTTAATTCTAATCTTTATTCTTACAATTCTCCATTGTTTCCTAAATCTAGAAATCAACAAAACAACTAACCAAGTCCTGATTTATAATATTTGCCTATTTCTGAAGTATGAATGAGGGAAGAGGGACAGCTAGATTGCACAATGAATGGAGAGCCAGACCTGAAGATGGAAGGTCTTGGTTTTAGATCTGACTTCAGATGTTCCATAGCTGTATGACCCTGGACAAGTCTCTTAACTCCCATTGCCTAGCCCTTACTGTTCTTCTGCCTTAGAATCAATACATAGTCTTGAGTCTAAGATAAGGATTTTTTTTTTAATTCTCTGAAAATTTAACAAAAACCTATTATGAGTCAATTTGAGTTGACTCTGGCACACTCCTGACTCTAAACCCATTCTGGCTACTAAACTCCATTTGTGCCATTGGGCAAATCATTTCACCTCTCTGGGCCTCATCTGTAAAATGAGAGGTTAGATATAATGTCCTAAAGTCTTTTTCACCTCTTGGGATTCTATGATATCTGAAGAAAAGGCCAAATGGGCATCAGGTTAACTGAATGCTAGCAATCAATAACCTGGGAGTATGACACTGGTCACATAAATTATATATCCCTAAATCATTCATAGCTAATATTTAGGTGCATGTGGTAGGTTTGGCCAGTCCAGTAGACTAATGGGTCACTCCCTTCCTCATGAGGAGAGAAGATAACCTGAACCATGAGAGCTGCCATTTTCTCCTGGGGAACTTCTCTCATAACCTCTTAGCATACAGAAGTTGTTAACTGTGGCTGTATAATACCAACCCTTGTGGGTTAGATTCTAGACCCATCTATGCCACCAAAATATTGTGTTACCATAGACACATCAAGAGATATTGTATTGGTACAGTGGGGAAAGAACCGATTTTGGAGTCAGAAATCACAGGTTTCCATCTTGGATTGGCTACTTATATGATCTTTGACAAGGCACACCTTCTCTAGGCTTCAGTTTCTATATCTATAAAATGAGGAATTTCAACTAGATTGTTACTAAGGTCCCTTCCAGTCCTAAATCTATAAATGGATAACTTCCAAAGCATTTCACATCTAATTTGAGAGTTAATCATTAAAATAATTTTGGGAAATATGCTAACCAGGATGTGTGTCTGGCAATGAATAGGAATAGAAGCGATTGGCACAGTTCTTTTGCTCTGAACCTGCCAATCTTTTTGGTTAGTTGATAGGAACTGGGGCCAGAAATAGTCTACTGGAGTTCTGATGAGAGGTAAGTGTGCTGTTGTATTTCTTAATATCAAACAAGGGATAGGAGTTTGTAAAGTTCAGATCAGGGATGTAGTGATCAGAATGGACCCTAAATCACATTACTTAGGGTTAATGGAAGGTTTGCTGGTCTCTAGTCATAACTTCCCCTTAGATCTCATAACACTACATAGAGAACATAGAGAAAGCAGCAGGACCCCAGAAAATAAGATCCTAATTTTCCCTATATGACTGCTAAGAACCTGACGTGAAGACAAAAAACAAAAAGCTATTATTTACTCAGAGAAATCCAAGATACAAACCCAGAGGAGAATAATTCCATATTCTACATGCAAAGCCTCAAAAGAAGACACATATTGGTCACAAGGCAAATTAGAATTTCTAGAAGAAATTAAATGTTTAAAAATCATACAATAAATGAAGCGAGATGATCTCTAAGAAAAAAATGAAAAAGAAATAGGAGAGCTAGAGAAAAGATTTTGAAGGAAAAAGTTTCCTACCAGAGAAACAAATCTTTATCTAGGTTGGAAATTAGAATTGATCAAACAGATATCAATGACTTTGTGAAATAAGAAATATTTAAACAAGATCACAAGATTGAAAAAATAGATGATACATCTCATGTCCAAAGGTTATGATTAGGAAAAAGATAAAGAAGAAAAAAATAATCTAATACTCATTAAACTTCCTGAAGGCCATGACAAAAGAAAAAGACCTGGTTAACATAGTTTGAGAAATTATGAAAGAAAACTATCCAGAGGGTAAAACAAATATAGAAAGAATCCACGGGTCAATATTCAAAAGAAATACCAAAAAAGAAACTCTCAAGAATGTCACAACCACCTAAATCTTAGAGATGCACTGTGGAAAGATGGTGGAATAGGGTATAAAGTCTTCTTGCTGTCCTAATACCTCCAACAAACAACCAAAAATCACCCCACAGAATTAATGCTAAAAGTGGCAAAAATAGAGAGGCATCTGTAGTGAAGCTGAATAGCCCCAGAAGACACAAGGTTTCTGACTTCCCTGGCTTTCCTCCTACCACCTTGGGCCCTTGGGATAGGAACACAGCAAACAGAGTAACATCAATAAAGTAACCTTTGGGGCAGGATTAGCAACCTCATCTTGTTTGCCTACATTCCTAAGGATACCACTGGAATACTCAGGTGGAGGGCCTTGGGAGTAGCTGTGTCTTCTGTAGTCTCAGCTTCTGGCACCCAACTGGCCCACATCTGGAGATTGAAGGATGGATACTGAAGAGTCTTGGGAGGTTGGACCCTGAGGGCCAAAGCTCAGGCCTTGTTACTAGCCAACTAAGGACTTTGGAAGGCTTAAGGAATACAATCTGGACACCTGCTCTGTCCTAGGCCAAGAGAGTTCATCAGTGACTGTGATTACTGAAGGACTGGAATTACAGTCAATCCCAGGAGAGTGGAATTCCTGGTTGTTGCCATAAAGGGGAGAAGGACTGATTGCTTATAGTAGCAGCTATAGAACTGCCCACTGGCTCTGATTAGAACACCTAAGGTCAGTTACAGACTGGAGCTTGAGCTCAGAATTACATCATACTCTAGACTATAATAACTAGAAAAACTAAATAGGATCCAGGTAAAAACACAAAAATGTCCTGAAACCTGAGGTAAAATACCCCAACACAATAGGAACCCTGAGAGTACTGTAAAAAGTCAATAATTAAATCTATTGGTCCAGCTGTTAATTTTTTAAAATAAGTAAATAAATAAATGAAAATGAGCAAGGAAAGGAGAAAGAATTCAAACATTGATATGAGGACATATCAGATGATGGAAATCTATGAAGATGGAGAAGATCATATCTCAAACTCAAATGACAGTGAAGTAAAATACTTGTTTCAAAAACAGTAAAGAAATACAATGTATGACCACAAACTTTAAAAAAAGCTCTTTTTGAAGAGTTTTAAAAAGACCTCAAAAAACAAATGAGAAAGGTGGAGAAAAAAATTAGAAAAAATAAGAGCAATGCAAATAAATAAAGCAAGTTGTAGAAGAAAGATCACCCAAATAGAAAGAGATCTAGAAACTCATGGAAGAAAATAATGTATTAAGAATTCAAACTGGTCAAGGAAAAGCCAATAATTTCCTAAGACAGGAAGAAATGATGAAGAAAAATCAAAAGAATGAACTAGTAGAAATGAATATGGAATGTCTTGTCACAAAAACAACTGACCTGGCAAATAGATTAAAGAGAGACAATATAAAATATTTGATTCTCAGAAAGTTACAGTTATAAAAATAAAGAAATTAGACATTATACTTCAAGAAATCATCAAGGAAAACTGTCCAGAAATTCTATAATCAGGAGGTAAAATATAAATTGCAAGAAACCACCAATCACTCCCCCAGAGTCCTGTTAAAGTTAAATTAAAAACTCTTGGTTCTTCGTTTCCATTGAGTTTATTAATTTTACTTGAATAAAGAAAGCAGATAGACAGAGATTAAAACCTATTTCTAATCTAATTCTAACCATGTGTCTCTCCACATGACTATCTCTCTCAGCCACAGTCCACCACTGCAACTGTCCAAGGGAACAGAGAGGGTGTATTTCCTGGAACTCCTTTTTTGATTTCTTCTTCTTTACCCCCAAATCAATTTCCCAATCATTTCTGACTCAGTTGCCTAAGTCACTTAACCTGTGACCTATGTTTTGAGCATCCTCACAAGATATCTATTTATGTGACATAAAGCTAGCATTCTAGGGACACAGGTAGGATGACCCCAGCATGTCATCCTGGGGGAGGGGGTGGTTCCCTTCACACAATCCTCCCTTTGATTCTTTGGGACACCAGCATGTTAAAATTTCCCTTGAGGTTTTTAGGAGATAAACATGTCAGGTCTCCCCAGTGAATCATTCCTGATATATAACTAATACCTCTAAAGCTTATCTTACTACAGGTGTGTAAAACATTGTTCTTTACAAACAGGGAAATAGAGCAATTTAGGGATAAGAGGGAAATAAAAGAGAAAGAAAACAAAAGTGATTGATACTTTGACAAAATGCCAATTAGGGGGCACTCTCCTTTGACATAAGACAATGTGCAATTTACAAGAAATACACTGAAAATGAGACACAAACAAAGAGAGAATGTGAGGGGCTGGAATTGACTCAACTGATCTAGAGCAGGCAAGGATAGCAGTCATGATCTCTGGCAGAGTTGGGGCTAAAATGGATATAACTGGAAGGGATGAACAAGGTAGTTGTATCATGTTGGTGGGGGAGGGTTTCTATGAACCTCTATGTACCAAGGTTTTTAAAGGAAAAACTAAATGACATATGCATGGAAATAGCAAAATAATAACAGTGGCAGACTTTAATTCTCTCCTCTCTGAATTATATAAATCTAACCAAAAAAAAAATAAATAAGAAAGAAATTCAGAAGATGAACGGAATCTTAGATAAGTTAAGCAAGATAGATATCTGGAGAGTCCCCACACACCTGCATGAAGTTAATAATAGAGCTAAGCTTGAGCATTCACATAATGCAAACATAGTTTCTGGTGGAACAATAGTGTCTTAGAGAGCATAAATTTCCTACAAAAGTCTTACTTTAACACTCATCATACTGGGGAGGTGATCCAGCATCCCTGAGAGGTTAGACATTGGAACAAAAGTTCCACTGGGTATGGTGAAGCTGGAAAGATTTGTTTTGGAAAGAGTATGGTCCTGGAATCAAATAGTGTCTGCTGCCCAAGAACAAATCTAGTTAAATATGGTCTGGATAATGTATGCTAATTGAGAACTTGACAGGTGAAAGTGATCAAATTAAGTGTTGATAGGAGCATGGAGAAACAAACTTAATATTACATTGCTAGAACAGATATGAATTTTTTTGAGAAGATGAGATGGAAATATACATTAAGAGCTATAAAGCTGCTCATGTTCACTGACTGACCTGGAGATCCCATTACTAGGATTAGGCTCTAAGGCCATTATTGAGAGGGTAAAAAACTATGTATGTATGAAAATATCATGGGAGATTTGTTTAAAATAAAATACCTGGAAATAACACAAGTATAATGAATGGGAAAAAATGACAGAATAGACTGTCGTGTTTGAATAAATGGATTGTATTGTTATTGGAATGACAAATATTAGAAATATAAAGAAAATAAGAGAAATATATAAAGAGAGGAAAAGTAAATTAGAATAATACATGCCATGTTTAGACTAAAAGACCAACAGCTAAAAATCAAAACAAAAAAGTATTCAAGTAAAACAAATCCAAAGAAACTCAAAAGCAGATGTTTATATTAGCATATATACATAATTTATATATTTTAATTAAATTATAAACTGTGGAGTTTGTGGGCAAAATTGGGTAAGAACCCATCTTTGACATTTGGGTGAAGGGAAGAAAAGAGAGTCAAGGTAGGGGAAGCAGTTGCAGCAAAGAAATCTCTAATACTATGCACATGCCTCACTCACCATATTCTTCTTTGTAAAGAAGGGTTGAGAGGGACAGCTGGGTAGCTCAGTCAATCAAGAGCCTGGCCTAGAGATGGGAGGTCCTGGGTTCAATTCTGGCCTCAGACACTTCCCAGCTGTAACCCTGGGCAAGTGACTTAACCCCCATTGCCTAGCCCTTACCATTCTTCTGCTTTGGAACCAATACACAGTATTAATTCCAAGATGGAAAGTAAGGGTTTTAAAAAAATAAATAAATAAAATAAAGAAGGGTTGAAGAGCAGAGAGAAAAAAGTATAAGAGAAGAATATAAACAATTAGCAGTCATAACTTTGAATGTGAAAAGTATGAACTCAAATACAAACTAGAAGAGGAAAATAGACTAGATAAGAAATCATAATCCAACATTATGTTGTTCAAAAAAAAAAACACCACCACCCTTGAAAGAAAAAAAAGAACACAGTAAAATAAGAAGCACTAAACTAAAAACAAGGTGGGGTAGCAATCATGATTTTGAAGAAGCAAAAAAAGCAAAAAAAAAAGGGGGATATTAGGTATATTATATTATTCTTATAAATTTTCATCTCACCCCCAAAAAAGAATACACCATATATGATCATATTGGATTTATATCAGGAATGAAAAGTAGTTCAATATTAGGAAAACCATAAGTATAATTAGCCATGTTAACAAGAATTTTAAAAATAATTATATTTTAATGCAAATAATGCTTTTGACAAAATATACTATACATTTCTAGTAAAAACTCTGAAAAGTATATGAATACATGGATTTTTCTTTAATATGGTAATATCTACCTAAAATAGGGAAACTACATTATGCTTAAAGGCACCATAGAGAATGAATTAATATCAATATTTAACACAGTCACCTAAATATTATATGTGCCTTAAAAATTATTAAAGTAGAAAACAAAATAAATTTTAATACTTAAGGAAAAGTTAGACATGATTCAGCAAGAACTAATAAAGCTGTAGTACTGGGAAGCCTCAATGAATTCCTTTCACAGTTAAGTAAAACCAACAACAACAAAAAAGAAGTTTAATAAAACATTAGAAAAATTATATGTGATACATTTTTGATGATTATTAAGAGGGATGTACATGCTACATTTATAAAAATTAACCAGAATGGCATTAGCAACTTTATAAATCCTTTCTTTGCCATAATACAAGAAAATAATATTTAGTAAAGAGCTAGTGAAGAAAGGATTATGAATTCATTAGAATTAAATAATTTAATTGTAGATAATTGGTGAGAAAAAGATCAAATAATAGAAACTTTCATAGATAATTTCTTCAAAGAAAATTACAATAATATGACAATAAAATAAAAAATTGTGCGATGTAGCCAATGCAATCCTAAAGAGAAATTTTATATCTCTAAACTCTTTCATTAAGGTTAAAGAGAAAAAATAAGTTGATACACTGAGCACATAATTATAGAAAAAAGAAAACCCAGAAACATTTTATAAAACAATTAACAAGTAGAAAATAATAAGAGAATGAATACCTCTCCCCCAAGACCTTAAATTAATAAATAAAACTAGCCAAGCACAGGCATTTGAGACCAAAAAAAGATTGGTTCAATGTAACAAGGTTGACATTTATGACTGGCTTGCCATCTGGTGGAAGTCCCAAACTCAGTTATATTTAGACTTGATTGTGGTCCAGCTTCCTGGGTATCACATATAGCTTTCATGTCTGCTTTTGGTGTCCCTATAACTTTTGGCATCATGTAGCTTTTGGGGAAAAGTGCATGCATTTACTTTAGTCTTCCTTGGCCAGTAGTATATGCTGAATTTATAGATGGCTAGGGCCACTAACCATCTCTGCCAAGAAGCATCTAATGTGGTTCTATTTGAAAGTAGGTCAATGGATTGTCAATCTACACTTGGAATCTTGCTCCATATATATTTTCTTTGAATTATTTTGCGATAGCCCATTTCAAAGCCAAGGACTCTTGTATGAGGAGTATATATATATATATATATATATATATATATATATATATATATATATATATATATATATATATATATAAAGTGCTTTTCAAAACATAAAGTTCTAGATAAATATCAACTAGTATTATCATTGTTTTTATAGCAAATGGAGAGAGGGCTATCCTCCTCATATAGCATGGTGGTGTCATGCCTTCCAAAGGAAGACATAATAGATATCTTTAACTTTCTTCTCCTGATTTCTTCTCCTGATTTCTTTCCATAAAAGAAAACAGGAGATTGAAGCCAAAACCTTGACCACTCTGCTTTCCTCAGAAAAAGGGATACTAGATTAGAATTTTGTCTACCTGTTTCCTTAAATATTACCATTCTAGATGTGCTTTTTAAATTCAGGGTAAACTTCTGGTCACTATTCATTAATGGAGAAAGAAGGACTCCAAGCTTTATTTCCAAGGCTTGACTCCCTTCCCATAAAATACTAGTTCCATAATGAACACATGTAATAAGTAGCAAAGAACCCCATTTATGTAAGTCAATAGAAAAGCAGAAATCAGAGAAAGGATAAATAGGAGAATAGGTGGTAGGCATTACAACGTGAAAGGGCTCCCATAAGGAGCAAGGTATCTTAGCTCAACCAAAAGAGTGACCAAGATCTCACCCAAGAGGAAACTCCTCAGACTCTCGAGAGTAGCAAATTGGCAATAGGGGCATGACAGACTGCTAGCTCTTTTCATCCAGAAGCCAGTGTCCCTTCTGGAGACTTAAAGAAATGAAAGAGACTAGATCTCTTTCCTAATTTCACCAACTCCACCCCTCACACAAGTTCAGGGTATGGATCTCCTCAGAGATAGAGAATTATAAAAGTATTGCCTTTCAAGGCTAGAGGAGACTTTAAAAGTCATCTATTTCAACTTCCTCCTCTTATAGATGGCCCTACTGATGTCCAAAGAGATGGTCTGAACCTCCTTTATACACATATGTATGATTTTGAGTGATAGTTGGCCAATTGCCTATATATAATATCCCCTTACCAGCTTTGTGACCATTTCACTACTGAAAAATGGAGTTCAATTATAGTGTCTTCAAGTTTTCTTAAAGCTCTAAATTTATGACCTTCTGAGAGCAAGTTCGAATTCTGGCTTTGTCACTAGTTGGGTTTCCTTGGAGAAATGTCACTTCACCTTTCTGTATCTCAGTCTTATAACCTGTAAAATAAGAGAAATAATGTATGGAGTGCCTGCTTCAAAGTTTATAATGAAAATCGAATTAATTAAAGTCAAAATGGGACATGAATACAAAGTTTTATGATGATTGTCTAGCATTGTTTTTGGCAGAGTTTTTGTCTTTATTAGCTTTCCTAGCTCCATCTGTCTGTTAGCACACAATCTATATGCTACTGCTGGATATTTCATAAAAATATTTGCCTTTCTCCAATTTTTCCTTAAGCCTTAGAGGTTGTGTGACTGTAAAGAGAGTTAGGAATACTCTTGGAGATGGGAAGAAATGGGTTTAAATCCTGGCATTGAAAAATACTGTGTGACCTTGACCAAGTCATTTAACTGTTGACTACCCTAAGCAAGTGGAAAACTGATGAGGATAACTGATAGGCTTTGGACTTGTTGATGAGTTAGGGAGTGTCCATTCCAAACATATGAGGGCTTCCCCTGGCAGAATGGGCAGTTGAGAATTCCATTCAGTGATTTCCCTAAAGTACAGCCCTAAATATGTCAAGCATCTCAACTCTGCTCTCCTTCCCCACCAAACTTTTTCATAACATGACAGTGGCTCCCTATTACCTCTAGGATAAAACATAAAAATGCTTCTTCGACATTTATCTCTCTTCATAACTCATCCCTTTCTTGGCATCTTTATGCTATTGTGCTGGCTCTCCCCAAGCCAGGAATGCACTTCCTCCATACTGCTGTCTCTTAGAATCTCTGGTTTCATTCAAAACTCAGCTCAAGTGCCACCTTCTACATGAAGCCTGTCCTGATTCCCTAGATGCTAGTGTTCTCCTTCCCCCTAATTACTTGGTATTCATTTTTCATATATCCTATATTCTCCTGGACATCCTGTATATAGCAAAGCAAGAGGACCAATCTAGCAGTACAACTAATACCATGGAGGGGAGTAATGTGTCAAAGATTGGAAAGCCAAGAAAGGGCTGGGTTATGAAGAGAGATAAATGTGAAGAAGCAGTTTTACATTTTATCCTAGAGGTACTAGGGAGCCACTGTCGTGTTATGAAAAAGTTTGGTGGGGGAAGGAGAGCAGAGTTGAGATGCTTGACATATTTGGGCTCTACTTTAGGGAAATCACTGAGTGGAGGATGGACTGGAGATTCCTTTTCAGAGTTGACTTTCCTTTTCAAGCAGCTCTCTTTCCCACACTTTCTGGAGGTGGTACCTTATTTTCCAGCCCAACATGGGCTGCACCACTGGAAAGCTTCCCACTCCATTGCTTAACCACCTCTGGAAGTCTTTCTTTTCTTAATGATTCAAGTCTGAGAGGAATCTGGTGTTGAAGACTGTTCTCTCTTTGTCTCCCTCTAATGCACTCTCATCTCAGTTAAATATGTGGCTCTCCAACTTCCTGATGGATTGCTTTGGCATTTCTGACTTGCATTTACAAATCCTCAGTAATTTAACTTTGTTCCCTTTGGACTTTCTTCCTTTCCTTCTCCGTCTTCTGCATTCAAGTGAGCAGAATTGGCAGAGATTCAAAGAGCGATCAGGCTTTTAATACTGGGCCACATACAGAACCAAAAAACTCAAGCAATCCCACTTCAGGAGTTAACAATTCTAAAGGGACTCCCAGTAAGGGGGAGTGCTGGTAGGAGGCAAGAAATGTTCTAAAAGCTTATCTCAGAAACTGGAGGGGGCGGTGCAAAGAAAGAATAGCACAACTGACTTCCTCTTTGTCTCCCCCTTCACAGGAAAGATGGCGAAGTCTGGGAGTAGATGGGGGCAAGTGTGTGGGGAATGGATCTCTCAACAAAACCTATTCCTGCGTGTCAATTAGGCTCTGGACTATCCCCACTGCGTCCAATGTGCCCTGTTCTTAGGGTGACTTGCAAGTATTTTTGTCATCAGGAGTTTGGAGCTACTCAATCCATCCTCAAGATTTGACTGCATGAGATGGAACCAGATGTTAGGGAAGGGCTGCTTGTTGAAAAAGTGAATGAATCAGAGGCAATCTGGAGAGAAAAAAGAAATGCCAAAGCTGGAGAGAAAGAGAAGAGGAGGAGGAGGATTTGAACCCAGACCATTTAGTACTCTGAGGTATTTCCCCTCACCTTCACTCAGAACCCAGGAGGAAACAACAAAACCTCAACTCTTCAGCACTTTGTCAAAACTCATTACTTACCAAGCATCCAGGGGGTAGGACTTGCCAAATGGACAATTTATTACTTTGTCCCTGTTCCCTAGTTTGCAGTATTGTGCTAATTAGGTGGCATAGGAAGCTAAGACAAAGGAAAATGGTCTAAGACGCTTCCAACTCATAACTCTATAGTCCTGTCATTTACAGCCTTGTATGACTCAAAGATGGGAAATGGGTGGTGAGAAAATCTGTTTTTTTTATTCCTTAACCTAAGGAATACATTGCTGTTTAGTTGTCTTAAGGCCATTGTGTTCAGTCATTTCAGTCCTGTCTGATTCCAGTTTGGGTTTTTTTGACAGATACTGGACTCATTTGCCATTTCCTTCTCTAGCTTGTTTTACACATAAGAATCTCAGGCAAAGAAGGTTAAGTGAATGGACTAGGGTCACACAGCTAATAAGTGTCTAAGGCTGGATTTGAGTTCAGGAAGATGAGTTTTCCTGATTCCAAGCCCAGTGCACCACCCAGCTGTCCCTTTTCAGCCTTTTACTCCTCTAGTGTATCATGAGCTTAATTTTCTTTACATCAAGGACATCACATGGGAAATGGACATTTACATATATATTCTAAGAACTTCGATGTCATTTAGGGTTTGCCACAGAAGTTCTTGAACTTCAATATTCTGAACCCCACTTATAATTTCCAAATTCATATGAGTGGCATATATGTGTATACTCTATAGCTACAGTGAAGCTAAATATAAATATAATACATCTGTCTATATTTATTCATATATTATATAAATATATAATTATTTCATTAGTCATTTAAATTTATTTTTATTATTTTATAATTGTAAGTATCTTATTTTATTTATTAGTATGTTATACAGAATATACATATTCCTTTTATTATTAATTATTAATGATATTAACAGAAATATATAAATTAATACATGTATATAAATATATTTCAATATTAAATATAAATAACTACAAGATACTAAAACATATTGGAGGTATATTTGTACCTGGGTAAAAATAGCACTCTGTTCTAAGCTATACCAAGAAAACAGAAGTAATATTAATATCTTTATGTGCTATCAGTCACAAAGAAACATGGAGCTAGAATGAGATGTCTATGTTTTTGTTTTAGTGAAATGTCAAGAGATTTCAAACCTAAGTCTGAATCCTGATTGTGCTCTTTCAGCAGGCCATTCCGAGGACAAATTCAGCCTTCCTTCCATTTTCCTATATTGGCTTTCACAGGTGGTCCAGAAATGTACTTCAAAAGAAGAAAGGAACCTTAGTTCAGAATTTAAATGCTTGAGGAGGATGTTGTCATTTTAATATGATGCACGTATTTTTCAATGAAATATCAGAAGTACATGAAACAATAAATTGATGAACTCTCACTTCAAGTTATATTTAATATAGTCAATCAACAAGCATTTATTAAGCACTTACAACATGACAAACACTATGCTAAATGCTGGTGATACAAAGAAAACCAAAAGATAGTACCTGCTCTCAAAGAGTTTTCAGTCTAATGGGATAGAATTAAACACATGATACACTAATGAGGTAAGATTAGGGTTCAAAGCCTGGTTCTGACAGTAGCCGTGTGACCCTTTGCAAGTCACATAACCACTCTAACCTTCAAGTTTTTTTTTTTTAATTCATAAAATGAATGTAAAAATACCTACTTGACAGGGAAATTATAAAGACCAAATGTAAGAAAAATGTAGGTTTAGACTTACTATATATAGGTTGTATCTATATGTGAAAGGGCCAAAAAAGCAGCTGAGCAAGTGTACAAACAATGACCTAGCCCCCAGGCTTAGCTGGTTTGGTGTCTTCCATTCCTCCATCCACATCTGCTTGAGAGAAACGAAGAGATATACGGTTTGAAAACAGGGAAACCTCAAACCTCAGGACCGAACATGAATTCTTGGGCACATGACCATTACCAAACATAAACTACCAAAGTTTATAGTCTAAACTTTAGAGATTAAAATGGGAAAATTGGTGGAATATTCACTATAAGCTAATGTGTCATCTCTGGGACTTAAAATCCAGAATCAGGAAGAGAAGTCTAAAGGGTTTTAGCTAGTTGAGAGGACTCTGCTCTCTGCCCTTTGTTTTATTTATTTTTTTCCTCTCTTTTTAAAATTGAAAATTTTTATTTAATTAATTTAAAATATTTTTCTGTGACTGCATAATTCATGTTCTTTCCCTCCCCTTCTTCCCCCCACCCCCACCCTGGAAGCTGATGTGCAATTCCTCAGGGTTTTACTTGTGTCATTGATCAAGACCTATTTCCATATTACTGATAATTGTACTAGGGTGATCATTTAGAGTCTATACCCCCAATCATATTCCCATCGACTCGTGTGATCAATCAATTGTTTTTCTTCTGTGTTTCTACTCCCACAGTCCTTCCTCTGGATATGGATAGCATCTTCCTCATAATTCCCTCAGAATTGTCCTGTATCATTGCATTACTGCTAGTAGAGAAGTCCATTACATTCAATTGTGCCACAGTGTATCAGTCTCTGTGTATAAAGTCTCCTGGTTCTGAGCACTTCACTCTGTATCATAATTCTTGGAGGTTATTCCAGTTCACATGGAATTCCTCCACTTTATTATTCCTTTGAGCACAATAGTATTTCATCACCAGCAGATACCACAATTTGTTCAGCATTCCCCAATTGAAGGGCACACTCTCGTTTTCCATTTTTTGCCACCATAAAGAGAGCAGCTATGAATATTCTTGTACAAGTTTTTTTTTCCTTATTATCTCTTTGGGGTACAAACCCAGCAGTGCTGTGGCTGGATCAAAGTTTACTTTTTGTTTAAAGAGTTTGGTTTAGAAACTTGAGACTTTCTTATTATAAAGACAAAAGGTTGCAGTAGTCAAGATTTAGAAGCAACAAGAAGGAAGAATGTGGGGGATGGAAGGGTTGTTTTTTTGCTGGTTTCCAGGCAAGCATCTCTGCATTTATAAAAGACCTGAAAAAAGTCTATGGGTTTTAAGTTAAAAATCATGGCAATAAAGCGGAGTCAAGATGGTCACTTGGAGACAGCAAAAGTTCAGACCTCGCAAACCCTTCCTCACTGAATCAAAAACACAATGCTTCCAGGGGACTGAACACCAAATCTAACAGGACAGAGCTAGGGAACCTTCTTGCTGGACTCAACTTAACAGGTACACCCCCCCAAAACCCCCAAAAAATCCTGAAATCTAGAACACATGGATTTAAGGGGAAGGAAAAAGGAAGGTTCTAGGACCCCTCCCCCACATACACTGCTGAGTCTCCAGGAGGGGCTGGAATTTCTGGACATTCAAGGGTGCTAATCCAGAGGGAGTACCTTGTTGCCACAGCTGTGCCAGGATCAGGGCTTTGAACATAGGCAGTGTAGAGGCAGCTGAAGAAGAAGCTCAGAGAGGCAGCCTAGGTACAGCTAAGACACTCCATAGTGCCCCCCCCCTTCAGGAGGTTTTGATCTCAGGGTACAGCCAGCTTTGCAGATCAACTCCACTCTGGCTCAATCTTATCAATAGGACAGATAAGAAGCCTTCAGAGGGCAGAGAAGCTCAAGCTCCAACATCCCTCCCTCATAGAATAATCTGAGAACCTTGTTTATTAAGCTTCAAGGGGCAAAGACTACAACAAACTACAGCCAAGTGAGAAACCCAGCTCCTTTTTAGTTTCTGCAGCCATCTGGGGAAGATCTGACCTCAGGGCTCATTAATAGCATCAGCCTAACCTGGTCAATCAGCAGAGCAGAGAAGAAGCCCCTTCAGGACAGAACAGCCCAAACCCATAGATTCAGCAAATAATGAGAGGAGCAAGACTACAGACAATTACGGGGGGGGGGGGGGGGCGGGGGGTAAGGAGGGGGAAAATATGAGTAAACAACAGAAAAAGAAAAAAGAAATTATAATCGACAGCTTCTATCCAGGCAATGAACAAAGAGTAAACAGAACAGAAGAAAATCAAGAAATACCAAGAAAAAACACAGAAACTCCACCAAATTGGACACAAGCTTTGGAAGAACTCAAAATACAATTCAAAAAATAAAGAAGAGAGGCTGATAACAACTGTGAAACGCACTTAAAAAGTAAAATAAGTCAACTGGAAACAGAAAACAGGGTCTTGAAAGCCAAAATTAACCAGCTTGAATAAGAGGAAAGGAGATGAAAGATCAGAAGGCAAAGGATGACCAAATATCCAGGGGTTAAATTCAGTCTTTAAAAACTATAAGCAAAGGCAGCAGGAAGCTATAAAGCAGAATTAAAGAATGAAAACATTGAGGAAAATATGAAACACCTCACCCACAAAATGGAAGATGTAGAAAACAGGTCAAGGAGAGACAATTTAAGAATCATTGGTCTACTGGAAGATCATGGCAAAAGAAAAAGCCTGGACATCATTCTACAGGAAATTATCCAAGAAAACTGCCTCAACATTCTAGAACAAGAGGGAAAAGTAGAGATTGAAAGAATCCACAGATTACCCCCTATACTTAATCCTCAATTGACAACACCCAGGACTGTTATATCCAATTTCAAGAACTACCAGACCAAGGAAAAAAATATTATAAGGTGCTAAGAAGAGGTCATTCAGATCTTTGGGGAAGGAAAGATTTTTAAGACCAAGCAAGAGTTAGAAAAAAATTACAAAATGTAAGATAAATAATTGTGATTACATCACATTAAAAAGTTTTTCTACAAACAAAACCAATGCAACCAAAATTAGAATGGAAGCAACAAGTTGGGGAAAAAATCTTTCTAACAAAACCCTCTTACAAAGGTCTAATTACTCAAATTTATAAAGAGCTAAATCAATTTTACAAAAAATCAAGCCTTTCCCCAATTGATAAATGGTCAGGGGACATGAATAAACAATTTTCAGATAAAGAAAGCAAAACTATTAATAAACACATGAAAAAATGTTCTAAATCTCTTATAATCAGAGAAATGCAAATAAAAAGAACTCTGAGGTACCACCTCACACCTAGCAGACCTTGGCTAACATGACAGCAAAGGAAAGTAATGAATGTTGGAGGGGATGTGGCAAAATTGGCACAGTAATGCATTGCTGGTGGAGTTGTGAACTAATCCAACCATTCTGGAGGGCAATTTGGAACTATACCCAAAGAGCCCTAAAAGACTCTTTGCCATTTGACCAAGCCATAGCACTGTTGGGTTTATACCCCAAAGAGATAATAATGAAAACAACTTGTACAAGAATATTCATAGCTGCGCTCTTTGTGGTAGCCAAAAACTGGAAATGAGGGGATGCCCATCAATTGGGGAATGGCTGAACAAATTGTGGTATATGTTGGTGATGGAATACTATTGTGCCCAAAGGAATAATAAAGTGGAGGAATTTCATGTGAACTGGAATGATCTCTAGGAATTGATGCAGAGTGCGGTGAGCAAAACCAGGAGAATATTGTATACAGAAACTGATACACTGTGATACAATCAAATGTAATGGACTTCTCTATTTGCAGCAATGCAATGATCCAGGACAATTTTCAGGGATTTAAGAGAAATAACGCTATCCACATTCAGAGTAAGATCTGTCGGAGTAGAAACACAGAAGAAAGACAACTGCTTGATCACATGGGTTGATGGGGATAGGATTGGTGATGTAGACTCTAAATGATCACCCTCATGCAAACATCAACAACATGGAAGTAGGTTTTGATCAAGGACACATGTAAAACCCAGTGGAATTGTGCGTCAGCTGCGATAGAGTGTGGCAGAGGGGAGGGAAGGAACAAGATTCTTGTAACCAGAGGATAATGTTTTTAATTGACTAATTAAATACAATTTTAAAAATAAAATAAAAATAAATAAATAAAAATCATGGCAGCACCCAGTTTTCTTTAGGGAAGAGATAAAGATTCAGTCTAGCCAGAAGGTGAATATTATGTTTTTATAAGACTTATAACACATAAAACTATAGTTTTAGCATCATCTATGTGTTCAGCAAAAACTAGGAATCCAGTAGAACCATGATTTGACTGGTGGGACAGTGTGAAATACAGCAGCTTTCAAGGGCAGAGTTTCAGCTGACTCAATTGACCATATCATCAGTCCTCCCTCCCTCAAAATACTCCCCCATTTCCCCATTAATTCCAAGATCAAATATAAAATCCTTTGTTTAGTGTTCAAATCCCTCTATAACCTCCCCCCTCAGTTTTATCTCTTTTTACTCCTCACACACCACCATTCCCATGATCCTCATCCTATTTCAGGCATCTTCATTGGCTGTCTTATATATCTGGAATGTTCTCTCCCCATCTCTATTTCTTACTTCTTTGGCTTCTTTCAATTTCCAGCTCAAATTCTACCTTTTACAGGAAGCCTTCCCTGGTTCCCCTTAATTCTAATGACTTCTCTCTGTTAATTATCTCCAATTATATATATATACACATATCTTTAAACTCTTATCTTCCATCTTAGAATTAATAGTACATATTGGTTCCAAGAGAGAAGAGCAGTAAGGGCTAGGCAATGGGGGTTAAGTTATTTGTCCAGGGAAACACATGTAGGAAGTGTCAAAGGTCAGATTTGAACCTAGGACCTCCCATCTCTAGGACTGACCACTCATATCTTTAATATGTGTCTATCTAGTTACTCCTTCCCTGTTGTCTTTTCCTAGACAATTGCAAGGGTTACGGTTATTGATTAAGGAAGACAGTTAATGGAGGAGATGGGAAAGAATCTGAACATCTCAAGGGTAGAGTTATGTCTTCCCCTAGTCTTCATCAAGCAACCCTACAAACCTCGTCAGATAGTGGCACCTAGTGGTTACATATAGAATGAGAAGGCTGAACAAGATGATCTCTAAGGACCCTCTTCTAACTTATTGACTAACTTTTTGGGTAAAGACTTTAAACAAAATCCCATTTATCATTAAAACATAAGGAAATGAATGAAAAACATAAATATTTTCTGTTTATCACAATCTTTTTACTTTTTTCTTCTCCTGTGTAACTTTAATAAATCATTAACTCTAAAACAAAATCCTAATAAAATGCAAAGTCTTTCATTTTAAATAAATGCTCATTCAAAAAGAGCTATTAAAAGAGTGTTAATAGGAGAGGCCTTTTGGGAAAGTGTTAGTGCTGTGTGTTTCTGTTTGTTGGTTTGTTTGTTTTTTATTCCAGATCTATGATTTTATATGCGCAAGGATATCTTTTACTGCTATAGATTGAGACCTGCTCTGCAATTTAGAGTCTAAGAAAGTTTTTGAAGACACTAAGAAGAATAAATGACATATCCAGGGTCACACAAGTAGTATGTGTCAGGAGCAAATAAGTATATAGTCAGTCAGAAGCAAAATTTGAGTTCATGTTGTTTCTCCAAGGCCATCTCTCTATCTATGCCACTACATTGCCTGTCACAACTTCATACTTCTCACACTCTTAAATATGCATAAATAAGTACATTTATTTTGCCTCTCTCTTGGATGCTTCTTGGGTAACCTACTTGTCTAATTAAATGGATATTTGAATACTATTCCATACCGCTATAAGTTAAATTTTTTTTAAAAATTCCTCAAAATAGTTTTATTTAATTTAATTTTTTTTAATTTAAGGCAATATCCTGTTTAAAAGGTAGTATTGCATAGTAGGTATTTGGATTTAGGTTTAACCTCCAACATACCCTGGCTGAATAATCATGAGAAAGTCACTCTACCTATTAGTGTAACTCAATTCCCTTTCCAAGACTATAAATTATAGAGCAAGGCTCTATAGGTATTGGTATAAGTTTTCTTACTGTAGAGCTCTCTACCCAGATGAAATAGCAGATCTGAACCTAAATCCAAAAGCAAACAAAAATAAATTTTGAACACACTTTAAAGGAAATAGATTGGCATTCTTAATTGCCCAATTTTATTTTTTTTCCAAAAAAACAAGAAGAAATGAGAACATTAAAAGAACTTTAACATAAAATTACTACAAGAAAATATAATCTGATCTTTTAATCCAGTCCAATCCCTAAACACTTATTAAATACACATCCAAGATATCATGGTAGTCACTGAGAGTATAGATCCAAAATAAAATCAGTCCCTTCAAAAAAGTTCATATTGAATCTAAATTCAAGGTAAAGACCCTTCTCATCATAACCAGTCATCTGCACTTATCACTACTAGTATCCAGGATAGGTTTCTTTGAAATTTTTTAGCTCTCATAAAGTATGAGACCCAAATATGGGAGAGGTGGAAAAATATCTGTGAGATTATCCCTATAGTTTAAACAAGTTTTTTTATACCTTGTTAGGATCATGGCCTCTTGGAAACTGTGTTTCTTAACCATTCATGGAGATGTTAATTCTGTTTCTTTGTGAACACAGGAAATTGGCATCATAAATGATATTTCTAATAATTCCCAGCTCTTGTAGACCCATAGAATTTTCTGTGCTTCATTTCAGCCTTCTGATAAAGTGAATTAAATAGTTCTCCAAACATCTTGAATCATTATTTCCCCAAGTTTGTGTTACTTTGAGAGAAATATGCACCTCACAGTGCTCTAAGGAAATTCCTTTATAATTCAATAATATGATCCAGTGGATTTAAAAAATCATTTGACATTTAGAAATAGAAGAAATAGGCATAGGGATCAAACATGAACAATAGGTTTATTTAATGACTTTCTATGAAGTTTTCCCACTTAAGAAAAATGACTAAGTACTTTGGCTCATTTTGGATGTAGCACTTTCAAAGTGCTTTCAAAGCAGTATATAGGGCATAGGATAAGTAGATGGCACTAGAATGTTGAACCAAAGAAATCTTTATCACTGCTTTTAGAATACATTTTGCCATACCGATCCTATAACTCCACTTAGATGTAATTCAAAACAAGAACATGGTAGTGGGGAAGCTCCCATACCAATGTACAAATCTGAAATAAATGGAAAAGGTGAGTTTCAACTTTATAGTTTTTTTTTCATTTTTCTCACAACTTACCTGCATATGAATAAACAGGTTTTGTTTGTTTGTTTTGTTTTGTTTTGTTTTGTTTTGTTTTATTTTGTTTTGTTTTTTATTGAGCTCCTTCTGTTCCAGGTGCTTTGAAGGATGCAAAGATGAATAGGACACAATCCCAATCCTGAAAAAAATCATGTTGGGGAGATTATTAAAGGAAAAATAAAGCACATTCTAAGGTCACAGCGAGTCAAGAGCACTGAAAATTAGTAAACCATTGTCTTCCCTGAAGCATTATTCCATAGAACTGTTAAATGTTAGAGCTGAACAGTAGCTGGTATTTAAATCGATAAACGTTAATTATCTACTAATTGCAGTGTACAATTTAGGTACCAGGTGAGACAGAAGGATGGATAAGATGTTCCCCATCACACACACACACATACACACACACACACACATACACACACACACACACACACACACACACACACACACATACACACACACACACAAATCCCTTTTAATCTAATAGGAGGAATATGACACATTCAATATCAACTTTTGTGCCAAATGCATCATGGTGGTATGAATGAATAGGAAAACCAAAAAATATGTGAAAGATCCAAAAAGGAAGTGATTTCTAATTTGGATAGAAATTAACATTTAAGACAGGCCTTAAATGTTGGCTCAGATTCAATGGGTAGATATAGGGACATGGGGGGGGGGGGGGGTCATTTCAATGGAAGAAAGAAATGGCGGAATATTTCCAGAGGAAAGAAGAAATAATATGGTTTCCCTAAATTATAGGAAGAAGTTGAGAAAGCCTGTAAAGGTAGGCTGAAACCAAACTGTGGAGGGTTAAAGAATTGGAATTTCCTTCAATAAGGCAATGGGGAAATACTGAAGATTTGTGAGCACTGAAATTAGGTGATCAGATCAGCATGTTGACAGGATTAAGATGGTCCTGGAGTACAGGATGAAAAAAGAAAGGGAGCATAGTTAGCCAGGTAAATCACAAAATATTAGAAGTACCTTATAGGTACTTCAGACCAAATCTCTCATTTTATAGATTAGGCTATTTCAGTATTTTCCAAACTAAAAATGAGAAGGAAAAACTAATTTCTACAGGTGAGTCAAGGGCAGATCTATATGAGTCTCATCATAAAAAATTAGAAAAAAATATGATCTGATACCCTTTGATATCATATCAAATCTTAAACTGATACTTAGAAGTTTACTTAGAAGTCACAAGGCAACAAGCATGAGACATTGAATTGAATTACATGTTATTATACTATTATATTATATATAACATATTTATCATAAATTATATATAATATTATTTTAAACAACCCTGTAGTTTGCACAGTTACTCTTCTCCCTATTTTACAGATGAGGAAATAGTGGAAGAGAGTAGTAAAATGACTTACCCATAGTCACATAGCCATTTAGTGACAAGGCTAAGACTAGAGTCCAGTTTACTGACTATAGGTCCAGTGCTAAAACATTGTCCAACACTTTTAACTTAATTTAATTTTTTACCTACAATAGTAAAAAACTCTAGGAAATTATTTTTTATTATCTTTTCATCTTATGTGGGTAGCCAAAAAAAGCTGTAAACAAAACATTTGTTAGAACTCTACAACAAACAAACAAAAACCTCATAGACCCCTTCTTCGAACTTCCCTGTTTCTATCAGAAAGACTACCAACCTTACAAGTCTCTCAGACTTGTAACTTCTATGTTGTCCTCAACTTCTCATTCTCCCTTTCCAACCAATTGTCATATCTTGATGTTTTTACATCCACATTTCTTGCTTCCAATTTTTTTCTATTCTAATAACTACTCTCTCTTAGTTCAGATCCTCATCACCTCTTGTACTAGATTATTGTAACCTCCTAAATTGTCTTCTTGCCTCAAGTCTTTTTCAATTCAGTTCATTCTATATTAAGATAGAACAAAGATCATGCACCAAATACAGCTAGTTTAGTGTGAGAATCAGAAGGACCAATCATATTCTAACCTGTGAACATAAACTCCATCTTGTGTTGCCACATATTCTCTCCTCTGTTTTGTTGGGTTGTTGTTGTTATTGTTATTCACCCATGGGAAACTAGATTATATAATTCATTTATTGCTTATATAATTATTTCTTTTTTTTCATTTTTTAAATAGAGGATCCTGACATTTACTCATCCCCCTCCCAATTGGAGTGAAACCTATTCCTGTCCTCTCCCAGTTTGGAAAGTCCCTAAACTTCCCTCGAATTAGAAATTAAATTACCTAATTTTGTGTCCTGAATTGTATCCTGATTAATTGATTTTATTATAATTAATTGATCTCTTTAATAAATTTGATTAATTGGCTTTTAGGTATGAAAATTTATTTTACTCTTGAGATCTTCAGACTGTATGCATAGGGAATCCATTGACCATTGCTCTCCAACAGCCTAGTCAATAAATCACTTATGACCAAATTGTTTCAGTTATTACCATTTTCACATTATACTTCCACACGGCCACCATCATGATTTTCTTTAAATACAAATCTTAGCGTGTCACTTTCCTATTCATTAAATTCCATTGACTACCTATTGCCACTAAGATCATATATAAGCTCTGCTTAGCCTTCTAAGTCCTTCATACTCTTGTTCTAATTTATCTTTCTAGCCTTCTCCCAGCTCCCACTCTTGTATTCTAAAACAGTCAAACCTATCTTCTTTTTTGTTTCAAATTTAGCACTCTCTTTCATTTCTATATTTCTTAATTAGTCATCCTCTATTCCTGGAATATATTCTCTCTTCTGTTTTACTGAATTCCTCTCTTCTTTGATTATGTGTTGCTTTCTTCCAAAGACCTTTCCTGACTCCCTCTCAAATGCTAATACCCTCCTTCCAAAATTACTAGGCTTTAATTTTATTTTGTGTTTTTTGCATATATTTTAATATATTTGGAACCCAGGGCTCAAATGCATTTATATAAGACTTCTCATTAGCAGAGAATGCTCATTGTCTTCAAGAAGGGCAGAGTTGGTATGAACTGGGGAGAGAAGAGATCTTAGTTCTTCTTTCTTCTAGCTTTAAAAGAAGACATACTGGGTTCCAGGGCTTCTATAGAAAAAGGTTCAAGGGGAGGGGCAGAGGGTAGAAAATGAAGACAACACTGAAGGACCTGCCACTTTAACTTTGTCCCTGTCCCCAATTACCATGCTCGAGACTTAAAGAAACTTCCCCTTGGGTAAGATCTGAGACTCTCTCTCAAAGCTGGAAGCCAAAACAAGGAACGCATCAATTCTGCCTTCCATACAGACACAGAGCATCAAATAATCATTTTCCACCAATGAGGGACATCTCATAAAAATGGGCTTAAGATCTAGGTTACATCCATTTTGTATATACAAACATCCCTTTTACATCACATGGGTTAGGAGGTACGATGACCCTGCAATCTTGAAATCCTCATAAATTTTTCTGTCCCTCTCTTTATGCCAGAGGTATGAATTTTCTCTTTTTCTTTTATGTGGTGTTTACAGTATCTTATTGTAAAATTTCCACTAATTATTTGGACATCGACTATGTTTGGTCAGCATTAACAGTTCTAGCCTTTGTAAATTGTCTGTTGATTTTCATCTTCTTAACTCAAACTTTAACTTATTTATTTTAATTTTTAAAAGGAATTATTTATATTTATGATATTAAAAATAAAATATTGATATTATGCAATACTATACATATATTTTATGCATTTACGAGTTTCTAAACTTTTTTTCTGTGTAATTTTCTTGTTTTTTGTAGCTTTCTCAAAACTCCCGGAAAATTCCCATGTAATTTCTCATGCTAATCTGTGATATATCAAAGTCACAATAAGAAAAGTTGTGAACTGGAAGGTTTATCTATATTTACTACATATATTAGAATATAAACTTTTATGAATCAAGATTGTTTCATTCATTGAATTTATAGTCACAGAACCTACCATAGGTCTGGTACCTAGTTTGTATTTAATAACTATTTGCTGATTGATTGCCTGATTGATGTTGGAGGCAAAATTTTGTGAAGAGGACAGGAAGTCGTTTCTGTCTGAAAGTGTCCTGAATGGCTTAATTACAGAAGATAAAATCAATTAATATCATAAGTGAGTATAGATTTATGAGTCGAATTACACATCTAATCAGTTATAATCTTGGAAATATTAAATACTGTAGACTGAATTGAGATCATGAACATCAGACATAATAACCCACTAATACTAACTTTCCCAAAGTCCAGTGATTTGTCCTGTCTTCACCTTTCCTAAATGTAATTATAGCAATGGTTATGTTGAGACTTTCAGCAAAAGGTTGAAGTGACACTTTCTCTGAAAATAAGGAGGATAATTGACCAGCGGTAGAATATCCATTTGCAAATTGTGGTCTCAAACTCACATTTTTGCCATTTTCTGTTTACAATTTCTGGTCCCCTCTCTCAGCTATGAGAAGGTACTACAGAAGTAGTCAAGTTAACTGTCTGCTGACACCACCTGAAGTCAAAGGAATAAATGACCAAAGAATTCTTAAGAGCAATCAGCATACATGACTATGAGAATAAAGCATTGCATAAAAAGTTAAAATTACATGAAAATTTAAAAGAAGCACAAAAGGAAAATTATGGCAGGGTCATTCTTCTTTCAGAGTTTTTTTTCTTCTTTAAATAAGCCGTGCCTCATCACTCATCACCCTTAGTAAAATTGAACTTTCAAAAACTATATGCCTTCAAGTATTATTTAAGGTACTCTCAAATATAATATAAAGCACTCATGATTGGAATGCTAATAGTGATTGGTGCTATGCCATTTCCTGTCCTTTCAACAAAATTGTTAGAAATTAAGCTAAGGTGTGGTTTACTTAGTTTAAGGATTTTCATCTTTATGAAAAGATTTCAGAGTAGATTAAAGCTGGAAGTGAATTTGGGGATGATCTAATTCAATCTTACTTTTTTCTAACCTCTCACCTTCCATCTTGGAATCAATACTGTGTATTGGCTCCAAGGCAGAAGAGTGGTAAGGGCTAGGCAATGGGGGTCAAGTGACTTGCCCAGGGTCACACAGCTGGGAAGTGTCTGAGGTCACAATTGAACCTAGGACCTCCCATCTCTAGGCTTGGCTCGCAATCCATTGAGCTACCTAGCTGCCCCTTCAATCTTATTTTACTGAATAAGGAAACAGGATAACAGATATAAAGCAACTTGCTCAACACTACAATTATTAGGTGATAGAGTCAAGATCTGAACATAAGTCTTCTAGCATTTTACCCTGCTCTCCATATGCCACATTGGATTTGTTATTCAAAAGTAGTACTCAGTGATGAGGGAATGGATGATTAAATTATAGTCTATGAAGAAAAACTATAGAACCATTTCTTGCTAATAGAAGGTTGTGGGGGGATGGGAAATGGAAAAAAAGACGAATGAAAAGGGAGAATAAATTGTGGAGGTGAGTTGGAGGGATTTGGATTTGTGAAGAAGGCTAAATATTAAATTTGACCAAAAAAATAGAAAAATTTGAAGATTGATCACTAAATTGATTTTACTATTGGTTTATGTGAGAGAAATTTGAGTGAATCTAAGAGAGATTAATAAAGCTTAAATAAGGTTGTGTACTATGTCTTCTAGCTCTGGTCTTAGCACCATTCATAACTTGATGGAAAATCTGAAAGTGGAATCATGAGTGGAGAGAATCGAGTTTTCCACCTGTTGCAGAGCTCCAACAGAACTGTATGTAGGGTGACTGCAAAGATGTCTCCCTAGTAAAAGTTCTGGCAGGAAGCAACTACTTCCAGGAACTCAGAGCCTGCGCTTGTCTCTAATGGGAGTGGAAAAGTTCAGTGAAGATTAACTTTCAAGCATACAGTAGTTAACAGCTGGCTGTGCATCTTAAGAAATTGGGGGAATGGGGGGGGGGGGGCTGAGGGAACTTTTAAACATTTTCTGTCACCAGCCCCTGCAGCCAAACTACTATAAGAATAAAAGAAAGTCTCTAGATGTATCAAGAATATAGGAATAGATCCACTTGTAATAACTGATTGCTATTGGGGTAATATACATAAAATAAACCATACTTTAAAACATCAACATACACCCCATTCCACTACCAACAAAACTAGCCAGCTATCATAATTTAGTTATATGTTTGCAACATACAGTCTGTTTTTACTTCATTGGCTATATTTTAGCAAAGAAAAAACATTTTCTTTTTCCAAAAAAATTATTTTCATTGCAACTTTACCTAAACAAAATGTTTTTAATCTGTAGCAACTCTCAATTATTTCTTTTAGAATTTACATTTTCTAAAAGAACATGCCCAAGTATAGATTATTACAATCTTGATTTTTCTAAATGAGCAGTTAAAATATTTAAATTTACTTTAAACATTAAATATAAAAGCTATTTCTTTTATGTTGTTTTAAAAGATAAATATTCTGAATTAAATTTTAGATATGATCAATCCTTACATATTCTTTTTTTTTTTTTGAAACCCTTACCTTCCATCTTGGAGTCAATACTGTGTATTGGCTCCAAGGCAGAAGAGTGGTAAGGGCTAGGCAATGGGGGTCAAGTGACTTGCCCAGGGTCACACAGCTGGGAAGTGTCTGAGGCCAGATTTGAACCTAGGACCTCCCATCTAGCTACCCAGCTGCCCCCCAATCCTTATGTATTCTAAAGTTTATTTCATGTTTCTATTTGTGTCCTAAAAAGATACTGCATTTAAAATTTGTTTTGGGGGAAATATTTGAAGCCTGATTAGGACACCATGAAAAGAATGAATATAAATAAGAACTAATAGAAGACTATCAAAACTTGAAAGAAGTTAGAATTCTTAAACATGTATTTTCTACACTCATTACCTATTAAATGATACAAATCAATAACAAAAAATACTATATAATTCCTTCTAGAGATTATAATGAAATTAAATCCCAATTCAGGAATTAAGGCTGCAAAACAATGAAAACAAGGAAACAACAATGTAACATGCATAGAAATATATACATATATGTTTATAATCACAGTATATTACATACTGTGATCGTGTTTATGTGTATGTGTGTGTAACTATGGGGAACCAGGACTGCTTAAGGCACAAAGCCAGAAGAAGACAATAACTCCCACATGACCTATAAACAAAGCCACAAGTTGATACTTGAAAATTAAATTGAACAAGACAAAGATCATAATATCAAAACTGGGGAGAAACAAAACAGAGAAAGAAAACTTAAATTATCAAATCCAATGACTATAAACTCAAATATTTTAATGAATGAAATATTCGCAAAGAGATTATTGAAACATATTCAAAAGATAATACAATATAAGCAAGTTGTTACCATACAATAATGTAAGTTTGGTTCAAAATTGGGGAAATTATTGATGTAATAATTCACACTAATAATAAAAAGCCTAATTATGGTCATGCTTGAAAAAAAGGCTTTTGACAAAATGCTATATTTCCTTAGATTAAAATGTTTTTTAAAAGTATGTCATAAAACAAAACAGATGCTTTCTTAATATGGTAAGCAGTATCCATTTAAAACCAAAAGCTAGCACAATCCATAAGAGGGAAATGTTAGAAGCCTTTCTAATAAGATCATGGATTATGTCAGATGTTTATTATTGAAAATAATATTTGATATAATTCTAGAAATACTAGCTATAGAAACATAGCAAAAAGAAACCGAGGGAATATTATAAAAAGGAAAGCAAATTATTGCTGTTTGAATATATATCATGGTTTACTGATAAATTCTAAAGATTCAATGAAAATTAATTGTAATAACTTTAGAAAAATACTGTAACATAATATAAGCTAACAAAAATGAGTAGCTTGTCAACATTTGCTAACAAAACCTAGAAGGAAGAGAGAGGAAATTAATAGAACTGTAGAAAGTATAAAATATCTAGTATCCAGATATCAAGATATACTACAAGAATGATATGTTTATAGAAAAAAAACACAAATATTTAGAGAAATAATAATTGCTAATGGTTGAGCTCTGTCAACATAATAAAAATATAATATCACATAACATAGATTTAGAGCCATACAATCAGATTACCAAAATATTTCTTTCTAAAACTAGATGAAATAATAGCCAAATTTATCTAATGAAATAAAAGGTCAAGAATCTCCAAGGAAATAATGGAAAAAATAGGGAGGAAGAGGACCTAGTTGTACCAGATCTGAAATTATTCTATATCATCAAACTATATAACAATCATCAAGACAGTTAGGAACTGGTTAAAAAAAGAGAGAGAGAGAAATTGATAATAGAAGATATAATTTTTTTTTAAACCCTTACCTTACTGTATTGGTTCCAAGGTAGAAGAGTGGTAAGGACTATGCAATGGGGGTCAAGTGACTTGCCCAAGGTCACACAGTTGGGAAGTGTCTGAGGCCAGATTTGAACCTAGGACCTCCCATCTCTAGACCTGACTCTCAATCCACTGAGCTACCCAGCTGCCCCCAATAGAAGATATTTTTTTAAAGAGACAAAGGAATCAGAGTATCACAGAGTCTGATAAATACTAAGATTCTAACTACTTAGTTAAAAACTTATTACTTGACATAAACTGTTGGGAAATTTGAAAGATTTGCTGAAATTAGATTTAGAACAACATTTCAGACTACAGACAAAAATAAGCTTCAATATCTAAATGTAAAAGACCATTTCACAACTTAAAGGAGCAGGGAAGGGAATACCAGTCAGAACTAAGGGAAATTTTTGGATCAAAGATAGCGTAGAGAAGATAAAAGATAAAATGGACAATTTTGATAACCTTAAATTTTTCTGAAGGTGGACTGTATTACACAAATAAAATCCATGCAGTTAGAATTGGAAAGGAAATAATTAACTGGGTGTGGTGGGGTGGTGGCAGGTTTTGCAGTAAATTTATTTGATAAAGGTCTAATATTCAAAATATAGGAAATTGATACTAAGATATAAAAATAACAACTCTTCTCCCCAAAATGGTCAAAGCATATGGACAGCAGTTTTCCAAAGATATCAACAAGCACATGGAAATATAACCAAAGTAAAACAACTCTGAGATTCAACTCTATACTCATTATACCGATAAACACGACAAAAGAGGAAAATGACAATTTATGGAGATACTGTGGGTAGACAGACCCACAAACATACTACTAGTGGTAGAATTGAATTTTTCATTCTGGAAAGCAATTGAGAAATATATACAAAAAGCCATTAAACTGTAATTCCTTTTCATTTATTGGAATCAGGAATGTTCAAGGCACAAAGTCAGAAGAAGACAATAACTCTATATCACTTAAAAATGTGGCCACACATTGATACTCAAAATTAGATTGGAGCAGACAAAGATCATAATACCAGAACTGGGGAAAAAACAAAGCAAAAATGATCCAATGCAATGGCTATAATTCAAATATTTCAATGAAAGAAATATCAGCAAAAAGACTATCACTACTAAACACCCTAATGAAATTAAAGAGGAACAGGATCCATTTGAATTAAAATATTTATAGCAGCACTTTTTTTGTAACAAAGAAGACCTTATTTATCATTTATTACATGCCCTTTATGTATAGGCAAGGTGCTAAAGTTTCAAAGGAAGTCATCTCCTTTGAAGAAGTCCAAAGCCACAACCATGAGTGGCAACTTTAGGGTTGACATCTTCAGCACTGGAGCAGCAGTAGTAGGAAGAAAGGAAAGAGGGGGAGAGGGAGAGGCAAATGTGAAGGAGAAAAAGGGCATGAGAAACAATAAAAATGTTCAAAATCTAGAGATGGAGAGTCTCCTTTGAAGGAACAGCAAGGAAGCCATTGTCAATGGATTGTAGAACACGTAGGAGGGAGTAGGTTATAAGATGACTAGAAAGATAGGAAGAGGTCAGTTTAATAAAGGATTTTAAAATCCAAAAAAACAACAACATGACTTTATGATAGATCCTAGAGAAGACAGGGAGTGATCAGAGTTTGTTCAATAAGAAGACATGATCAGATTTGTGTTTTAGGAAGATCAATATGACAGTCAAGGAGAGGATGGATTGTGATGAAGAGAGACATGGGGCAGGTACAGCAGCCAACATACTATTATAGAAGCCCAGGACCAGAGTGGCTGTAGTGTCAGAGAAGAGAAGGGGGCATATATAAAAGGTAGAAACTACAAAGCTTGACAATCAGTGGTATTTGTGGTTGAAAGAGTAAGAAGAATCTAAGGATGGCATCTAAATTGTAAGTTTGGGTGATTGTGAGAATGGTGGTAACCTCAAAGGTAAAAAGTAATTTAGGAAGAAAGGAAGAGAGCTTGGTGGAAAAGATAATGAGTTTAATTTTGAGTATGCTAACTTTAAGATGTCTATGAGACATCCAGTTCAAGATGTCCAACAAGCAGCTGAAAATGCAAGACTGGAGGGCCAGAGAAAGATTAGAAGTGATCAAGTAGACCTGAGCATCATCAGCACAGAGATGATCATTGAAAGCATGGGAGTTGGTAAAACAACGAAGCAAAATAATAATAAAGAGGGAGAAATGATAAGGGTCCAGGACCCTTGGGGAACATTCACGGTATGCTGGTATGTTATGAATGATGATCCAGCCAAAGAAAGAGGGAAGGAGCAGACAGGTTGGGGGAGAACTAAGAGAGAGCAGTGTTAGGAAAAGGTGGAGCGGAGAGAATATCAAGGGGAAGGAAATTGATATCCACAAAGCCTACAGATGGTTAGGAAGGGTGAGGACTGGAGATGACCTTTAAATCTGGCAGTAAAAAAATCACTAGTCACTTTGAAGAGAGCCACTTTGATTGAAAGATGTGGTCAGAAGCCAGATTGCAAAGTTAAGAAGAAAGTGATCACAGGGAAAGCTGGGTAGCTCAGTGGATTGAGAGCTAGCCCTAGAGATGGGAGGTCCTAGGTTCAAATCTGGCCTCAGACACTTCCTAGCTGTGTGACCCTGGGCAAGTCACTTGATCCCCCTTGCCTAGCCCTTAGTACTCTTCTGCCTTGGAACCAATACACAGTATTGACTCCAAGACAGAAGGTGAGAGGTTAGAAAAAAAAAGAAAATAGGGAGCAGAAAGGAAATGGAGACATTAATTGTAAATGGCCTTCTCAAGGAGTTCAGTCACAAAAGGAAAGAGACACTCGAGTGGTAACTAGTAAGAAAAGAAAGATCAAGTGAGAAGTTTTTTTTTTCCTTTTTAAACCCTTAACTTCTGTCTTGGAGTCAATACTGTGTATTGGTTCCAAGGAAGAAGAGTGGAAAGGGCTAGGCAATGGGGGTTAAGTTTCTTGCCCAGGGTCACACAGCTGGGAAGTGTCTGAGGTCAAATTTGAACCTAGGACCTCCCATCTCTAGGCCTGGCTCTCGACACACTGAGCTACCCAACTGTCCCCCAAGTGAGAAGTTTTGAGGATAGAGACACCTGGATATTTATAGTCAACAGGAAGCAGCCAGTAGACAGGAAGAGATTAAAGATCAGCAAGAGAGTATATTTTACAGAGGTGCATTCTCCTAGAGATGACTGAATGGAATGAGATTACTTATGTGTGTAGAGAGGTTTGCCTTAGCAAGGAGAAAGACCACCTCTTCATGAGAAACAGGGGTAAAGGAGATCCTGAAAGAAGGCATCTGAGTGGTTATGAGATGAGAAACATGAAACAAATTGTGTTCCCATCAATTATAAAATAATTGAATTAATTCAGTTATTTGAATATAATGGAATATTGCTATTAAGTCAAAAATTATAAGATGGGTGAATTGATAGAAACCTGAGAGGATTTGCACAAATTTATGCAGAATGAAGTAAACAGAACTAGGGGATCAATTTAGAAATTACTAAAATATTATAAAGAAAACAAAAGTGAAGGATTTAAAAACTATAATCAATGCAAATGGACTATGCTTCTCACTTTCTGGCAGAGAGGTAAAGGACTAGAGGTGCAGAATGAGATACATTTTTAGACATGCAATTATGTGAACATGCTTGGATTGAATGTCTTTGTTGTTATAAGGGGGAGCTTTAATTTGAGGGTGGGGTGGGAATCTAACAGGGATTTAGAAAGAGATAGTTCTAATGATACCAAAATGAAGAAAAGAAATAAATGAACATTAATAAAAGTTTTAAAATATAGAGAAGGGAGGTTCAGAAGAAAATAGGGTAGTGTTACAAAATATGTTAAATTTAATAGACTACACACTCATGTAGCATACAGGTCGACCTAAAATCAGGAAAACACATCTTCCTGAGTTCAAATCTCACCTCAAACATTTAGTATCTTGGTGACACTGGGCAAGTCATTTAACCCTTTTAACCTAAGTTCTCTAACCTGAAAAATGAACTGGAAAAGGAAATGGCAAATCACTCCAGTATCTTTTACAAAAAAAAACCCAAATTAGGTCCCAAAGACATGACTGAAATAACTGAAAAACAAACAAAAATACTCATATAGCATAGTACCACTAGATATATACCTTTTCAGGGCTAAGTCTACTACTTCACATATCAATCAATACTTGTCCTAAAGTGGTTCTTCCTTACAAATTGGGAAACAATCTTCATAACAAAAACCTCTGACAAAGGTCTAATTACTCAAATTTACAAAGAGCTAAATCAATTGTACAAAAAATCAAGCCATTCTCCAATTGATAAATGGGCAAGAGACATGGATAGGCAGTTTTCAGTTAAAGAAATCAAAACTATTAATAAGCAAAAAAAAAAAATATTCTAAATCTCTTGTGATCAGAGAAATGCAAATCAAAACAACTCTGAGGTATCACCTCACACCTAGCAGATTGGCTAACATGACAGCAAAGGAAAGTAATGAATGCTGGAGGGGATGTGGCAAAGTTGGCACATGAATGCATTGCTGGTGGTGTTGTGAACTGATCCAACCCTTTGATCCAGCTATAGCACTGCTGGGTCTGTACCCCAAAGAGATAATAAGGAAAAAGACTTGTACAAGAATATTCATAGCTGCGCTCTTTGTGGTGGCAAAAAATTGGAAAATGAGGGGCTGCCCTTCAATTGGGGAATGGCTGAACAAATTGTGGTATATGTTGGTGATGGAATACTATTGTGCTAAAAGGAATAATAAAGTGCAGGAATTCCATGTGAACTGGAACAACCTCCAGGAATTGATGCAGAGTGAGAGGAGCAGAACCAGGAAAACATTGTACACAGAGACTGATACATTGTGGTACAATCGAACGTAATGGACTTCTCCATTAGTGGCAATGCAATGATCCTGAACAACTTGGAGGAATCTGAGAGAAAAAATATTATCCATATTCAGAGGATTAACTGTGGTAGTAGAAACAACAAAGAAAAACAACTGCTTGAATACATGGGTCCAGGGGATATGGTTGGGGATGTAGACTCTAAATAAACATCCTAATGCAAACACCAACAACATGGAAATAGGTTCTGATAAAGGACACATGTAATACCCAGTGGAATTGCAGGTCAGCTACGGGAAGAGTGAGGGGAGGGGAGAGGAGGGGAGGGAAATAATATGATTCTTGTAACCAAGCAATAATGCTCTAAATTGACTAAATAAGTTAATTTAAATTAAAAAATAAAGTTTAAAGTCTAAAAACATGAAAAAAAAAAGTGGTCCTTCCTTCTTTGTTACCTTTCCATCTATCTGTCTGTCTCTGTCTCTGTCTCTGTCTCTCTCTCTCCTTGTTGTCTGTTGTCTCTCTCTGTTTCTTTATCTTTATCTCCTGTTTCTCAAAAAGTGAAGAAACCAACAAGGGAAAATTCCATTTTGATTCTAACATGAAAGAGAAGGCCACTGGGATGAAAATGATGGGCAGAAATAACTACTGCCTCCTAGAAAGGGAGACAGAGAAGAGCAAAGGTGAGTGTAGCCTGGCACAAACTCTAGATTTTGGAAAGCTGAATTTAAAGGTAGGATTCCATGTACTAAAATTCTATAAATGAAATCAATCAGCCCTATGACCCCTCCCCCAAAAGGGAAGAGATGGGAAAATCAAGAATTTAATTCTAGTGGCACAGAAGAAAAGAATTTCAGTAGGAAAAAAAAGACAATATTATTTTTTAAAACTGATGAGGATACAAAGGGTACTCACAAACAAAGTTAGACTAAATTGCCCAGCTGGAAGCAAAGGAAAACAACAGAGGATTAATATAATACTGTGGAAGGGTCCTATAAAAATAGTTCCAGGACTGTTAAAACTGAGGCTGCCCAACAAAGTTAACTAAGGACACCAAAGAGTATTTTGATGTTTTTATTTAAAGCTATGTTGTGAAAAAGAAGACACAAAAGAAGGGATAAGACCACTGGAGTGGATGGAACAATGAGAACTGACAATAGAAAAAGGCAGAGCTGCTAAATCCTTATTTTGTTTCTATGTTCTCATTTAAGAGAAAAGAATCTTACATTTGAATGTCAGGACAAAAATGGATAAGAGGAAATTGGTACCTGAGCTAAGAAAGAACATAGAGTACTAGTTACCCTTGATGAATTCAATCGAGTCCCCTGTCCTGGATGAATCCCATCCATGAGTACAGAAAATTGACAGCTGCAATCACTGAGGGGCTGACAGTGACACCTAAAACTCATGGAAAACAGGAGGGCTAGAAGAGGACAGATGTCCCAATTAAAAAAAGAAAAGCAGAATCTGCAAATTATAGCTGTGAATGCAACTTTAGTTTCTAGAGAAATTCTAGAATGAATCATTCAAGATATGGGTAGTGAATATCTGGAGGAAAAAGCAGTTAATACAGAGTCAGTATGACTTCATCAAGAACAAGCTATGCCAGACTAAGTTTATTTCTTCTTCAATTGAATTAACACATTGAAATTGTTATCATTTTAATCATAACTATTTTAATTAAATTATCACTTAGTTTTAATTGAAATTAAATTATGTAGATGTAACTTACCCATGTTTTAGGAAAACATTTACTAATAGGTTTCAGACTATTCTTAATGGAAAATTCAGTGACATGAATGGGATGATCATATATTAGAGTTACTGGGTTTAGAACTAATTGAATGGCTACCCTCAAAGAGTCATTGTTGGTGCTTCATTTTTGATGTGGCATAAAGAGTCCAGTGAAATGTCTCAGGGATCTAGCTTGGCTATATGCTTTTTATCAGTGATTTAGATGAAGGAATAGATGGCACACTCATAAAATTTGTAGATGACACAAACTGAGGGAGATAAGGCAGAAATATTGCAGGTTTAGTTTTAGACTACCACAATAAAGCAAATATCACAACAATGTTTCCGTTTTATATGAATATTCTCTTATAAAAATGAACAATATAAAAATGTTTTGCATGATAATGCATGTAGCAATAACCCAGATCAATTTTTTTATCAGCTCTTGGAGGGAGGAGGGAAGGGAGGAAGGAAGACAACATATATATATATATATATATATATATATACATATATATATATATATATATATATACACATATAACTTCAGAAAATTTATGTTGGAAATTGTTACTACATGTAATTGGTCAAATAAAATATCTTTACCCCCACCAAAATTTTTTTTATCTTAGTATCAATTAATAAATGTCTTAGTGTCAGTTTTTTTTTTAAACCTTACCTTATGTCTTAGAAGCAGTACTTTCTTTGACATATGAGGAAGGTATGGGGTGTCATTGTAATGGCCCTTTATTTTATGATTCGTTTTGTTGTTTTTATAGATCATATCATTCTTCAACATGAGTTTTTAAAAAAGAAAAAACCTAATAAAAATTATTAAGGCCTTAGGAAAGGGTTAGTGCATCTTTTAGAGGCTACTCTGTAATGGGAATTAAAATAATTGTTTTGCAAATAGTCTTATTTAAAAAAAAAACCAACAACTAGTTAGCTTGGGGGTTAAGACAATTTGATGTACTCCAAGGATCCTCTTTGACTTAGTGGCAAATGAATTGGAGCTGAAGCAGAAAGATGAAAGGGGCAAGATGAATGTTTTTCATTCAGCTCAGATTTGAGTCTTTATTATGCCCATCAAGAAGTAGCCATGCCCAAGTGCTTTGGTGCTGTAGTTTAGCCTGTGAAGGTCTCAGGTTTCTTAAGGATGCTAATTATTATCTGTCCTGAAGCCTGTAAGTAAAACTGTAATCAGTCTATTATCATAAACTTCCAGTGCTTCCTTTATGAGTATAGAAGTATTATCTACAGAGTTGAAAGGCACTTTAAAAATCTTTTACGCTGTCTGATCCTTTCCATAGATCTTCCTCACATCTCTGCCAAGGAATTGTTGTCCTACCACTTTGAGACCTCCAGTGATGAGGAAGACTATTCCTAGAGAGGGTCAGTACCATTTTTAATAGGGAAGGGAAGGCAAAGGATTATTTGTGCTGTGCCTAGTCTGTGCCAGGCACTGTCTAAATGCTTTATACATATGACCTCCTTTGATGCTCACAACAACTCTACATAGTAGGTATTATTCTAATCTCCATTTTATAGGCAAACAAAAGTTGAATGACTTGCCCCAGAGCCACATAACTAGTGTTTGAGGTTAGATTGGAACTCTTAGTTTTTCTGATTTCTGACCAAACTCTCTAACCTTCTAGAGTTGAACAGATTTCCTTATTAGGAAGTTTTTCCTTTTTATTTTTCCTTATTTTTTTTTAAACCCTTACCTTCCTTCTTAGAATCAATACTATGTTTTGGTTCCAAGGCAGAAGAGCAGTAATGGCTAGGCAATGGGGGTTAAGTGACTTGCTCAGGGTCACACAGCTGGGAAGTGTCTGAGGCTAGATTTGAACATGCCATACTTCCTAACTCTAGATCTATCTCTAAATCCATTGAACCATCTAGTTGCCCCAAGTTCTTCTTCTTTTTTTTTTTTAAATCTAGACCTAATTTCATTACTGTAAGGAACTCTAGGTTGGAAAATTCTATGAACACAAATAGGCATTTGCTCTACAATTTGTGATTCTCAAGTTGCTTGGGGACATTGAGAGAGCGGATTTGCCAAGAAGACCATGGTCAGTATGTACCTGAAGCAAGACTGGAACACAGGTTTTCCTGTCTCAAAGATCCCTTTCCACTACAGCATTTCTTCTTCTTTTCATTGAGCCTAAATATGTCTCTCCATAATTTCCAGCCTTTGAAATTAGTTCTACTTTCCAGGACCAAAAAATACAAGTGAAATCTCTTTACCATGAGATGTGTCAAATGTTTGATGACAACCTGAACTTTCTGCTTCTAAACCATTTCTCTGAGCTAAACATCCTCAGTTCTTTCAACTGAGCTTCATATGTGAAGATTTCCCATTTTTACTATCCATTCCAGTTATTGCAGGAGTGAGTACAAAATGCTGGAAGTTCTGGATCTATGTTCCTTTACTCAAATATGTCTCCAAAATGAGAAAATGATGTACTGATTTTTTATCTTGCACTAAAATGCCATTTTGTCACCAAGAATGTCAGGGAACTGAGTGGATGGATGGATTACAACTGGGTCAACTATTCACCTTTAAGCATACAGCCATGACGACCATCATGGCTACAATTATATAGCAAGCTGGTTGGGTGGGGCCAGGATTAGGAGAAAAAAGACTGTTTTCAGGCTCTTGATGAGCTCTAATCCCTTCAGGGCTTAATCTTAGGTGTGCCAGAGGAAGCAGAGCACTGAGCTAGCCTGTTATTTAGTCATCCCTTCATTCTCTAGTGCAACAAAAACAATTATTGAATAGCTACTGTGTGCAAGATATTATACTAGACAGTGTGGTGGTAAGGAATAAAAAACACAGACTATATGGTGTCTGTTTTAAAAGAATTAATACTCTATCTGTAGTCCAGAGAAATGACCAAAAGCAGAGAAAAACCTGAGATTTAAAGAAGATGGACCCAGGAGAGGCAGATGGAACATTAAGGAAGCTGGTGGTCAAAGGGAGAATTGAGAATTCCATGGAAGATTCAAAAAGAAGAAAAACTGTTGGCCAGAGCTGGTTCTGATCACTCTTTTACTCTGAAAAGACTCTGAAAAGAGCTATGGAGGAGAGTTGATGTTCTAATACCCCTTCTACTTGGCTGAACTGAAGAAAGTTCTTGGCCATTGGAAGATACCTGCTGACTTAAAATGACTTTTCCCTTAGGGGAAAGTTAAACCATTTCTCTGAAAAGACTTTGTGACCAAAGCCTTCAACAGTTGATAGGGAAAAGATATTAGTGACCTCCCATCTCTTTCCTCTACCCCTCTCCCTAACTTTCTTTTCTAAGAAATAAATTAGATATTTTAATTTACAGAAGACTGTCCCTAAGTTTTGTAATAAGAGGAAGGATTTCAAAGTCAATGAAGAAATTTGGGAGGGGCTGACTCACCTTCTGGTCAGGTCAAGACTCCATTAAAGTTGTCCAGACTAGTGGAGGAAGGAGGAAGGTGCTACTCAGAAATCAGGCACCAACAACAACTGGTTTCCGGGTCCTAGCATTTTAAAGCCCCTCTGTCTCTCCCACTATTACATATCTGAGGAAACATAAACTACATTCAAAAACATGAAAAAGGTGATAAAATTCCAGGAAACAATTCATGAGAATGTAGTAGAAACCATATGTATAAATTGTAAGAGGGTACAAAGGAAGGCTTCTTGAAGGAAATAATCAGAGGTCTTCCAGATACCATCTGTAATATTTACAGAGAAAGATGAGTGGATAAGAAGAACAGGGGATACTGAAGGTTTGTAGCAGGGAATGGAGGAGTTGAAGAGAGAGAGGAAATATGGCTGCCAGTAAGGTAAAAAGAGAGAGATACCCCTTGCCGAGAGGCTATTTTTGAACAAAATGGAGTGTCTGAGAAATGGGCCACTTATGATCGCCTGCGGGGATGTCTTCTCTATGGATTGATGCTGAAGATGCCCCAGAGCAGGTAAACATGGACCCTCCTGAGAGACAAGTCTTTCCCCAGACTTTGGTCACCCAGCAGGGGTCCAATAAGGATTGTTTGTAGTTGAATGACTGTCCTGAGGTTCAGGTCCCTCTCTGCCCCCTGAAAAGATAGTCCTCTTATCAGACTGCGATATTCAAATAAGATAAATTTTAATAACTAGTTCAGATTGGATAGGTATCAGGGAAGAGGGAAGAGAGATTTCCCTAGATAAAGTTTGAGTCTTTCTCAGCTTTGGAGCTGAGACCAGGCCTCACAGGCTGGTGGAAGGTTTCTCTTATTCCTGTCTTCACTATATCTGTGCTAGTTTTCTTAATTTCAAAATCTTAGCAGTAGATGGCAAGCAACAAGAAAGTTCTGATCTTCAGAGCTGGTTGGGCCTGTCTCTTTGGGCTGAAGAAAATAGAGGCACTTCTATTCAGAGATGAAGAAGAAAAACCTCCTCCCACTTCCAAGGCCAGGAAGGAAGTGCTAGTCACAAGACCAACTGCCACTCTGTGAGATTTAAAATGGTTGAGGTCTTAAACTGTAGTGATTAAAATAGTGGAAGATATAAATTGTGATAGATATGAGAGGGTGAGTAAATTTTGACCGCAGAAAAATGTTTCACTACAGTGTCTTTGGTTTTAAAATCAAATATAAGGTGGTCGCCAGGGAAATATTCCCAATTATTCAAATACCCAAGTCAATTGGGTTTTATAGAGATTTTAATTAACAATACAATGAGTAATCAAAGAAAGAGAGAGAGAGAGTAAGAAAGGAATAAGTATGAAGGGCCTCAAGCCAATATGGCCTAGACCTGAGTCTTAAAAGAGAAATCAGTCAGTTTTTTTTATAACTCACCATAAGATCTGTCTAAGTAAGGATTTCTAATGACACCAGGCCAGTAGCATCTCAGCTGCTTTCACCAGCTCCCTCCTCCATCTGAATGTTTCAGAATCAGTCTCCTCAGAATGAGTCTCTCCAATCTGAATGTTTCAGAATGACTTCTCAGCTCTTCCCTGAGCTCTTATTTTTAAGGGCAAAATCTCCTATGTCACCTCCCCTAAGTCCTTACATCTACCAATCACTGTAGATGTTTCTAAAGGACCACCCATTTTGAATTCACAGCTGAGTAGTTTTAATCTCTTTAGTAAGTCAGGAAAAAAATGCTGCTGTGTCGACAAATTTCATTAGAAAAAACCTCTGAATAAGTTATCACCCTTTTAGGTTTAAGTAGTTTACAAGTTGCCCCACCTTTATAGGTACTTAGTATCAAATTGTATCAATTCTAAAACAGGCATGACTCAAAGAACTTCCTGTCCCTTCCATAAGCATGGATCAAAGTACTTTTCATTGTTCTCAAGGAGCTCTCTGTCCTAAAGCAGTCCTAAGTAGGGTGGAGTAGGGATATTCCCAAGGCAAGGAGCCCCCACACTCAAGTAGAGTTCTCACCATCTGCTAGGGAATTCTTCCAAGTAGAAGATTCCCCAATGGGGAAATTTCCAACATTCATAAGTCTGAGAAATTTTGAGGTTTACAACTCCCAGTTGCCCCTTCCCCCACCAACTGTCAGTCTTGTCAATTTCTTCTCACACTAATATTCCTACTGTTGCTTTTTCCAACATAGTGGCAGAAAGTCCAGAACTTATTCTAGTTTCCTTTCCTCACATCATAGAACTGGATTGGATATTTAATGCAAATGTGAGACCATAATTGCTCTAATCATGTCAACTTCAATTTTGACCTGTATTTCCCAGCTGCCTTATGTATGGATGACCTACCAAGGAGAGCTATCTACCAAGAAGTAAGGTATAATTTACTAGAAAACACTGTGCATAGGTGTATAGGTGACTTTAGACCCTGGTCTAGTGATGCATTTGGATACCATTGCAGGTCTGTGTGATATTTCTTTTTTGGTATGTTGTTAGCTGGGGGAGGTTTAACAATCCAGCTCCTTCTTTCTTGGGTTAATGTGGCTAATAGTGATATAGTCCACACTGTTTTTGTTGTTCAGTCTTTTTTAGTCATTTCCAATTCTTTGTGACTTAATTTGCAATTTTTTTAGCAAAAATAATGGAATGGTTTTCCATTTCCTTCCCCAGATCATTTTACAGATGAAGAAACTGAGGCAAACAGAGTTAATTGATTTGCCCAAGTTCACACCACTAGTTAGTGCTTTGAGCTCAGAAAGATGAGTCTTCCTGCCCAGCACTCTATCTACTGGACTACCTAGCTGTCACCATTCACGTATTGGTTACATTTTGAGGTTGTACACTATCTGCTATGGGACTTGAAAATGAATGTGGGGGCATGTAGGTGACTCAGTGAATAGGAAGCCAGACAAGGAATTGGGAGGACCTAGGTTCAAATCAAGCCCTAGATACTTCCTGCCGAGAACCTTCATACCCACACTGTCTGACATGGTCACACGTCAATGCCAGAGTTACAAGGTGACCTTCTGGAAAGATGGAGACACCCACTCAGCACCCCTCTGTGTGACTTATTTCACTAGCATCCCTTGCTATTGAATCATTGTTTTCTCCCTAGTTCAAGAAAAAAAAAATATATATATATATAAGATCAAATACTTACAGGGTTAATACACATATGCCCCACTTTTATCCCCCTAGAATAATACTCCAAAGATCATATTCACAGAATTAAAACCTAAACATCATTACCCACTACCCCCTTCTTTCTCTCTCAACAGAGGCACATTCAGATGCCCCACACCAATTGCAAGCCAAACACAGGTACATAAATCACTCTTCTAAGCACAAGCTGCTGTAACACACTTCACTGATTCTGTTTGTGTATGATAACTAGAGCAACATCACTAAGTGCTTGAGTGAAACATAAAGAAAAATGCAACTTAGAAATCAGAAAGGTACCTGATTCTGGGTCATATTGAATTTGTCCTTTAACCCCATACCTAGCTGTGAAATGTTTTGTTACCCATCTCCTAAGGAATTCTGATTGATTATGAAAGCTGATTCTCTTAGCTGGTCATCTCATAAGTCAGGGGGAACTGACCCTGACTGTATCATTCATCTCTATCACTATTCCTTTGTTGTAGCAACATGGTATGCAAGATGATCATAGAATATTAATTAAACAATCTGTTAGAAATTAATGTGTGACATCCAATTACCTGCTAGAAATCATGTTTGTTGAAAAATGACTGTGTGCCAGAAAAACTTGTACTCACTGAACTACATAATAAACACAAACTCTGTGCCAGGTAGAACAGCTTTGTGACACCTGAGTATCAGTTTCTAAGCACTCACTCAGCTGTCTCCCACTCCTCATTATTCCCCTAAGCTGCCCCCAGTTAGGCATAAAATGACCCTCGGCCATCTTTCTAAAACTTCCTAGTTGTGTGACCCTTGGCAAGTCGCTTGACTCCAAATGCCATGCATTTACTGATCTTTTGCCTTAGAAACCAACCATATCAGTTCTAAGATAGAAAGTAAGGGTTAAAAAAAAGTAAATGGTAAATGTTTCAAAACTGCTGGACTGGAAAGCAAACTCTGAGTTATGCATACTAAGTAATTAATTTGATTCTAATAAAAACAAGATGCTGATAAATAAATAAACAAAAAGAAGTCCAGGTATAGTGGTACCTTGACACATGAGTTTAATTTGCTCATAACTTAATTTGCTCATGTGTCAAATTGAATTTTCCCATTTAAATTAATGGAAATGCAATTAATCCATTCTGGCCCTAAAAAAATCACACCAATTTTTTTTTATTTTATATGTTTTAAATATTAAAATGTACTTTAAAAATAATAAATAAATGTATTTCTAGATAAGAAAGAATGTAAAGCAATAAACTGCTTATGAAATGTTCTTTACCCTCAAGGTCAGACAAAGATGTTGGAGAAGGTTTTCATTTTGTGCTCTATTGCTTAACATAACTTACTCTCTACATACATAATGCTACATTTAAATGCAAAATTGACCTGACACATTACTTATGATATGTAACTTTATTGCTAAACTTATTTGCTTTTTTTTTAACTTTGCTTCATTATCATAATTTTCTTCATTGAATTTTGACTTTTGCCACACTTTCCTCAATTTTACTTAGAGGCTGTCTCAATAAAAATCTTTCCACGGAAATTTTTTTCTTCCTTTCAGAATGTTTCAATATTGTGTGACACAAGTGTCATTATACAGCTCCAACAACCAGTTGCAACTTTTTCTGGGTGTGTCTTTTTTAAAAATCTCCAAATTTTATTTGGGTTGTAACAGTTATACAAGCCCACCACCTACACAACTGCGTGACCCCCCCCCCCCCACACACACACCCTACCCTTCCTTTTCAGTCCCCTGAGAAGAGATTGAGCTCTCTCTTGCTTCTGGCCTTTGTAAGGTTTAAAATAGCATTGAGGTTTTTGTTTATCTCTGGTTTTTTGGGGAGACCAATAATTCTGAGGTTGTCTCTTCTTCCTCTGTTTTCCAAGTCTGTGACCTTTTCAGTGAGGTATTTCATGTTTTCTTCTAATTCATTAATTTTTTGGCTTTGCTTTATTGATACTTGCTGTTTTGTAATCTCACTGTCTTCCAGCTGCTTAATTCTGGTCGTTAGGGATTGGTTTTGCTTTTCAGCTTAGTCTGCCCTTCTATTAGATGCTTCCAGCTCCTTCTCCAATTGTGAAGTCTTGTCTATCAGACTGCTGATCTCTTTCTCCCATTTTTCTTTCCAAAAGGTTTCCATCTTTTGGGCATGCTCACTGTCTTCCAGCTGCTTAATTCTGGTCGTTAGGGACTGGTTTTGCTTTTCAGCTTTGTCTGCCCTTCTATTAGATGCTTCCAGCTCCTTCTCCAATTGTGAAGTCTTGTCTATCAGACTGCTGATCTCTTTCTCCCATTTTTTTCCCCAAAAGGTTTCCATCTTTTGGGTAAGCTCCAGTTTGAGATCTTCCAGAGCTTGTGGATAGTTTCCATTTTGGGAGTCATGTTCTGATTTTGTTTGGATTTCATCTTCATTCTCTTCTTTTCCTTGGGTAGTCCCTCCATAAAAGTTTTCAATAGTCACTCGCCTCCCCCCCCCCCCCTTTCTTCTTGGAGGCTTGATTTTGGGATATGTGAGCCATCCCTTTAGTGGTTTTATAACACTTTCTTTTTTTGGTCTGCGGTCTGGGTGATATGGGCGGGTTTTCTGTGAATTTAGGTTGCCTCAGACTAGTTCTTCCCAGCCTCCGAGGTTTCTTAGAGTGCAGGTCCCTTTGTTCAGCACAACTGCCCAGGCAATCAGCGCAGCCCGCCCAGGTGTTCAGCACAACCGACCCGAGTTCAGCTCCGAATCCCCCTGTGATCAGTGCAGGATTCTCCCATGAAACTGCCCTGAGAGGTTGTTTCCTTGCAATCTTTAGATCCCAAGGACCCTGGTGCCCCCCCCCCCACCCAGACAGAGACGTTCCTCACTCACTCACTGTCCCAGTGAGCACTCTGATAGCTTACTCTGGTTCGTTGGGGGGGGAGGGGTGGCTCAGTTCACATTTTTGTGCGAGCTTTTCCTCCTCCTTATAGTGTAGGAATGTTCAAACCCCACGTACCTTCGTTTCTGTGGAGTACTGGAGAGTCCCTCCGTTTGTCCAAAGGGGATTTTTATGCTCTTTTGAGGTAGTCTATTTCGTTTGGTGCTGGGGAGGGGAAGTGAGTCGCATCTAGATTGCAGCCATGTTTACCCAGAAGTCCTCTGTAAGGTTTAAAATAAAAAGGTTGGACTAAATGTATAAAAATATGGTCACTGAAATTATATTACTCAAGACTGGATGACTTTTTATGGTGAAAGTATAAGAGAGAGTAGATAATTACTCCAGTCTGGTCTGAATCAGGCAGGGTTTCAGAGGCCCCAGCAAAGGGGCCCAGATATAAACTAATCAAGGATTCTAACCATGAGGCCTCCTCTAAAATGAGGGGCCTCTCCAGAGGCTAGTACCTCCAGAAAAGCCAGGAAAGGGAGTCAGCCTTTTCACTCACCCACGTGGTAGTTCTAAGGGAAAATCCAAGAGCAGTCTGAGGTCCCAAGCCAGAGTTCCTTCAAGGTCAAGTTCAAGCTGGTCACAGGAAGTTCCTCCCACTTCTAAAGACCATTCCTTTCATCACTTCCTGTGCCTTCCTTCTACTTTATGTGGACCAATTGAAGCTATAGCTTTGCTTAGGACTGCCCAGGGGGCAGTCAGTCAATTTTAATTCATCACATACTATATCACATACGGGTCACAGACCTCCCATACTTAAGGATAAGTGGGTGTATATGATTCTGGTGATTAAATCTAAAAGTGGGCAAGGGGAGAGTTAATCCCATCTTTACAATTCCCCCCTATGATTCTAGTCTCCCCAATGGATTATTTGACATAATCATCTTATACCCCTAAAAATATTCTAACTACAGGTGCATACAGCATTGTTTCAGATAATAGTTCCAGATAAGAGGGAAATAGAAGAGAGAAAGCAAAACCAATGTTTGCTAAGCACATTGACAAAAAGCCAATTGGGGGCAGTCCCCTTTGACATGAGTATACATTCAAAACAAATGTGTTCAATCCCCTTCAGTTCAAATCAATTATACCCCAAAGTTCATTCTGGATCTTCTGAAGCAGTGTAGGTTTCTTCATGGATCTTTCTCCAAACAATTCATTGTCTGGATGCAAGGAGTTAGCAAGCTTCTTTCACTGACATTTTTCTCACACAAAATTTTACATTGTGGATTTTATGAAAATATATATACTGCCCTTCTTGTCTCTCCCTTTCTTCTCCTTTTTGCCATCCTGAGGAGCTCAGGAGACCAGGGAGCCCATGGCATTCAGGATGGCCTCATTGTTGGGGTCTACACCTGGAAGAGATAACCTTTAATGACTCCTTCTGTTTCAAAATCATCCATATTGTTGATGTACTACGATTGTATCCCTTCGCCAACCTGGAAACACGTACACCTCGCTCATAGTTTTCAATGATTTCCTCCTTTAATTTCATGGACATCATCCTTCCCTTCTTCTCAGCTTGGCACTCATTTCCTTAGGACCCAGGGTTAACATTTAAGAAATATGTCCAAAAAACTGATAATAAAGACAAAAAAGTAAAGAAAAAAGCAAAAGCAATTCAATACAGATGCTTGCAGGGCCAGATAAACACTGAACTAAATGAGACAGCCTCCTGTAACTGGTGAAACTGAATGTTCATCAGGCTATCTAGTGGAGGGTGGCGGAAGCTCATGATTCAAATATCCACTCGTGACTTAAAGCAAAAATTCCCAATTGTGATGGCTCGTATCTCAAATTGCTTGTGATTTAAGGTGCTCGTGTTTCAAGGTGCCATTACATTTGGAAACCAGTTTATTCCTTCCAAAGCAGAAGGGAAGAAAGAAATTGCCCTTCTCAATTCTGCAGCTTATAAAGCAAAAGTAAAAAGTGTCTTTTAAAAAGAATATTGACTCAGTGTTGTAGCTACCTGGTACCAATGGGACTACACTCAAGATAGATTATGAAAGACAAGCCAAGAAGCTGCTAGAATTAATGGAAAACTTCTCAGACCAGGCTCTGAGAGGCCACCCCCTAAGAAACAGGTTAACATAATCATGTAGGTAACTATATTTAATGTTCACAAAGTAAATGATATGTCCCATTTTTATCTTAATTTTAAATAGATTTTTATCATGTATATCTTGTCCATATAACTAAAATATGGTACATCTTCTACTTTCTTTGAATTCTTTACAGTATCTACATTTGAGTCCATAATGTTCATTGAATGTTTGTTGGATTGATCAATTTGACTTTAATTTAACTGAATTGTTTGCAATTGGACTCCATAGAGTCATAGAGGTCCCAGTGGCTAACTAATCAACCCAGACACAAAGAGTCCCCCTATAATATATCTAATTAGTATTTTAACATTTGAGATGGAAAGACTAAGCTTCATGGGTCTGCCATTGTTAGTTCACTTCTTCAAACACCAAATTTGCTCTTTTCTCGTTTTCAAACCTTGAGTCCTTGATTTTTCAAGAATATCAGATAACTTTCTTGCAGTAGCTTAAGTAAATTCCTTTAGTGCCCTAAAAAGAAAGTTGTGCATATTTCATTGATTAAATTTTCCTGTTTAGTGCCACCTATTCTTATTTGCATGGTTTCCTACTTTCTTTTAAATGAAATGTCCATCCCAATCAGCACACCATTAGCATTAGATAAAGGCTTAGTGGAGAAAATTTTAATCTTCCCTATTTTGATGTCAAGAATTAACAGCTTTTTATTGACAATCTGTGTAGGTACAGAATATTCTTCCCCACCCCCATCTCTTGTTTCTAATACACTGAGGTTTTTAAAAAATTCTTTTTATATCTTTGGAAAATCACACATCAGGTCCTGTTTTTGTTTTTCTGATTTTCTGCCTGAAAGCTCCCACTATTTCTTTGAACCCTTCTTTGTTGATTTGGCTTGCCTTTCTCTTATTTGTTTTAGTTCTTCCAAAAGCTCTTACTTGAATAAATAAGCCTTTTCCTTTCCTTTTCTATAAAACATTTATTCTACATAGGATTAGTTGTGGGTTTTTTAAATTTCAAATTTTAAAATACAGTTCCTCTATACTCCTTGAATTCTTTCCTCCAACCAATTAAACAAAGTTAATTTTTTTAATTTAAAAATAATCTATTTTAGGAAAATATTAGGCTAGGTGCAAGGTATAAAGACCTCCATACCCACCAAAAATTATTGTACCTTTCTCTTGTTTCTGTTTTTAACTTTGGAGAGGTATGTGTTTAAATTATTTTTTTTTAAGTTGGTGGCAATTTTTGGTAGTCTATGTAGTAGCAATTTCTCTAGGATTCTGAGATAGTAATGTAGTAAGACAAGAATTAAAAGTTAAAACTGTATGACAAGGAGCTTTGAGCCTGACAGAGCAAGACAACTGGGTTGCTTTATTCTAAAAGTACTAATAGTATCATTAACAATAACAACAAATCTAACTTCATCAAGCAGAAGCTTATAACTGCCTTGTACCGGGTGTTCCAAAAGTTTCAGTACAGTTTGATTCTTCAATAGCTATCCTTTCTGATTTTCCATTCATTTAAAAATTAATAGGCTGATTTTATATTTGTATTGTATTTTTATATTTTATATTTTTATATTGCCTTCATTTTCTCCTACCCTTTCTTAACCAAAGAACTAGCCTTTGTAATAAAGAAGGGAAAAAAAAGCTAGCCAGTATATCAGCCAAATCTGACAATCTCTATATATCAATATCTATATACCTATCTATATCTATCTATATATCATCAATATATTATCTATATATATTGCACCCCATCATCTCAGCTTTGTGAAGAAGAGAAAGAAGCATATTCTATCCTCTTCCTTTTGGGAAGAAGTTTGGGCACCATAATGAAATTACACATCTTTCACTTTCTATTTTCTTGTTCTTTCCATTTGCAGCCAGTAGGTTCTTAAGTCTTCTTATGATTCTCTGAATTCCTCCTAATTGTTATTTCTTTTTCAAGATGAATATCTTGTATATACAAAGTGGTTTTGCCTATTGTCTTTCCTATTCAGTTGTGAGCTCCTTGAGAGCAGGAACTGTTTTATCATTCTTTGTGTCTTCAGTAAAGTGCTTGGCACACAGAGAGCCCTTAATAAGTGTTCATTGCTGTGGTTGTCCTTATCATTTCTTGTGTCACAGACACTGATAGTGAAGCCAATGGAACCTTTCTGGAAATGTTTTTAAATGCACAAAATCAATTATAAAGGAATCCAGTTACACTGAAATGCAGTTAGCAAAATCTATTTTTCTTCAAAGTCCAAGTTCATGAAGTCCAGGTTAAGAATCCTTGCCTTAGAGGAATAGGGGAAAATGGTAGTTATTTCCATCAGCGAGTACTGAATGTGCCACTCCTCCTGCCAATGGCTTTGACCCTTCCCTCAGTGACTGGGGGCTTTCTCTCCCTCTCCCAGATTCTCTTTAGTGTCCAGAGCCTAGGCTAATCCAACTTTCTATTGTAAAAGAGATTAACCGAGGAGAAACTCGCTGGTGCAATCCCGATTTGAGGTTGCTTAAGGTTGGCGCTGAGCCGCGCTGGTAACTGTTTTGATGAGAATATGGCATGGAGCAAAGCTCATTCCTTTCGCATGAAGCACCCAACTTGTCCAGAGATGTTTTGAATGGTTTCCAGCCCGTGCATACTCGGATTAGTTAGGACACGATTTGTACCTGGGCTCCCAAGTTAACACCGCGGCCGTCTCCTGCCTGGTGCCTATCCCTGCAGCCTAGAGAAGGGGAAGCTCTTCCCGTGCTTTGCATGGAGAGGGCTTGGCACGGACTTGCAAGCACATTTACCTACCGACAACTACAAAAGAGAACTTTTTCAGGGACCAAAAAGGTTTCTAAGAATGGAATGTGGCGTCCCTAAGAGGGTTGATCTTAAATTCCCTTTTTAATTCACAACTTGGTGATAGCTCAATGACCAAATCCTCTAAAAACAAAGTTCGAAAGAGATTGAATCTCCTCTTGGAATATGATTTTATCTTAATGATATATGACTCTCTCTTTAGCGCCTGACACAAAGCTCTCTTTTCAGCAGGCGCTTAATAAATGCTTGTTAAATCGGATGTTCTATTCTCTTCACAGCAAATTCTAAAGAGACAAATTTGGTGTGTCCACCTTAGGTACATGTAGGACGGTGACCTGGACCAGGCAGATGGAAGGGCACTATTTTCACAGGACTGTGGATTTGGAGCTGATAGGGACCTTAGAGACCACGGATTCCAACTCCTTCACTTAGGAGGAAACTGAGGCACTGAGAGAATTAGTGACTTGTTCAGGGTGACATATCTAGTATGGTTGCAAATGGATTTGAACCCAAGTCTTCCTGACTCTTCCTGTTATTCACATAATAGAAGCAGGAAAGACAAACAAATGTACTGCAGTCCTATGAAGCTCCCTTCTCAGGGGCAGCTAGGGAGCACAGTGGAAGTGTCAGAACTGTAATCTGAAGAACCTGGGTTCAATTGTGGCCTCAGATACCTTTTAGTTGTGTGACCCTAGGCAAATTACTTAAGTCCAATTGCCTAGCTCTCACTGCTCTCCTTGAAAATGAAACTAGGACAAAAGGTAATAGTTAAAATGTATTTATTAACTAAAAAATAAAAAAGACCCCTTGTCCCTGGGAGTTACTATCCTGAGAGAGATTTGGGAGTGTTTCCCAGTGGACTTAAAGGCAACAAAGAGTTACAGACCATCTCACTGGGTAAAGAAGGGAAAAGGGTAGTGTTCTTCCAAGATATGGTAGGGAGAGAATTCATACACATTCCAATGCCTCCTCCCTCTTTCCCTCTTAAGTAACTGGGTTCTGACAAAAAGTACAGTGATCCCTCACCTATCTGTGATAGGTGAAAATCCACAAAGTAGTGGCTTTGTATTTATTTTCATATACATATACACGCACATATATATATGTATATATGTATATATATATATATATATATATATATATATGTTAAGGCTTTATAAACCCTTCCCACTCTACTATAAACCTTTTCCACACTCATTAACCTACAGTCACTGAGCCACTCAGTACCCAAGATACAGAACACAGCACTGTGATTGGTTGCCTTTCATTCCATCAGCCAACAGTGTGCTACAATACGTATAACTCTGCTATGCAGAATTAGATATGTTCAAACAAACAAACAAATGATACAGGGAAGCCCTGATAAGTAAACCACAATATAGTGAGGGATGACTATGTATATTTTGGATGCATGCTTGTTGTCATTTCTTTCTCACTTTACTAATTTTTTTTCTCTATGGTTAAGAAATTGGTTTTGTTCCTTCATTCAATAACTATTTATTGGAAACAATAGTTTGGGAGAACAGCTGATGAGACACATGGTGCATGATTTAGATCAAGGAATAAAGAAGATACAAAATAAAGACCACATGCCCATGGCTGGTTAGCCATTTTTTAGTCATCCCCACTCAACACCATCAATGCTGATTCTACATCAGAGAGTGAGAGCCTCCAAAGCCCATGCCCTTTATCCTCTGTCTACAGGAAGTACGTAATGACAGGAAGTCAGTGGGATCTTGGGATATGTAGTTCTTTTTCAACAGATTTTCAATCATACATTGGCACCATTTCTTTGCCCCGTGCCTCTGACCCCTTTCTCTCTACTTACATACTTGATTTTCCTTTCCATACTATGTTCTACATCATATCTAGTAGAGTTTATAACTACACTGCCAATGGGGACATGACACCATTAAGGGATGACATTGTGACAAAATTCCTAATGTTACATACAACAGGAGTAGTTAATGGTGAATTCTTTCCAATGTAGGCATGGGCTGATAGATACTATCACACTTTGCTGCCAGGAGTGCTGTCTTTTTCAGGACAGATCTGGCTAGCCTTGAAATACTGTTCTGTTCCTGTCCATGGTAGAGCCTTCAAAAGACACTCAGTGGCACCTGAGTAGCAAGGGATATAGAGATGGGGGAATTAATGGCTGGACTAGCTTAAGATAAGAGTAGAAATCAGAAAACCTATAGGAAATGGAGGACAGAGAAGGGTAGACTATCAGTAGTCTAGACAAGCAGTACTGGCAATGGACACAGAACACTGCCAATTACAAAGAAATCTTAATACTAATGTAATCTTTGACATGTGCCCAGGACACCTCTAATGGTATTATGCACAAGGGAGACTCTTGGGACCTACTCCTAAGAGTCAGGAGAACTGGATTATGTATGGACATTTTACACTGACTTACCACATCAGTGGTCCCTTCTTTCATTGCCTGAGTAGTTGGAAGTATCTTTAAATCAACCTAACTAAAGCCCAGTTGTCTTTCCTCGAATTCACATTCAGTCCAGGGTTGAGGGACTCATTCATTCACAGCAGATGATGCTATGCTACAAGGAACCTTTAAAGACTATCTCCACTCCTCACTCTCTTAGGCCATGTGGCTCAGAGAAATGGGTTTAGGATTTTGATCTTGTTTCATTTGTCCTTTTTAGTTCTAAATATAGTACCGAGAGACTACTACTGTATAGGAAGTGGAGTCCCTGATCCAGAACCTCAAACTGAAAACAGTAGATCCAGGCTAGTAGGTGAGGCTTGAGAAGTTAGAGAAATGGGATGCTATCCCAAGGCAGCCTTGGCTGTGAATTTGGTGAGACCAATGCTATGTAATATAGAAATTGAACTAAACTATGAACTGAATGTTCCTTTCTTCCTCCAAGACTCAAGTATGAGAGAGATTATTCTCCCAAGGTGTTGGTGCAGAAATGTTTGTTTTTCAACTACTTGATTACATGGGTCAAAGGGATATGATTGGGGATGTAGACTCTAAATGAACATCCTAGTGCAAACAACAACATGGAAATAGGTTCTGATCAAGGACAGGAGTAGTACCCAATGGAATTGCGCATCAGCTATGGGAAGGGTAGGTAGAGGGGAGGGAGGGAAAGAACATGATTCTTGAAACCAAGGAATAATGTTCTAAAATGACTAAATACATAAATTAATCAATTTTTTTTAAAAAGAAATGCTTGTTTTTGTTCTTACTATGCTTTTGAAGTAAATATTCCTTTGTAAAGCTAATCTTATAATAAGTGGTTAAATGGAACTGAATTCCTAACCATTGAACTCCTTAAAAAGGGAATATTCAATTGATTGTGGCTCTAGCTAATGGCAAGGAAGAGGAAATCCTTGGAAAATGGAAAAATCCTGGGGGAGAGGTGAAATATAACAGATCTGGCCTTTCAATCAGGCAGCTAGATGGTATAGAGTGCTGTGGCTGGAGTCAGGAAAACAAGAGTTCAAATATGGCCTCAGACACTTACTATCTAGATGACCATGGGCAAATCACTTAGCTGATACCTGCCTCAGTTTCTTCTTCAACTGTAAAATTGAGATAATAATACCCCTTACCTCTCAGAGTTGTTGTGAGGATCAAATGAGAAAAATACTGCTTGACACATAGGAGGCGCTTAATAGAGTCCATCTATGCCATTCTGAGTTAACCTTTGTGATCCAAAATAATTTCTTATATTTTTCCTGTTAAAGAAAAGGTGTGTGTGTGTGTATGTAGCGGGGTGTGTGTGGGGGATCTGATTACCTAAGGCCAGGTCTATGACAAGGCCTTCAAGAAGCCAAGAAACTGTCAGAAAGTTGTTCTGTCCAAAGTGAGTACTCTAGGGACAGACATAAGGGAAGGTCTTGTTCTAGGTAAAATAAGCCACCTATCTTCCTGGGGTTTTCCCCAACTGCAGCCAGTCCAGTCCATCCAAGTTTATACCCAGTTCCTCTTCCCTAGAACTGCCCTGAGAAGTAACCTCCCCCAAGACTTAAGACTTATAAAATAGATCTATACCCTACCTCTGGACTCTTATTACCCCACTGCAGGAGATGGGTTATTGTCCAGTCATTTGCAACATTTTTAAATTGTATTCTGAAAGAATACAATATCATTTCTGATGACTAGTTCCTTTTCATTTCCTTATCTTAATGTCAACTAAAACTCTAAAGCCAGTCAGAAAAAAATATCATGCTTAACACGTATAGCAAATTCTCTAAATATTTTTTGACCTGTGACAATTTTATCAAGAGATGATGTCTCAGGGTAAATCCGCAGGTGGGTATTGTCTTTTTGAGTCTCAAATTGCTTCTATGGAAAATAAAAGTATGTGTTGGCACCTTTTCTACCAGGCAGAGTGACCGGGAGGGGCCATGACACCCACTCCTTAACAAGCTAGCAACCAGAAGGAGAAATGAAGGAGGGGGAGGATTGGGGGAGAAAAAGCCACAAAAGCAGTTCTTCAAAATCTCTGACTTTTGCCTATGCAAATGTTCTATCCATAGTATAAATCCCATACCTGCATTAGTAGATAGTATGTATGAATTGCTATGAATGAAAACTGGATCGCCCTGAAGCCATCATAACATGGTGTTGGGCTAGGCTGATCTCAGACAAAAGACGCACAACCCATCATTCAACCTCTAATCAAAGCCTTCCCAGCTTGGTGGGACCTTCTCATTTATTCCTTCAACAAGCATTTAATTAAGTACCTGCTATGTGACACTAGATCCTGGAGACAAAACAAGTTAATTTTGGAAAAACATGGAAAGACCTACTTGAAATTATGAAGAGTGAAATGAGCAGAACCTAGAGAACATTATAAACGGAAACAGAAATATTATTTGAAGAATGACTTGTGTATGGTCACCTTGAGAGAAAGAACTAATATATAGAAATAAGTAAGGCATAGTTTTATATATACATATATCTCCTTGTCAAGCGATGCCTTACTTTAAGTGGAGGAGGGGGAAAGTGAGGGAGGGAGTTAACTGGGTATTTTAATGTAACAAAGAAATAATTTTAAAAAAATGAAAAAAAGATGGGGGTGAGAAGAAAGGGATGAGGAAAAGGGAGCCACATAATGCCCAGAAAGGATCTATGAAACATGTATGAAGTAGACAAAATTTCTATGTGCTTCACTTGCATCACATTCAAGAATCTACTAAGAACAGGACATTAGAGGAAGAAAACGAATACTAATTTGGGGTTTCATGGTTCAACAATGCTTTAAAGACAGTACCATACTTCATTTTTCCATTCTATCCCTGTGAGGAAGGTTGTGTAAATATGATTATTTTATAGGTCTATTAGGAAATGATAAATAAGAGAAGTTAAATGAAAGTCAAATGTAGGATTCAGTTTTCTTAGCTATAAAAGAAGAAAGTTGGACAACATGGTCTTAAGATTGTCAGTTCCATAAGATCATAGCAGATCATATAATATGAACTCATGTCCTGGCTCTGACAATTACTGATAGTGTGACATAGGGCAAGGTCTAACTTCTCTGACTTTTCTCTGTCAATAAAAAGGAGATAACATTATTTGAACGAGGTATCTCATAATGCTGTTGTAAGAAAAATACTTGAAACATTAAATTCCTGTGTCCAATTTCAGAGGAGCTCTTTGATATCAATAGTGTGGGTTTTCTCATCACTGGTACACATCACAATCCCTCCATGCCTTCCTATCTTATATGATTCTTATCCGTGTATCAGCATTCCTCATTTTGTTGTGCTTCACTTTATTGTGCTTCAAAGACATTGGGGGGGGGGGCGTTGTTTTTGTTTATGTTTTTGTAACAAATTGAAAATTTGTACCAACATTGTGTTGAGCAAGTCTACTGGCACCATTTCCCCAATAGCATGTGCTCTTATTGTGTCTCTGGTAATTTTGGTAACTCTCACATGTCCAACTTTTTCATTTGAAACACAAGTCAACATGTTCAAGGTAGAACTCATTTTGTTTTCCCCTAAAGCCACTCTACTTCCACATTTCCCTATTTCTGTTGACAATACCTCCATCCATATTAGTAAAGTTTATATCCTCTGCAACATCCTTGACTCTTTCCTGTCGCTCATTTCCCATCCCTCAGAAGACAAACCTTGTTATTTCTAGCTCCAAATCTCTAATGTCCATTCCCTACTTTCTACTTATATAGTCTTACTGTAGGACCTCATCATCTCTCACTTGGGCTTTTGAAATAGTCTCCTAATAAGTCTCCTTGTCTCTCCCTAATAACTCTTCCACCACATAACTGCCAAAGTGATTTTCCTAAAGCAAACATTTGACCACATCACTCTTATACTCAGTCAATTATAATGGCTTCTCATTGCTTTTAGGATAAAATATAAATTCCTCTGTTTGGCCTTTAAAATCCTTTACAACTGACTTCAACTAATTTTTTTCAGACTTATTTAATATACATGATGCTCTTTTTTACACATGATACTACATATTCCAGCTTTATGACTATGCATTGGCAGTTCTCCTTGCTTATCTCCTCTTTAGTCTCTCTTAGACTCCCTAGTGTCCTTCAAGGCTCAGGTTAAGTACCACCCTCTACACAAAGCCATTCCTGAAAGTGTCTTCCTTCTAAATGTTCCCTTCTATCCATTTTAGATACGTAACAGAGCCCTTCTAACTTCTTTCTACCACACACAAAACATGTATCAATATTCTCTGCCCACTTCTGATGGACTATGTGGGATCTCTGGGCAGCCAGCTCCCATATAATGTAGGACACTCTGAGTCCCCTGATAGACTGCTGAACCAGAACTCCATGCATGAATACACTAAAATGGTCATCTTGCCACTGGATAACTCTTCCAGTTATAAAGTATGAGGATGGCTGAACTGTCTACTGGATTAAGTGGAGGAAGGGCACCTATCTAACTTCCCAACCAGGTGTAAGCTGTGAACATGTCCTGCCTAAACAAGCCAAGTCCCGGGTTGGGCTGCCTAATTTTTGTGTCTTGTTTGCTTTGGTAGAGGGCCTTGTGAGAACTTGAAAGGCCTGGAGACCTGTGGTTGCAATGGCATGCTCTAGAGAAGCAGTGGCTAATGGCAAGGGGATACAATTTCAGCAGACAATTCAAACAGGAATGAGTACCTAAACATAGGTATGAATGGGTTAGTGCCAAGGGAGGAGTTGGAATTGGAGAGGAGTCACCAGAAAAAGATCAAGCCTGACTGAATGATAAAACAATGCCAGTGAAGGTGAAATGAAATACTGTTCATTAGTAGCCTTACAAAAATGGTTTGTGTCCTAAAAAGTCATGAATATTGGCCTCCTTGGTGACTGGGTGCTAGTAATAAGTGAATTGTCAAACTGTTCTGTTTATTTTTAAATGTATGCTATGATTCTCAAATGCTTTTAATGGCTTTTTTTTGCAAAGGAATAAATAATGTTTCCTATACTCGATTCATGAATGAACATTGAGTACCTCTGTTTTTATCTATTCCCTTCTCATATTTCATCAAGGATATCTTCAATATATATGTAGTTCTTTTTCAAAAATAAATAGGTATGATTGGAGGCAGGTAAATAATTCTTGGTGTCTTCACAATTACCTTTGTATGATAATTATATTATTCATAAGTTTTCTAATTTTTTTTGTTATTTTCTCCAGTATAAGATATAAAATGCTCCCTTAAAGTTTTTAAAATTGTGTCTTTTCAAGCATGGATTTCTTGTATGTACTTTTTTCTGATTTAGTAGCTTTTCCTAAAATTGTTTTCTTAAATATCATTTGTACTTCTTCATTAAGGATTGTTGAGTTTTTGGTATCTAAATGTGGTGATTGTACTGCCATGAAAAATGAAAGTAGATAACTATAAAAATAATGAAAACTGTGCAATTTATTCTCTATTCTTTATCTGTCAGTTTCATCTGTGGATGCTTTTGAAATGATGTGGCTCAGTTGCTAACCCTTCTTTTAAGGTGATGGACTATAAGGGGTAAATTTAGGGTTGAGACTGAATGTAAAAATTATTGGTCATCAGGGATTTAATTTCTTAAATCCCAAATGAAGCACTCAAGTCAGAATGGAATTTTATGGTGATTTAATTACAATAGGAGGAAAAAATTAAAAAAGAGAGAAAGAGAGAGAGAGAGAGAGACAGAGAGAGAGAGAGAGAGAGAGAGAGAGAGAGAGAGGAAAAGAGTTAATTTAAACTGCTCTGGCTCAGGCTGATCCAGGAAGGAGTTCAAGGCCTTGGCCAAGGGGACCTCCCCAGAAGGCCAAGGGAAAAGGGAGTCAGTCTTATCACTCACCATGTGACTGTTCCAAGGAAGCTGTATGAGGGAGCTCCTCCAGGCTCAAGTTCCAGGATCAAACTGGCGCCCAGCCCTCTCCACAGGAAGTGACAAGAACTTCCTACATCTCACATGTGCCAATGGTGGCTCAAGCTTGGCTTAGGACAGCCCAGGGGACAATCAGTTGTTTCTGATTTGTCACTTGCTAGCCACATGCCAGTGTTGTGTGGGTGTGTATATTCCTGGGTGCTAGACTAAGCAAAAATGGAGAAAATGTAAAAATCACAGTTCCCCATAATCCTCAACTAACCTTCTCTGTGTTCTATGAAGAAGTTTGGCATTCTAATCTAATCTTGGCTGCCTTATAACTCTTCTTGGCAAGGAGATGAAATGTTTACTATACACAGCAGTCCTTCATTCTTTTGTCCTCCTGATTTTAGCAACTAGTTCATGGCCATTAAATTTCTCCAAGAAATAATAAAATCAAAGTCAATATCTTAGTCTTTTCCTATTTCTCATTTTTAGTCATCAACAGTTCATTTGAATCAGTCATACTGAAACTGTTGCAATTGTATGCAGTCTTCTCATTTGATATTGATTTTGACTATGGTTAATGATATAACTGCATACAGACAGCTGCTTCCAAAATGACTTCCACAACAGTAGGAGAAATCATTTTTTAAATGTTTTATTATATTAAATATTGCTCTACAATTCCACTGACTCTTTTTTAAATTCTGAAATCAAGTAATCATGACACATTGGTACAAGACTTTTGAATACTCTACAAAGTCTTTAGGCTCTTTTCTTTTTAAAAATTAAGATAGATTATTCCAGAGATTTTTTCATCCTGCAAGCCAACCTTCACTATGAAATGACCAAGAATAAAAAATATATAGAATTTCTTTGTAGGACCTCATTAAGTTCCTTGTAAAACTTCTTTATCTCTACAATAGATGTGGGAATGGTGAACACTACAATATTCCTAGGGCCTCTTTGCTTCTGTTAATCATGAGAACTGTAATACAAATTTATTGTTTTCCTTTAAGTGATGTTTCTTTACTGCCTTTGGACACCTGGTGAAGCTAACTCTGACAATAGCATTTCCATTTCTCCAAAAACAACTTGAGTTATTCTTCCATTGAGGATTTTTCATTCCATTCTTTTTGTCTTCTGATTTTGTTCATCACTATACCAATATTAATGTGGCTCAAGTCTTCTAATAATATTCCATGTGTTATATCAGTCATTGCACAAAGATCTCATAGAGTAACAATAATCAAATTAATATCTATAAATGGTCCTAAAATTCTGATTCTTGGGACCCTTGTCCACTTTCCCACTACTTCCCCATTATAATTGTGGGTATATGTTGGGGCCACACTAAAAATATGTTTTACTTGCTATCATCCACAAAGGATTTATCACCCAATAGCTAATCTGCTGGTGATGGAACTATCCCTGCTTACCTAGGATGGTCCTCAGATGTGGCACTGCCTATTGTACTATGTAAATCTGAGTCATTTAATCTTCTATACATTCAAATGTAAGAGATTTCATATGATCTTCAAAGTCACTTCTAAATCTAAATTCTATGTTTCTCTTTTCTCCAAATGAATTACCTAAATTTCCTAGAAGTTTTAGTATCATGTAAACACAGCCTAAACTACTACTACTTCTTCTTCTTCTTTTTCTTCCAATTATTACTGATGTTCACTTACCATTCAGAAGTCTTAGCTGGGTCTATTTAATTCTCCACTCTGCTTAGTAGAGTTGGAGAAATTCAGTAGATTCCAAATCCATTTCCAGGATGGGGTGGGTGTGGTTGAGGAAGAGAAAGAGAAAGATAGGCTTTTCTAATTTGTCTTTAGTAAGAAAATAAAGATTGAAATGACTTTCAACTCAAAGCCCAGAACTGATTATGTTATTTGTACATTGACAATGACAGCACCTGGTCACACAGTATTTGATCAAATTAGCCTAGGATGGTTCTCTGCTTTAAGAAAGAACAATTGTAAAACTAGTTACTAAGTAGGGGTAAAGTAGTAGTGGTACAGAAACAAGGGTCCTTAGGGGTTAGAAGTCAGAGAACCTGGGGTTCAATCCAGAATCTGATATTGATTGCCTGTTTTACCTTGGATAAATTATTTAATATCCATGAGACTTGATTTTGTTTTTTCTTCTATAAAATTAAGTAGAGAGTTAGATCAATTTTAAGATTTCTTCTGAGTTTAAAACTATGATTATAATGCTGTGGTGGGAAAAGTGCTGAACCTGTATTGAACTTGAGTACTAATTCCCAGGACTTTTGAGTACTACTTCTGAATCTTCCCATGAACCTAAGCATTTACAGTTATTATTTGGTTGTTTCAGTAATGTCCAAGTCTTTGTGTTTGGGGTTTTCTTCACAAAAATATTGAAGTAGTTTGCTATTTCCTTCTCCAGTCCATTTTATAGATTAGAAAACTGAGGTAAACATCATTAAGTGTGATTTAATCACTTAATGGATCACACAGCTAGTAAGTGTCTGAGATCAGATTTGAACTCAGATTTTCCCTACTCTAGGTTTGGAACTCTATCCACTGAACCACCTAGTTACTTGACCCTAACCAATCATTTCTTCATCTATAAAACAGCAATAACCATATTTGACTCATCCCAGGAACATAATCCTGATCACCCATTTCTTATTAAATAACTATGTTTGACTCTTTCCAGGTATATGACCCTAAGCATCTACTTCTTCATCTATAAAATGGTGCTAATCATGTTTGCATGAAAGTTCCTCAAGTACAGACTTTCATTCTTTCTTTCTTTCTTTCTTTCAACTTTTTCTTTCTTTCTTTCTTTCTTTCTTTCTTTCTTTCTTTCTTTCTTTCTTTCTTTCTCTCTCTCTCTCTTTTCTTTCTCTCTTTCTTTCTCTCTTTCTTTCTTTCTTTCTTTCTTTCTTTCTTTCTTTCTCTCTCTCTTTTCTTTCTCTCTTTCTTTCTCTCTTTCTTTCTCTCTCTCTTTCTCTCTCTCTTTCTCTCTCTCTCTTTCTCTCTCTCTTTCTCTCTCTCTCTCTTTCTTTCTTTCTTTCTTTCTTTCTTTCTTTCTTTCTTTCTTTCTTTCTTTCTTTCTTTCTTTCTTTCTTTCTTTCTTTCTTTCTTTCTTTCTTTCTTTCTTTCTTTCTTTCTTTCTTTCTTTCTTTCTTTCTTTCTTTCTTTCTTTCTTTCTTTCTTTCTTTCTTTCTTTCTTTCTTTCTTTCCCCAATGCCTAGGGTAGAGCTTTGAACATTTTTTTTTAATATAGGAATGTGGTTTCATTGGTATAGGGAATTTTTCCATCAGTGCACATCAGCACCTACCCTGAATTTAGAGTCCTGCAGTTGCCTGGAGCACTAAGAAGTTAAGTAAATTGCCCAGAGTCACTTAGCCAATAAATGTTAGAAAAGTCTTCTTCTTGAGTTTCCAGGTTTATATTTACCATGCTGTGTTACCTCACAGCCTGTCACTTGGTAGGCATTGGTTTCTGTTTGTTGAATTGTTGGGAAAAGATAAATTCTTGCTCAAGTATGTTTTCTTCTTTGAGTACCTTGCATAGAAAAAAATTTAGAATTTAATGTTCGCTGGTTTCTAGAGACCTAGATGGAGCAGTAGATAGAGCGAACCAGACCTGGAGTCAGGATAATCCATCTTCCTAATTTCAAATCTAGCTTCAGACATATCTGTGTTGCCCCAGGCAAGTCACTTAACCCTATTTGCCTCAGTTTCCTCATCTATAAAATGAATTGAAGAAGGAAATGTCAAACCACTCTAGTCACTTTTGCTAAGAAAACCTCAAATGTAGTCATGGAGTCAGTCTAAGACAAATGAAAAATGACTGAACAATGATCTCCAACGAATCTTAAGGGAGAAAAGTAAAGAATCACCACTTTAAGCATTAAAGCAAGGAAAGCACTTATGTAAGATGACATTTTGCAATCTGGAACCTACTTAATGAACATCAAGATCAGGGATGCCTGGATCAATTCAATGCAATCTGAGAAACTTTTAATAGTTTCCACTCTGTGGCTGATCAGTGTTTGTCTGGCATAGAGAAACAAACAAAGAGTTCATTTTTGAATAACCAGTCATCATTCCACCCTTTGCCCTCTCATTTACTGCCTTTACTCTGCACATTTCCCCAAAGTATGGTCAACCCTGGTCACTTCTGGAGAAAAGCAGAAGAAAACAAACAAAAAAAGAGCCTTATTCATCCTCCCCCTTTTACCCTCTGCAGCTTCAAACTCTGGTCTGAATCCTGAGCAGAAGGAACAAAGTCTTTGCCCCATGGGGTGCTTGTTTTCTTGGTGAATGGTTTCTGGCATGGCCTTTGCCTGGGCTTTGAGAAAGGCACCAATCCTTTGTCTTCCATCCCAAGCCTTCAGGAAAGCTCTGTAGCAACTAAACTTGGAAGTGCAGGCCCTGGGCCTCAAGCAGGGGTTGTTAAGCAGGAAATGTTCAATGAATAACTAATGCATTAGATCATCCTCTTATTTCACAATTCCATGATAATAAGAAATATGCAGCTGAAAGACATGGAAGTTAACCAGAGGTGAAGCTTGTTCTGAGCCCAGCATCATTTCACCATGGTCAGAACCAACTTGAACTTTGCAGGGAGAAAGGGTCAAAGGAACAGCCTCACACATCTCAGGGCTCCCTTTTGAAGCTTGCCATGTGACCAAGGCTATCAAATGGAAAATATGAACTACTTTTCATGATTCATGAGGAAATGAGTCAAAAACAGATGGACCGAATTTCTCTGTTTTTACAATCATACTTTTTTTTTTTAAGGGAAAAAGAAACTTAAGACAATTGTTGTTATTAAGACATTTCAGTTGTGTCTGATCCTTAGTGACCCATTTGGGGTTTTCTTGGCAGATATACCAGAGTGGTTTGCCATTTCTTTCTCCAGATCATTTTATAAATGAGGAAACTGAGGTAAATGGAGTTAAGTGGCTTTCCCAGGGTCATACAACTAGTGTCTGAAGCCAGATTTGACCTTAGGTCTTCCTGATTATCCACTATGCTACCTAACCTCCCCACTTAAGATAATACTATAGATTTTGTAAAAATTTAGGAGCTGAAGGAGACCCTAAAGACAATCTAGCTCCACATCCTCACTTTACAGATGAGGAAACAGAAGCTGGAGAGGATAAATAACTTAACCCAAATTACACACACGATTTTAGCTTTTTAAATTGAGATTTTCTCATTTCTTATGTAGATGTTCTTCCCACAACCCATCCTGATTTCCTCTTCTTAAGGGTCTTCTTAAGCCCCTAAATGTCTAAAGATGTGTTTGTTATTTCATAGGATCCTGAATATATCCCCAGTTTTGTTTTATTTAATATTTATGAATTTTTAACTAACATCGTAAGTGCTGGACAATTACTAACCCAATTTTCTTTATTTAGGAATGCTTTTTTGCTTTAATCATAATGTTGATCTTTAGATACAAGAAAACTCCTTGTGAAACCCTTCATACTGTTTCTTCTATGTAAACCATTGCTGGATTTGTCATCATAGGACCTGGGTTCAAACCTCAATGCTGCTACTTATTTGACCTTGGAAAAATTACTTAATTTTCCTGGGTCTCATTTTCTTAATCTGTAAAATGGAAAGATTGGTGTCATTTCATATGGAATGTGCAGCATTCATATATCTATTGTGGAAGTCAGACAAAGGCACTGGCAAGGTAAGTCAGGCACAGAACAAATAGGTAAATGTCTATAGAATATTAGAATGGGGAGGAACCTTGGAGTGCCTTTATATGTTTTATAAATATATTTTATAAAATGCAGAAATTATGATCAGCAAAGTTAGTACCTCTGGCTTTTCCTTATCTTTCATCACATAAAACTAGTCAAGTTGAAACAGTTGCAATAGATTATCTAGTTCCTTCATTGATAATAGTAACTCAAATTAATATGCTTTCCTGATAACAACCCTACTGGATAAATAGTTTAAACCTTGTCTTCATTGTATCAATAAAGAAATAGATATTCAGGGTTACATACAGAGTTAGAGTTAGAACTGGGATTAAAGTTGTTATTATATAATTCCAGAGTTCTATCTATTACACTATAATAATAATAACACATTATTAATAAAAAGTTAGAATTTATAAAGTACTCCAAAGTTTTAAAAAACTTTACATATATCTCATTTCAATAAAAATAATAATCAGCATTTATTTATGACTCTATCCTCACAATAATCTTGGAAGATAGGTACTAGTGCTATGGCCATTTTATAGCTGTGGAAACCAAGGCAGTGACTTGCCCAGGATCATATATAGCTAATAAGTATCTGATACTAGATTTGAACTCAATTTTTATTGACTCCAGTTCCAGCCCTCTAACCATTGCACCACAAGTCATACATTTAGAGCCAGAAGTAACTTAAGTGCTATCTGATGCAACTTTTATGTTTTGTAGAAAGTAGAGGTTATGATGTGTCTAAGGTAAGGCAGACAACAAATGGCAGAAACAAGATTTAAACTCAAGTCCTCTTGGCATGGGACCCATGGTTTCCTCTGGATACCCCAAACTCCAGAAGTGTTCCAGGTCAAAAGGGATACAGGAAAATTCCTTTCCTTCCTTGCATTCTTGTAGTGCTGAGGAAAAGGTAACGCTGAGCATCAGAGACCCAAGATAAGGAAAGACACTGAGAGAAATATTCCCCTTAGAGTCTTCCCTAGATTTTTGAGATGGACCCAGATTTTCATCTCCCAGTTATACTCTGATAGCATCTAGGACATCTAATTGTCCCCTGAACTATTCTAGATCACCCCTCATGTCTTTAGGACACAAAATATCACTTCATCCCTGATCAGGTAGCAAAGATCTCCCACTTCTGCCTCCGTAGTAACATCATCCCATCTCTTCACCATGGGCCTATAACCCCTGTTTCTAAAAGGTATAAGAAGCCTAGAATTCATCCACTTTTGCACTTGTCTCCCAACCAGTCAAAACTGTTTCCAAATTAACAAAAATTTTTTTATTTTTAAGTGAATTATTGCAATTGTTGTTCTTTTTTTTGTTTATGTATTTAATTAATTAATTTAAAATATTTTTCCATGATTACATGATTCATGTTTTTTCCCTCCCCTCCCATACTCAACAGGCAATTCCACTGGTTTTTTCATGTGTCATTGGTCAAGATGTATTTCCATATTATTGATAATTGCCCTAGGGTGATCATTTAGAGTCTACATCCCAAATCATCGGCCCATGTGATCAAGCAGTTGTTTTTCTTCTGTGTTTCTACTCCCACAGTTCTTCCTCTGAATGTGGATAGTGTTCTTTCTCATAAGTCCCTCAGAACTGTCTTGGATCATTGCATTGCTGCTAGTAGAGAAGTCCATTACGTTCGATTATACCACAGTGTATCAGTCTCTGTGTATAATGTTCTCCTGGTTCTGCTCCTCTCACCCTGCATCCATTCCTGGAGGTTGTTCCAGTCTCCATGGAATTCCTCCAGTTCATTATTCCTTTGAGCTCAATAGTATTCCATCACCAACATATACCACAATTTGTTCAGCCATGCCCCTATTGATGGGCATCCCCTCATTTTCCAATTTTTGGCCACCACAAAGAGTGCAGCTATGAATATTCTTGTACATATCTTTTTCCTTATTATCTCTTTGGGGGTACAAACCCAGCAGTGCTATGGCTGGATCAAAGGGCAGACAGTCTTTTAAAGCCCTTTGGGCATAATGGAATTGTCTTTCTTGACAAAGGGTACCTGTTCAAAATTTGAGGCTCTACCTCAAAGCTCTCCCACATCACTCTGACTCTCATTCCAGTACCCTTGTCTCTGTGTTCATTCCTAGCATTGTTCTTTTAGGTGGAAAAGAATCATTCTTGGCCAATTTATCGAAACACTGGGTGACTAGGTGCTGTCGATGTAATGTCTGTGTGCAAATAATAACCAGCTGCAAGTTTTGAGGGGAGCAGAAAGTCGTTTCACATTTTGTTTCCATACTAACTACATATAAGAAAACATCCCTACCTCCACCAAAATAAACTTAGGACAAAATTTATATTAAAAATATGCTTGAAAAATATAGAAACCTTTCTTTACTCCTTTCACATAATAGTTCAACTTTTAGGCTGTGGATCTAAGGAGTTTAATGTTCACAAAGACTTTCTGAACACACAAAATGTATAATTGACTAAAGATCCATCAGGGTTTTCATTTGAACTTTGCTGCCACACCCTGAGAGAGCAACTTTTCAAGCTATCTGCATTCCTTTACCTGGGAGGGGAAGGAAATCTTGTAAAAAGTAAATAAAGGAATGAGTTGGAAAGTTTTTTTTTTCTCTCCATTCTTTGCTTTCATACCCCAGGGCAATGAGAGAAGAGGAGAGAAGAGATCAGCTAACTCTCCAAGTGTTCCTTGTTAGGAAAAACTATGAAGAGCGCCCAATCCTGAAATTAACCTCTCTAACAATGAATGAAGATTTCTGGTAGATCCAGGGAGCTGTGGCATGGTGCCCATTCACTCTTAATTCTGGGCCCACACGTGCTCAACCTGGGTTTTGTCTCCAAGGAAGCTGGCCTCTTAGGATGCAGGTTAGGTGACTTTTTCTTCTATTCTGGCTCATTATGTCCCCACCTGAAGTGCATATTGTAGGGTTGTTGTTTCAGGCATGTCCAACTCTTCATGACCCCATTTGGGGTTTTCTTAGCAGAGATCCTGGAGTGGTTTGCAGTTTTCTTTTGCAGCTCATTTTACAAATTGAGGCAAATAGACTAGATTTGAACTCCCACAGATGAGTCTTCCAGACTCCAGACTTGGTGCTCTAGCCATTGCTCTACCTAGATTGCAAAGTAAACTGCTTAAATGTGTCTAGTGGTCTTTCCAAAAGGAGAACAGGTATTATTTTTGTTCATGCAAAAGAAATTCTGAACACGCACAAGTGTGTATGGGCAGAAATAATTAAAAAACAACATAGAATGGTTATTTTCTTACTGGGAGACTGATCACTAAACCTCAGCAGAATACCAGGCAACTCTAGGGACTGTTTAATGGGAGGGTTAAGTTTCACCTTGAACTTTTCCTCAAAGTCTATATCTATTGACTGGGTTCTTCTTATCATTGGTCAATAAGGGTCATTCCCTGGACCAATACTCTTTTAAGTTTTCTTGTTTGTTAGGATTTGTCTGTTTAAATTCAATGGCCTAGCTCTTAAAGCCTAGGGTTATATACAACTAAATTAAGTTAACCAGAGTAGGACTAAAATGAAGATATGGATAAATTTGGCAGGGAGTGGCAGCATCTGTAGAGAGATCGTCTCAACATCAAGAGGACCTGGGTTCAAGTCTAGTCTTTTGAAACCTGGGCATATCAAGGATCAGCTAAAGTCCAACTTGAAGTGGGCTGGCATGACACCAAAACAACTAGAACTCGCTGCCTCTGACAGAAGCAGCTGGCGAACCCACATTAACCATGCCGCCACCACCTTTGAAGATGAGCCACAACCGCACCTCCCATAACAACTGGTGTCCCATGCCCCATGTGCCACAAACTCTGTGCCTCAGCCTTTGGACTCCAAAGCCACATGAGGGTACATCAATAGATGATAATGCACAAAGACAATAGTCATTCTCAGTCACCGAGAGACTACCACTATATCACTTAAACTCTCAGTGCCCCTAGAAAACAAAGATTTTAAGTTTCAGATCAAATATTAAACCAGCACTGGTAGAGGAAGGAGTTTCTTTTCTTAAAGAACTCATAGGTTAAAAATGAATAAATATATATTAGGAAATTTTTTTAACAAATGTAGGAGTAAAAAAAGGATTCTTCAATCTTTTCTTTTATCCAAACTTTTTGTACTCATTCTTTTTAGAAAAACAAAAGCATCATCCTCCTTATTATTCTTATTTCCTTCCACCGCTGTTTAGTTTCTTAGACCACTAGTACAGCAGCACCTTGTTTTACATTATCAATGTTCCAAGACTCTTCCTATAAGTTGAAAATCATTCATAAAAGGCAAACACCACTATTTAATAAATATTTCCTATATGAACATACCTAGGCACTTTATGACTTTTCTTAGGCTTATGAGCTACAAGCATCATTACTCTTGTACTTTGGGGCCATAAATAGCATTGATGAAACAAAGAGAAGCACTTCTCTGACTGGGACAAACAAGAAAAGGGAACAAAATTTGATGTGGGAGCTAATGTTTGGCATAAAACAATGTAATGACTCATATTAAAATGCCTGAGTAAAAATAAGCATGATTGGGTGAACTGCTATGAAACTTTAGGTTGCTTGGGAAAATGGTGAGAATTTAGCACATAATCAAAAAATTTTTATTTTACATATTTTTCTACATATAATGAGACCCTACTGTAATGCCTCCATGAGATGCAGAAGGAGGTATACTTGGATATCTTCTGTCTCCTAGAATCAATTGTTAACACAGGAGATGATGGGAAAAAAGCAATGTAGATAGGAACTCTCCAGTGATAAGAAATGTAAGGAAAACTAACCTGATAGCCCCAAGTCAGGATTTAAAACTTACACATTTCCTCAAAATGGCAAGCAGAACAAATTAGAATGTTTGCTAAGCATCCATCTCATTTTATCCAGTTTTGAACCCACCAGGCCACTTCCTAGAAATCACTAAGCCTTACCATTTGTTATCTGGACTCTTCTTTCAACTTAGTCTCAAACTCCCACATACCTCATTTTACCCAATCTCAGACTCATTATACTATTTCTCATCTTCTTTGTAATCTCCCAATGCTATCTTTGAAAATAATAATCGTTGTTCAGTTATTTCAGTTGTGTCTAACTCTTTGTGGCCTCATTTGGTATTTTCTTGGCAGATATATTGGAGTGGTTTGCCATTTCCTTCTCCAACTCATTTAACAGATGAAGACCTCAGCTAAACTGGGTTAAGTGACCTGCCTAGGGGTCACACAGTGTCTGAGTCCAGATCTGAATCCAAGAAGGTCTTCTCCTATTAGAATTTAACTTACTTGAGGGTAGAGATAGTCTTGATTGTGGGTAAGTAAGACAGCTAGGTGATAGAATATTGGGCTTGGAGTCAGGAAAATCTGGATTCTAATCTAGCCTTAAATATTTACTAGTTGTATAACACTGAGCAAGCCACTGATGACAAGGTCTACAGGATAACTTTGTAGTAATGTTTTAAGGATAAATGACAAGATCATATTTCTAAAATGCTGCTGCTGCTGCCACCAGGGTTTTCTGGAATTTCTATAAGTAAAAATAAAGTAGAACCTTAACAAGCATATTTCTTATCCCAAACTTGGGCTTAAAAATTAGCTTAATTTGTTGTATAGAAAGAATAAGTTGCTGGATACTTGGCCTAAGTGAAGAGGGTCAGGAAAGGGTCCCTGTCCAAAAAAAATGTCTCCCTGATTACACATATTGTCTACAATTTTTGTAATTATTTATTTATTAAAGATTTATAATCTGCCACTAGAGCATTAAAACTGGAATGACATTAGAAATCATTTAATCCAAACATTTTCCAGATGAGGAAATTGAAGTCTAAAGAAATTAAGTAATTTTCCCAGGAGCATGCTACTTAGAACCCAGGTATTCTGATCCTTATTCCCATTTGAAGACTTAAAGGTTAAAATATAAGCTGCCGGACATTCCTTCCCTATCACACAGAACATAAGTCTTGAGACATGAACACCAACAAGAAAAGTTTACAGAGACAAATATATTTTAAGGATAAATGACTGATAAATGTCAGGACCCTTCTGGAGGGCAAGCTTTTGCAAAGGAAAAGCATTAAGGAAAAAGCAGAAAGACATCACCAAGGGGGCAGCTGGGTAGCTCAGTGGATTGAGAGCCAGGCCTAGAGATGGGAGGTCCTAGGTTCAAATCTTGCCTCAGACACTTCCCAACTGTGTGACCCTGGGCAAGTCATTTAACCCCTATTGCCTAGCCTTTATTGCTCTTCTGTCTGGTTCCAAGATAGAAGGTAAGGGTAGAAAGAAAGAAAGAAAGAAAGAAAGAAAGAAAGAAAGAAAGAAAGACAGACAGACAGACAGACAGACAGACAGAAAGACAGAAAGACAGAAAGACAGAAAGACATCACCAAGGCATATAGATGAAAGAAAGAAAGAAAGAAAGAAAGAAAGAAAGAAAGAAAGAAAGAAAGAAAGACAGACAGACAGACAGACAGAAAGACAGAAAGACAGAAAGACAGAAAGACATCACCAAGGCATATAGATGAAAGGTACTGGAATGAGGGTTGAAGAATAAATGCCAAACAACAACTTGGCCTGCTTTATAATTTTGCTATTGAGCAAAACCAGTTACCCAGTATTCTCTGGGAGAAATTGCTGAATGAAGAAGAAAAAATGATAGTAAATCCTTGGCTCCACCCAATTTTGTGCAACAAATCAGTCTGTAACTAATAACAACACCGGGCATCCATGCAAGAACATCTTCAGGTGTTCCAGGTCTCTACAAATTCATTTTGCTTACAGGGACAACTACTCTGATTTGCCTCAATTTATAATGAGTTATTACAGGCGTGCACCTAGAGGCAATCAACTGCAGGAATATCTGTTTCCAGGCAGAAATATACTTATTTTAGAGAGCTTATCTTTCATTCGAGGTTGTCAAACATAGCCATTCTTTCCTACTATGTCTCGGTTTACTCTTCTCTACTATGGACCTACTGTCATCTAAGCTTACTCATAAGTTCCATAATTAGTATTACTTATGGTTTAATGCAACAATTGTTAGAAAGGCAAAACTGAACAAAAAATGATCCTCACTCACAGGCTAGGTGTCAAGAACATCCTGGTGACCTCAAGCCATAGCAAGTAGATATTAGATTACTTGGCTTCTCTCTTCTCTTGTCTTCTCTCTTCCCCTCCCCTCCCCTCCCCTCCCTTCTCTTCTCTTCTCTTCTCTTCTCTTCTCTTCTCTTCTCTTCTCTTCTCTTCTCTTCTCTTCTCTTCTCTTCTCTTCTCTTCTCTTCTCTTCTCTTCTCTTCTCTTCTCTTCTCTTCTCTTCTCTTCTCTTCTCTTCTCTTCTCTTCTTTTCTCTCCTTTCCTTTCCTTTAAAAAAACATCCTTACTTTCTATCTTAGTACTAATTCTAAAACAGAAGAGTGGCAAGGGCTAGGCAATTGGAGTTAAATTGTCTCTCTCCAAACCAAAGAGAAGTGAATCAATCTAAGTAAAATTCATGAGAAATAATTGAGGTTTCCTTGGCTAATTGAGTCCTCAAAGTGGCCAAATTTGCCACCTTGGGTTAAAACATACTCCTTGTAACCTAGGCTTTGGCCCCATTTAACCTTCTGCCCTGTCAGTCCTTCTAACTGACTAGAACTGCCAAGTTCTTTTGCATCAAAACCAATGAAATAGATATATCATCAAATACAAAGTAATGGCAAGTTTTCTTTTCTAGGAAAGGAATAAGAGTTCGTTCCTTTGAAGTTACCTTGAAGCAAATATATTTCTGAGCTTTTTATTCCATCTGTCAATCTCCCTCTATTTTTTTTTTATAGCATGAAGAGAGAACCTTAGCCAAGATAATATATAAATTGCAAGGCTAGTATCAGTCACCTGCCAAAACTTAACCAGTGTGAGAAAGATAATGAAAATGTTTAGACTCTGAAAAAAAAAAAGGATCATTCTTGTTAGTACACAATTGAGAGACATTTCTGACATACCCGACCAAAATGAATTTACTCTTGGGTCAAACTGACACAAAAACTTACTTTACTGAATTGGTTTGTTTTTGCCTATCCAGTAAGAATATGCTAGAAAGAAGTTAGATGGAGGTAACTTCCAGGTCTTCTGCATTTCCCCAAATCACAGAACTTCAGAATTGGAAGGGATTTTGGAGGCCATCTGATTAATCCATGCATGAATAAGAACTCTCTCAATAGCATAACTGACAAATGGTCATCCATCTTGGGATTTAAGATCTTTAATGAGGAGGGATCTACAACCTCTTGTAGTGTTCCATTCCATTTTAAGAAAGTTTTATTTATTAGAAAGTTTTCCCTGACATCAAACTTATACCTTCCTTTCTGCTGCTTCTACCTAATGCTACTTATTAGCTCATCTGGAGCCAAATGAAATGAGCTTAATGTTTTCTTCACCTGACAGCTCTTCAAATATTTAAGAAAAGCTCTTATGTCCCATAAGTCATCTCTTCTCCATGCTAAGTATTCCCAGTTTCTTCAGCTGATTTTATTATGGCATGAGCTACAGGCCCTTCCCCCTCCTAGATCCATCCTCTAGGCCAGAATTTCTTAATATTATTTTTTGAACCCCATGCACCCCTTTGACACATAAAGTCTCTGGACAACTCAGAAAAATGTTTTCGAATGTATAAAATAAAATACACAGAATTTCAAAGGAAATCAATTATATTAAAAGGTAGTTTTTGAAATTTGTTTTAAGTTCACAAATTCTAGGTTATGAATCTCTACTCTAGATATTCTCCAATAAATAAATAAATATATATATATATATATACACACAGGTTGACTAGAATAGACGACAATCCTCCTGATGTCTTTGGACAAGAACAAAGTACAGTGGGACTGTCACTGCTGTTGTCTCAACAATCCAGAAAATGGTTTCAGAAGACTGAAGACTGAAGAAGTACCTCCGGGCTTCCACTCCCCAAAATATGTGGAGCCCTTTTATATTAAGGAAGTCAATGGAATGGGGTCTTCAAGTGAAAGCTATGATTGAACATGAAATGGTCATCTTTCTCTACCTCTAATTGTTTTATAGGGAAACTACTCCCAATTCAGAAAAAGTGAACACAAATTTAGCAATGTTAAGTCAAGAAACTTCATAACTTCTCACTTGGTATTCAGTGAATCCTTAGGAAAAAAATTCTGCCTAAAGGCAAGAGAGCAATGCAAACTTTCAAAAGAGAATCTTGACAAAATACTACCACAATGTTTCTAAAGCCTGAGGCTTCACCACCCAATCTATAACACCTTTGGTTACCAATAGATTTTTTATACACAAAAGATAATGCTTACATAAATCAGAACTCATTTGAGTTGGCTTGTAACTCTGTGCCAAACTCAAGTTTCTTGGAAGTCTATTGAACTGATTCTAATCATTTTCACACACACAAAGTCACTTCTTATTAGAAAGGGAGAAATAAAGGGAGTTATGAATCAGTTTGAGGAGATTCGTCCCACCCATCAATCTGATGGGCTTACAAGGTGTGGGCCAATGACTACAAGCAACTGAAGGGATATATCTAATGGCAGGTGAGCATGTCCACTGACACCATATTGATTGGCTTTCTGAGACTAGAATTGCCTCCTTATGATTGGATAACGGAGGATCAGTAGACATCCCTTTTGTCAATAATAGTGAACTAATAGGTTTTTGTGTATCTCTGGATGACCACCTATAAGTTTGGAGAGAAAAGAGGATGTGGCAGAAGAGAAAGTTTGACTTCTATATTCCTGGGAAGAGCTAAAGATTATTTGTAGCATAATCGTATCTTGAATGGCATATTACCTGATAGGATTTCAAGACCACTATTCCTGATCAACAATCTGCTCTTTAGATGAGAAGCAATGTTCAATTCACTTTACAGCATGACTTTAGCCTTCTAGCCAGAGAAAGATTTCCTGGGCAGCCAAAGCTTTGGAATTTGTCTTATAGGTGATACCAAGTTTGAGATTGCCTGAGCTGAAGAGTTCAGACACTAAATTCTCTAGAGAGGACAGATTTCCTGATATATCGGGCTTCTTGGAGAGAATAGTTTTTATGGTTTTTGTACTGTAACATCCTACTTAGAGAGCAAAGACAGCACATTAGTCAGCATAGGCTTGAAAGAAAAGACATTGCTTATTCAGAAGCAACTTTCTTCTCTCCCTCCCTGCTCCCCTCAATCAATCAACAAATAGTTATTAAGAACCAACTATGTGCCAGGTGCTAGGGATACATGTATAAAGAATAAAGCAATCCCTACTGACAAAGAACTTGCATTCTAATGTGGGAAGTACATTTATCTCCATTGGGCTGTCTCGATGACCAGGTACCATGATAAGTTTGAAAGGACTATGTATGATCCCATGGAAGGAATTTCACTTGTAGTTCCAGTATTGTCCAGTTTAGTTAACTTGGGGATTGGGATAGGAGCTAGATAATGGGATATTTAAGTATTCATTTTATTATTTATATATGCTGAGGGGCATCCTCTAAGCCCTTTGTTGTTTGTGCATTTTTGGTGAGAAATAAAAGGTACCTTATACTTGCTAGGCATTTAGTGTCTTGTACTTATAAGGAAACAAGGTAGGAACCTTTTCATCCATGTTTGGGGAAATTTAAACATGAGCCATACTCTGAATACTTTTTAAATTTTGGGAACAACCTTAAGTGGGGAATATAGATCTAAGAGAAAAACTGACCCTCCTTGGGACCAGTACCCTGATATTTTAGCTAGTTTATGTGAGTACAGAGCCTAGAGGGTCCAACCCATGAAATATTCAAGGAGTCACACTTATAGCTCATGGCCTGGAGATTACCTAACACAGAAGCTCTGTGTATAGTATCAAAGCACTTGCAACTTTCTCCAGGGCCTCTCTTCACTCTCTTCCAGTGCTGGGACAAACTCTTTTTCCTCACTTGAACCTCACTTGAATATATATATATATGTGTGTGGGGGGGGGGGGGGGAAATGTCATTTCATACTTGCTATGCATTTAATGTTTTAGTGCCTTATTGGAATGAGGATAAAGAGCTTTTTCTCCACATTTGGAGAAATCCAAACATGAGCTTTCATTGTTGTTGTTATTTAGTCAAGTCAGTAATGTCCAATTCTTCGTGAACCTATTTGGGATTTTCTTGGCAAAAATACTGTCATTTCCTTCTCCATCTCATTTTACAGATCAGGAAACAGGCAAGCAAGATGAAGTGACTTACGTAGGATCACATAGCTAATAAATTTGTTTTGAACTCAGTCCTGAACAAATCTAGTTTGAACTTCCTGACTCTAGATTTGATGCTCTATCCATTGTATCACCTTCACTGCTCCAGCATAAGCCATAATAAGAATATATAAAAATGTCTGGGAGCAATTTGGTGAGGAATACATGAGAATGGAAACTCATGAGACTGGGACAACTCTTGTCCTTGATCTCTTTAGGGAGAAATAGATGCCTCATGTCAGCTTCTTGATGGAGTTGCTTCTCTTAGAGTCACTTCTCTGCTATTTTTGAACACAAAAGCCCTCAACCCAGAATCTGCAGTCTCCCAGGTCTGCTCTTTTGACTGAAGTGGAATTATATTTTTTAGCAAAAAAAAAATCCATTCTCTTAAGCCTGGAATCTGCAAAGCCCTTCAGATCAACTCTTGGCTTTGAAGGTTGTTTTGCTCATGAGCCATAGAGAGCAGAGAAGATAATGTAGACAAACCTCTGAGAGTTTTTCCATTTTTAACTAGATGACACTAGAGAGAAAGACAATTCTGCACCACTCCCTCCAATACCCAACCAGCTCAGCTATTCAAATAGTAAAGAATTTTGTTTTTTCTAATCATCGCCCAAAATCAGAGCTTCCCTCCAATCATATCAACTCCTTGCATCATCTGCACAAATTGTCTGTTGCTAGTTTGTCTCAACAGAGCTCACATCAAATTCATTGGTATTATTTACTTCTTTTTGTTTTGCTTCTCTAGAGACTTCTCAGTTCCATTGGCTTCTTAGCTTCATTGATTTCTGTCTTTGGACTTCTATATAAAGAATCTAAAAATGATTTTCTAATTTCTCTTCTCATGACTTCTTATTTGTCTTTTTATGTCTCTTTCTTCCAATCAAGGACTGCTCTGGTATAATAAATCACCTCCAACTTAGGTCGAAAAACCCCAAATCCACATTTCCAACAAATATTAGTCAGTATATAAATGTCTCATACTGATTCTTTGATTCAGAGTTTATTGAAAATAAGCTTCTAAGACCTAAAAACAGACATGTAATTTAGGTGCTGGGAAACAATTCAGTACAGCCATCTTTAGCATCAATCAATACTTTTGCCTCCAAGGAACTACTTACCCTCAGTGCCTCTCTGAATCATTTGGGTCTTTCCCCAAGTATGTTTATCAGTAGAAATTCTTCTCTTGCAGATCCTTTCAAAAACTATTTGTATTTCCTCAAGGTATTTTTACTCTGTGTCTCATACAAATATCCTTTCTTTTCCACTTTTAATAAATAAAATATTGACATAATTTAAGAGGTAGTACCCTATGTAATCAAATGAATTATAGATTCTATTATCTATTACAGATTTGTGAGTCTCCTTTAGTGATTAGATCACAATTTATTCACACCTGCTTATACTGTATAATTCTTATCCATGGCCTAACAAAAAGCTGTTCCCATGGAATTCACTCAACATGTTGGAGGCCTTTATCACCTTCTTCTGATATCTTGAGGATACCAATGGAGCACTGTGTTCATCTATCATATATTGTTCTTGATAGATGGCCAGTCCACCTTCTTTTCATATCATTCTTCACTCTATTTGCCTCAGTTTCCTCCTCTGTAAAATGAGATGGATAAAAAAAATAAATACATGAGGAAAAAGAACAACCTCAACAAAATAGCTAAAAATGAATGATGACAACATCATTAAGAACAAAAGTAGGGATATGAAAAGATACCTTTACTCACTCCTTTGCAGATGTTAGGCATCCACAATTATGGAATATTGTATAAGTCAAGTTATTTTGTAATCTCTTTTTCTTTTTAAAAATGTGTTTATTACAAGGGATAGCTCCTTGGGATGGGGTAGGGTTAAGGAAACTTTAGAAACCGTAGAAACAAAAGCTATAAATAAAAATAATATTTTAGAAAGCAAAAATTAAAGACACAGAAAAATGAGATGGAGAAGGAAATGGCAAACCTTGTCAGAATTTTTACCAAGAGAACCCCAAATGAGGTCACAAAGAGTTGGACAAAACTGAATTAATTGAAGGACAACAACAAAAATGGCTCATCCTTTATTCCTATTCTTTGAAATTGCTCATTGATTATATATTGCAGCCTGCTCATTCCCAACATGTGTCTCACCATTACCTTCTGGGTAATACTCATCTTTAGCTCTTCAGATACATGGTACTTTATATCTCACTGCCATATTGAAATAGTTGTACACTATTCATATTGAAAAGCCTTTGCTTTCATGAGAAGTTTGGTGTCATTAAAAGATCTTTGAAATTTCCCCAAAGCAATCTAATTCTCTTCCTCCTGTTCAAAACTGAGCCTATTTCATTACACATTTGCATTGTCCAGATATAAATGTGGTTGGACAGATTCTACAGGGGGCCCATCCAAATGCTGGCTGAAATCTGTACAATAGATATTCTTTGCCATTTGTTTTCTCCTTTGTGGATGGACCAGACAAAGCCCTCTGAGTGAGTACAGATCTCTTGTAGAAACTTCTTCATTATTCTAATTCATGCAATCAATACAATATTATCCCCTAAGAAGTGCCTCTGGAGGATCCTGCCAATCACGGATTGCCAAGCAAGGTATTCGGTCTCAACTTGGTACTGAATCTCCCCCATCAGGGGGGCAAATATCCTTGGCAAGCATATATGCTTCTGTTTTATGCCTTAACTGATGCTTAGACGTATTTGACAGGACTTTCAGCAAGGACCAGTTCTTCACTAAGGCTTTGGTGAACAGCGATCCCTCAGCTATTGCAGGAATGACGTTCCAGACACCCCCTCAAAAGGTGAAATCCCATGCAGTTGCAGGAGAGCAAACAGATCGATGCTACAGTCACTGAGCCAATCAGCTCCCAGGATGCAGAATGCAGCTCTGGTGAGGGTCCCCAGCTGTCTGTTAGGAATTAGTTCAACCCAACCCATCCCACTTCAGGTACATCATCTCTTATCTCAAGTCAGCTCAGCTTTCCCAAGGGGGACAGAAGGAGTGGCCTGGGGGCCAAAGGGACAGAGGGGGCCCAGCCAGCATGAAAGGGGCAGTTAGGGCAGCCCGGCTTCTCTGACTCCTGGCTATCTGGGCATGGTAGAGAAGGGCTCCCCTGTCCCTGGGCCCCACTTCTAGGGGCCCAGCATCCCTGTGTCCTCTGTTGCAGAGACACTTTCTCCAACAGTACTCTGGAGTTGCAAGTTGAAGGAGAAAGGTGTGTGACTGAGACATCCTGGAAATCCATCCATCAAACAATTGGCCTTGAGGATTTACTAGCTGTGGGGAGGGAATATCTCCAGTCTTCCTGGTGGACAACCGGACTGGGGAAAAGATCTCTACCTTGCTGGGACATCTGAGGACATCAGCTGGACTCCTGTACCTGACTCACCAAGGACGCTTTGTTTGTGAGAAGTCCAGTTACCTGTTGGACTTGTCTTTAGGAATTCATGTAATTAGTTAAGGTAGTTAAATAGTGGGTTTAATTAGAGGGTAAAGCAGTCAGATTTCCCTTCTCCCATTTTCCTTCCCTTCATCCCTTCTCTGTTAAATAAATTCAATAATTTTATATGTACTCTTTTACCACTATTATTTTCCTTCCCCCTTTCCAAATTTATATATATATATGTATATATATATATATATATATTAACACCTCAGAGGCGTCCTGTCAATGTTTTGCATGTCTTCAAGAATTCATTGGCTTCTCCTCCCATCACCCTGCTCTGGTCTGCTCTCTCCTCTTGGTTTGGTGTGACTCCCTTGTGCACCAGACCCTGCCCTCTCCAGCTTCTCTGCTCCCTACACTCCTGCCCCCTCCCCCCCATCCCATCCTAGTCCTGCCTCCCCCAGGCTCCCACCCCAGCCCCTGTTCCTTCCCCCTCTTCTCCCGCTGTGGGCAACCTCCCAGACCAGGTGGGCCCCTGCTAGGATCCCTGCACTTTTTGTTCTTGCCCCAGCCTGGCTGTGTGTCCACAGGTCTCATTCCTCCTCATGGCAATCACATACATCTGAGCCCCAGATTCCCCCTCTCCCACCCCAAAGATGGGGGATTGAACTAGTCCTCTAGTCAGTGTTTTGTCCAGAGACCCCCTTCCTGTCCCCAAGCTTGTCTCCATCTTAGAGGTTTATACAGAAAGATGTTCTCCCTCCTTAGCCCTCCATTGCCCCCTGGTTCTGTTACTCAGTCCTGATGAGCACCTTGCCTGGGCTCAGTGGCTCTCTTGGTTGGATGGTGGGTAGGGGTAGGGGCAGGGAGTTGCTGTTGGATTTTTCCATTCAATAAACTGGTGGTTTCTTACCAACCCCCCCCCCAAAAAAAAACAACAAATAAGTCTCGCAATATAGTGAAAAAGTGATACATAATTCGATTTTTTTGAAACCCACAATACAGTGAAGCCCCCATAAGTGAACCAGGATGTAGCAAGGGACAACTGCATATGAACTATAAAAATTAGTAGATCATTGGACAATTGCTCCTTCCATCATTGTAAAGAGAAAGAGCAACTTGCTTACTCACAAATGAACCCCTGCAACTGGTCAGGACCTCTAAGGACATTTAGTGCCCTCTGGAGAGTAAATCAAACCCTTTAATAAGCAGGATAGACATAATGCAGCAAAATATTAGCTCATTAAGAGTCTGAGTAAAAAAGATCACCCACAAGACAGGAAACCAGACAATGGATCAGAATGTGATATTTTAAATGAAAGAAAACTCTGAGTACTGTAACCTAATAACCTTTTCTTTAAGTGAGAAGAGCTCCAATTTAGATTGAGTGAGTATTGAACTGAAAGGTGGTTCTTTATCTGCCTAGAATTTTAGCTTCAGAAATTCCTCAAGTACAGAGAAAACCCACAGAGCCTTAACACCCTGATGTCTAATTTGGGTTCCCCAAAAGTTCTAGTTCAGGGACACAGCCCTGTTGCTCTGATAATGATCCTAACAACCTAATGCTATCAACCAGCTAGATAAAGGTCAACGGATCAGCAGGATTCAAGAGAGCCGGGTCCATTTGACCCATGAGAAGACTAGCATGACACCAATAAGGGCTTAAGAGCATATATTCAGATACATGCTAATTATCTTTGCATGCTGCTCTTACACTAGGTTTGAGTAAGCTTCTCTTTTATTTCTTTTCTTTTTATATTTAGCCACTTAAGTGCTCATGATATGCATTTATTGTAGTATTTACATTTTTGCAATATTTTTCCATTTGTTTATTTGTAGATATAATATAAATATATTAGATATAATATATTTATATATAAATATAATAAAACTCATGTTTTATTATTGTTGTTTATTACGTATTGACAATGACATAAATAGTGACATGTTTATTATGTATTGACATTTATCGACATTATAATGTATTGGCATTCTGTTTTCATTTTCTCTGTTTTGTTTGCTTTTGCTATTTGTGCTTTTAGCCTTTGTGCTTTGGATTTACGTGTCCTACCCTGAAATGTATCCTGCATGTAATTTTGATGTCTAGCCAGTTAAAGCGACCTGTTAAAGGTTACTGTTTATGCCGGTAATGTGCCTTTGATGTAATCCCAATTTTGAGACAACCATTTTCCCCCTTTCCTTGAATATATGGGCTTAAAAAAAAGCACTGAAGTAACCTGAAAGGAAACGAGTTGCTAAGGGAGCTCCACCCACCTCAAGAGTGGGGAGCAAATTCCCCAGGCATGTATAGTCGGGTCCCTGACTCAAAAGCGATTAATATCTCAGCCTACTCTACCTGCCAAGTGCTGTCTGATGGTGAGATATAATGTATAAATGTTTTCTATATGTAGATACCTATAAATGTGTCTTCATATGTATCACACATGTGCTTGTGTGCTTATTGATGCACAATACACACATCCATATCATATATATCCACATAACCAGATCCAGGTCTATATTTACCCCTATACCAACTTCAGGCTACTGGCGCCCTGCTAATTCCCCAATCCTTGGGGGGGGGGGGGCAAAGTCTTTTTGCCTGGAGTCTCCCAGAGAAGGGAATCATTTTCGTAAGCCTCATGGCAACAGACCTTTTTTCCTTCCTACTTTGGCTCTCTATTGCCACCTTGACTCCACTGAGGAAATGTATGAATCGTTCTTCTCAATAAGGGAAAGGCATCATAAAAGTTTAAAGATCCAGTCTGGGAGAGAGCTGGGTTACCAAAGGTCTCATAGGTGCGATTCTATGTGAAGGGTACATTGTGACCTCATGGACAAGTGATGCCTCACATCAGCCAACAAAGAAAAAAAAGGAAGGAAAAAGAACAGAGAAGGGAACAAGTTATAGAATAAAGAGGGCAGGATTTCCCTGGTCATGTCCACAGATCTCTGACTTCTATATATTTCTTGGCTATTATATCATTTGTTCAGTCAAAGGGAAGACCAGAAAGCTCAATCTAACCTTAAATGCATGCTGCATCATCTATTTCATTTAGATTGTACCTCCTTAGCCAGTAAATCCAAGGCTTCTTTCCCTCCACCCTCACCCTGCCACCCCGCCCTACCCCCTAATCACAGGAAGGAAATTGGCAGCATTAAAATAATTAATAGAACCAAGGAAAGCACAAAGCATCATGAACTCCTTTATGTAATTCACAGAGCCACAGCCTAGGAAGCGCACCATTCTTTGTTGTACAGCTCAAGGCTGATACTGTCTATTCTGTATTGACTCGGATGCTGACATTAGCTACAAAGTCAGTCTTGAGGCTTCTCATTGTATGGGCTCAAACACTCAGGACCAGCTTGCCTGGGTGACTAATTCTACATCTCATGAATCTGCTTCAGAACCACAAATCTTCCAATGGATCCATTCACCATAATGGTCTTATCACGAAGGGAGATAAGTAATGATCAGAAAATGGTTTGAAAAGAAAGGCAGCATGGGCTAGTGAATAGAGAATCTCAGAATCACAAAGGCTTGAGTTCATGTCTTTTTCACACCCTGTTATATCCTGACATTGATTCTGGAGGAGTCATTTATCCTCTCTGTAGCCCAGGGAATAATCTAAAACCATAAAGTCACATAATTTAATTTAAATGGATAGGAAGAATTTCTTTACTTTTGTTCTTGTTCAGTCGTTTTTCAGTCATGTGTGACTCTGATTCCTTTTGGGGTTTTCTTGACAGAGTCAGTAGAAAGGTTTGGCATTTCCTTCTACATCTCATTTTACAGAGGAGGAAAGTGAGGCAAATAAGGTTAAGTGACTTGCCCAAGCTCACACAGCTTGTAAAAATCCAAGACCAAATTTGAACTCAGGAAGATGAGTCATCTTGTCTTCAAATCTGGTACTCTATCCTCTGTGCCACTTAACTGCTCCAGTTTCTTTACTAGATGTTCTGTTTGCCAATGAAACCTCAAGTCCAATTTAAAAAAAAAAAAGAAAAGGTAATTGAGTGATGGCTGGCCATGGCCATGAAGAACACCATTCTCTGTAGCCCAGGGAAGATGGTTTTCCAATATGGGATTCAGATACTTAATCTTCTCTTGGGCATAAGGAAGCTTCTTCTCTTTGCATCCTGCACAGAACATAGAGGCAGCCTAATTATAGGGTTTCTTGCTACAGTCACTTCCCCAGCAGAAGAGTCACATCCATCATTGCTCAGTTCTATTCTATTAAAATAGTCATGTAAGAAAAACATCTCTCTTCCTCACTCCCTCTTTATAAAAGCACCTGGGTACCATGGTGACCAGCACGCTAATCATAGGTAACTGGATAGACCAGTCAACATTGCAGTGCACGCTGTTCTGCAAACAGAAGACAGGTCGTTTGCACACAAGTCACTCAAGAAGAATGATTCAAGGACATAGTGAAATGGAATTTGAATCAAGGTAGCATTGGTATCAACAGCAGGGTCATAACTGTGCTTACAAGCAGCCTTTGCTGGCACAGAGGAATCAGACAGTAGAGGGTTTAGTTGAAGTAATTGTGTGTGTGTGTGTGTGTGTGTGTGTGTGTGTGTGAAGGCTAAACTACTCTTTACTGGTAATTTGGGCAACCTTGAAGTACAAATAATTCCCTACCAACGTAAGGAGTGGACATTCCGAGTCCATATCCAGGACTCTTCTGATGTATGTGATTCAATTCCATTCAACAGACAGCTATGAGATGGTAGATGCCTATATGGTCCAATAATCTTTAAAGCACCATTCAGATTTAATCCTAGGGATATTTTCACTACTTTCTTGATAGGACATTCATAAGGAAAATGCCTTGTAAGCCTTTACATGCTACCAAAATGCCAATTGTTATTGTGACGTTTTGCTAGGAAAGGATTCTGGGAATAGTAATTTAATGTAATTCAGGAATAAGGTCTAAGTGCTGTCCAGTGTCTACCCTCTAGTGCATTATAGGCCCTGCCCAACAGCAGAGGGAGCTTTGGGATGACATCCCAAGAGACCTCTCTGACTCTCAGAGTGCTGGCCACCTCTCAACTCCTAACTTGACCCCTTTTGTGAGTGGTAACATTTCTCTGTGTTAGTCTAACATTTTGGTAATAAGGATATATCCAGTCAGATCTTGAAACAGTTTCTATCCTATTATATAAAATTCCCTTGCATTTCAAATGAGGTCATTTCATTTATAAAGGCATAATGGAATACTAGAAAACATTTTTTTAATTTAAAAACAAAATTTATCAATGTAACCCAATGGGAATTTCTCAGGATTCATAGAACAGATGAAACCTCGTTTTTGGTAAATACGCTAAAATAATGGGAACTTAATTTCACCTCATAGCTGCTCCCACAGCAAGAGCTTAACTTATTGTTGTATTGATTATCTAGATTTAAGAAAGTGGTGGGAAAATGTAGTTTATGTAATGTAGTTTAAATGTAAATGTGTGTTCTACCCACATTTTTTGGAGGGGAGAACGCCAATTGTTAAATTAAGCCAGTGTGCCACTAAAATAAAGTCTATTTTCATTAGCTTCCTGAACTCACCAAATATAACTTAAAATCAAGGTATTAGTTATAATCAATCCCTAGGACACCTAAAATAGCTAGTCTTGATCCTTGATCTTATTATGTAAGTAATTCTCTCTTCAACAGTAAATAAGAAAATAAATACTATTATTGTAAATGGATATGTTGTTATAAAAGTTTGAGAAGTCTAAACGTTGACAATAGTGTCATCTTCCTAAGAAAGGAAAAAAAATCACTAACCTTTGGCCTGGAGCAAGGAGGGGAAAAGGTAATAAAAAGAGTTGGAGACTGAGATTTGTGGGAAAAGCATCAGACTTGGAATTAGGAAAAATAAGTGTGAATACCAAGACTGCCACTGGCTGACTCTGTAAGCTTAGGTAAGTCAATATCATTCATGGCCTTAGTTTCTTCATCTATAAAATGTGGAGTTAGATTAGATCAAAACTGGCATCTTGTGGCCTGGAGTCCTCTACCTACTTTTGTAGGGGAGCTGAGAATGGTTTCTACATTTTTTGAAATACAATTTTTTTATTTTAAAATATAAAAATCATTTTTAGCTCATCAGCCTACACAAGTAAGTGACAGACTGGATTTCGCCCTAAATATCTGTTTACTAGTCCCTGGACTAGATCATCAGAAAGAAAGAGTAAGAGAGAGATAGAGGGAGGGGGAGAAAGAGGAGGAGAAGAGAAGGAAATGGAAAAGAAGAGAAAGAGAGGGAGAATAAGAGAGAAGAAGGAAGAGGAGAGAAGGTGGAGGAGGAGGAGGGGGAAGAGCAGAAGGAGGAGCATGGGGAGTGGAATGTATTCAAGGGAAGTATAGAACATTCCTTAAAGGAAAGACTAGGTAGAGAATGGATGGAGTGAGGACTAGTGAGCTTATGGGGAGAAGGGAGAGACAGAGACCAAGACAGAGAAACACAGACACAGAAAGAGAGAAAAAAAGTCAATTGAAATAGTCTCATTAGGTTGGAACTTTGTAAGTATGCATGAGAGAGTCAGAAATAAGTGGAGGGTGGGGAAGTGAAGCAGTGTGTACTAAAGACTTGGAGGCTTGTGCTTTTCAAATTATAGTGCCTCCACCAATATTCAATGAAACTAGTCCTGGGAAGATGTTATGAAGAGTCAGTCAGGTTCTTTATGGAATAGTATATCTGAATGGCAAGTTTCTGAATTCTCTCTAACCCAGAGGGTTTTAACCCTTTTTGTATGTGTCATGGACCTCTATGGCAGTCTGGTGAAACCTATAGACTTCTTCTCAGAAAATATTTTTAAAAATACAAAATAAAATATGCAATATTACAAGGGAAGCCAACCATATTGCAAAATATTAGTTATATTTTCAAAACTAAAGAAAAAATTAACACCAAGTTAAGAAGACCTAATATAGGATCTATTTTAGGAAGAGACAGCCTGGGAGTAGGCTGCCCACAAGGGTGCAAAGCAGAGGACATGAGTGTAGTTTCTGATAGGTTTCTAGAATCATAGAATCAAATGAAAACTTGACAAAAGACTCTTCCTTCTAGTTAGCTAATTGGAGACAGAAAAGATAAATATGATGATGTGTAAAAAAGAAGAGAATTTTTAAAAGATAAGAGGATATCATCAATGCCTCACTAATTGAGACCCATCATCTATCCAGTTTTCATCTCTGAAAGAGGCTCTAAAGGACACATTGTGATAAGGCATAGTTGTTCTAGATGACTCCAACCTGAAAGGTTAGGTTTTCAATTCTAAAGGTGCATTTTTCACTCTGAATCTATCATCTAAAACTTTCCTAAAGAATTTTTGAGCAGTTTGTATTTCCTATATTAGAATAATAAATAGATGCATCTTATATTTGAAAAGAGTATTGGGCTTTAAAGCCAGAAGATTCTGGTTCAAGTTCTGGTTCTAATGATTAATAGCCAAGGATACACTGGAGGCAGCTCTTACCGGCTTAAAAGAGACAATTAGTTTTAGTGTGAGCATTTACATCTCAAAAATTGGCAAATGCTACAAATCAGGGCTTAATTTATTGCTTTGTTTACTGCCTAGACTTAAAATAATTGATAAAATGTTAATAATGACTATTAAATTTAAAGGTGTATCATGGGTACCTTTTTTCTTTTTTCAAAGTCAATTGTTAAACATTTACCAGCACACCCCTCTTGAGACCTGAGTCCTTGGGCAAGGCATTCAACTGTCTAGTTCGCAGTTTCTTCATTTGTAAAGTGGGATTAAGTGATCTATAAGTTTCCTTTTAACTCTAATAGTGTGTGATTCTATTCCAAGCCATTAATATCAGCTATCTGTGAGAGCAGTAGAGACAGGAGAAAAGAGACAAAGAATATTGGAACAAAAGTTGCCTTCTGGGTTTTTTCAAGAACTTTCATCTAAGCAGTGAAGCACAAAGGAATAAAGTTAGTTCTTGAGCAGAGAGATGAAGACCTTATAGACCTTGTCATTAAAATTGTTGGGAATAATTTAAGAAAAAAGAACTTCTGTATTCAACATCAAGGATAGCATTCACAGGACTTAGACTTAGACCTTAGAGATCATCAAGTCCAACCTTCAGTGGAGGAAGCTGAGGCTAAGTGAGGTTATATCTTGCCTGGGGTCATGCAGGTAGTAAGCATCCAAAGTGTAATTGGAACTGTGTCTTACTCCATGTCTAACACGTCAGCATATTCCTCCTAATTCCCACTCTGTTTCCCCTGACTCTACTTTTGCTTTTACATAGACTTGGAAGCGTGATTATAATAAGAAAGTCCACAATTACTCTATAAGATCACAGGACTTCAGACTAGAAGGTAGGACTTGAGAGATCACCTAATACAACCCCTTCAGAAATGAGCAGGTGATACAGTGACTGCTGGACTTAATAAAACCCTCTTTGAGATAGCTGCATGGTACACTGACTAGTGAACCTAGTGTCAAGAATACCCTGAATTCAAATCGACTTACTAGCTGTGTTATCCTTAACAAGTCATTGTTTGCCTCAGTTTCTTCATATGGGCTTACCTACTAGGGTTACTTCAAGGATGAAATGGGATAATATTTGTAAAGTCCTTTGCCAATTAGCTATATAATGATTCATTTTACATTGGAAGAAATAAGTTCTTGGTTCAAATCCTAGATCTGCTCATTAATATCTATGTGGCTTTAGCCAAATTAACTAATTTTTCCATATCTTGGACCCCATAGGCAATATTCCTTCTATTACCGCATGCTGCATAATCTGGACATTGTTCTGTTCTATTGCTAACCTCCTTGCTTGCTTTCAGCCCTCAGCATCTACTGTCCAACTCTGAGATACCTAAACCAGGAACTCTTGTCCTTAAAGCCTTAGAGACTATACTTCTGTCAGGACAGAAGGTATCATGGACCTACTTGTTCAAAGACTCTGAAGGAGGGGAAGATCACTTTCCCACAGATCATCTTTCCTTGGTAGATAAAGATTAGAAATTTTATCTTCCTTAATAGGGAGATTTCCATAATCTCCAAAATGCATTGTATAAAAAGACAAGCTGGTTATTAATGTGGCACTTGAATCACATACATATTTGGAAGGGGAAAATTGGGTCTACAATTGAGACATAGAAAAATGTGAGATTTTTCTAGTGAACAGAGTCCATGTCTCTGATGAGATTATACTTGCTAGTACATATTCATTAGAAACTTTTATAAATCATCATTACATCCTCTCCAGTCTAGCAACATTCAGGATACCATGGCATTTTGAAGACTTTAAGTGGGAGGTAAAGCTCTTCTATTTCCCCTTCCCCCAGCTGAAACACTTCCTTTATGGCAAGAGTTTTAATATTTGCTATGTGGAGAGAGTGGGAGGAAAAGAGATGAGAAAAGAAAGCTGTCTATAGGAACAAAAGAATGCAATGAAAGTGTTGCTTATTATCCATTAAGACCAAAATAGTGTAGTGCACACCCAAATAAGGAAATAGACCTTTGCCTAGAATATGCCATTGTAGGTAGCATCAACAGGGAATGCTCAAACTGGCTGAAGGGTCAGTGGCAAAGCAAAAAATGAAATAAATCCATATTTCCTGGTCCAAAACATCCAAAGTCAAATGACCTCCCTGATACTTATTTTCTCTGTCTCTGAAATAGTGATGCTACAATTTACTATTTATCTTGCACTATAAAAATGTCATAAAAATCATTGAATGGCTAGAGAGGACAAACAATCATCAAGGAAAGGTTTCCAAATACACTGAGATTTGAGAGGAAGGGATGTGAGTGCTAAATGTGTGTATCATCCTATTTCTGATAATGGAAGATTTAATTCTTTTAGCTCTGAAATTCCTGTCCTGGGACCCTTTTCTTAGTCTTAACTAAGCCTCAAATAGCCCATTAAATTTAGGAGGTCCCAGCCATAGTTCATTTTACTTCCTAAGCTATTTGTTCTCTCTCTGTCAAACACACACACACACACACACACACACACACACACACACACACACACACACACATTTTCCTATACAAGAACCATAATCAATCCTGCCACCACTATCTGAAAGGTTTAGTCAGTCTACTTTCCTATAGCTTCAAGCACCATCCCTGTAATTTTCTAAACCAAAACACCTATCTCTGTCTATACATTCCAATACATATGCTTTATAAATTCTTTGAGGGGAATAATTGTTCTCTGTTGCATAGTGTACTGCTTAGTGCATAGTAAGCACTTAATGAGGACTTATTCATTCATTTGATTATTCATCATCCATTTGTTTATATAAGAAGCTTGTAGTCAGATGGTTCTGAGGTGTATATATAAGGCTTATGATTTCCTGGAGTTGCCAAGGAGTGGCATATTCCCTACAAGGGTAGAGAGATTAACACATGCAAGATTATTAGGGCAATCAACAGACCTGATATCAATTTTTTCTTGGGAAAAAAAGAAAGAATAGGGTCCAAAATTGAGCAAAAACATAAACCAAAAGTCAGACTTCATCAAAGGCTGACTTCAAGGCCGACGCCCTTTTCACTACACCACACCAACCAAAAAAAATGAACAGAGGAAAAGACTTGAGATTTAGGTCCATTGAGAAATCTGAGGCCAAATGCCTACCACAAAAAATTTTTCAATGCTTTGATTTTCTTAGAAATGTGCTAATACAGGATGTCACAAAAATCTGAAAGTAATCTTAAGCTTTAATAGTTTCTTAAGTAGAAGTACTACAAATTTACAAAAATTACATTTAAAAATTAATTCTTTTCATTTTAAAAATTGGTATGTTTCTTATTAAAGTTCAATATAACTAGTGTCTTGTGTTATTCATTGTCACTTTTCCAATTTTGCAAAAACTTTCATCAGCTGCCAGTCCTTTGTAATCCTAACCTTAGGATCATTGAAAGAACAAGATTTTAGTGTATTTACAGGAATTTTGATGTGACCCCACAAGAAAAAGTCTAATAGAGATAGATCATGTGGACAATGTAGCGAAATAGGAAGATCTGCTTTACCAATACAATGGTCTGAGAAAGTATCATAAAATATTATTGTATTTCATTCTTACAACAATGCTTGGAGATAGACACTATTATTATCCCTACTTTACAGATGAGGAAATTTAGGCAATTAGAGGTTAAAAACTAGTAAAAGTCTGAGGCAGGATATGAACTCTGGTCTTTCTGACTCTGGTCAAGAGCTCAATACACTGCACCACCTAGGTATTGGGTAGTATTCAAATAGAAGTTATATGATCACTGGCAAACATGTCCATGCTTCAGATAGGACTTTAATTAGATGAATTATGAGATTCAATCCTTATCTCATTCTAAGATTCTTTGGTTTTATGCATTGACTTGAATTGAATTGGGGGTGGGAGTTTCAAGATGGAAGACTGTAGAAAGATGGATGGTCAACATCAACTCACTGCTGAGACTCCCTACCATAGCTACAAAACATGGGGATTATTGATAGGACAAGTCAATAATACCATCAGAGAAGCAGAAAAAGGATCAGGGTGAGATTACCCCAAACAAAAATTAAGGACTTTTGCACTACATAGAGCAAACCGTACTTTGGACTATATGGCAAGACTAGAAATGAGAATTTGCCAACCTTCCTCTGTGGAGGTCTTCTAGTACCATAGACTAAATAACAGAATCTAAGAGAATAAGAGATGGTAGAGAAAAATAAGGACATAGAATTAAGGTATGAGTAAAACGAAAGATAATCTCACATGATACATCCTGGAATGACTAGAAGGGAGCTATCCATAGATCATGGAGCCAAATGTCTTAACAGAACATGCCTGTTCTGTTAATGGGTCTGTAACAATTATTGCGCAAAATTGGAAATAATACGAATTCAATGGTTAAGGGAAATGGCTAAATAGATTTTGATATTTGAATGTAATGAGTTATGTTATTAGAAATGACAAAAATTGGAAATATAAAGACATTTAATGAGCAAGTAGCATGATAAAGTACAAAGAATGCTAGACTGGAATCAGAGGACCTTAGTTTGAGTCCAAAGTCCTTTACTATTTCTTTATGGACAAGCCACCTTCTCCCAGTGAAGTTCAGTTTATTCCCCTATAAAATGGGAATAATGGTACTTGCATGACATCTCACAAAGTCTCTGTGAAAAAATTGCTTTATAAGCCTTATGGTACCATATAAATATGAACTATTTTTATATTTTTCTAACTGATAAATCTATAATATAATGATAAAGACTATATTGATCAAGTACATTACTGCTACCATTGTAAGTAATGTTATCTATCAGCTCTCTAGAAGACATTCATTAAATATTTTTAATTAATTTAATTAATTAAAAATCAAATTAATTAAAAATAAATTTGCTGATTAACTTCTTATAAGGCATGTACCTATGCTTTAATAAACTTCAGTGTCTCCCAGTTACCTACAGAAACAAATATAGAATCCTCTATTTGGCTTTTAAAGACCATCATAACCTGTCTTTTCCTATCTTTAAACTTTTTTACACTTTACTACCTTCCACCTTCTCATGTACCCAGTGGCAAAGGCCTCCTTGATGTTCCTTATACAGGATGGTCTCATCTCCGAACTCTTGGTATTTTCAATGACTATCTGGGTCACCCCTCACCTCTGCTTCCTCCTCATGCCTAAAACTCCCTCCCTCCTCATGGCTCCAAGTTTCCCTGGTTTTCTTCAAGCCTCAGCTAACATTCTACCTTTTACAAGAAATTTTCCCCAGGCCTCATTAATCATTATGTCTTTCCTGAGATGAATTCCAATTTATTTTATATGTATTATATATATATATAATATGTGTGTATAAAAATATATACATACACACATATAATAGACACACAGATGTATACACATACATATATACATGTGTATATATACATATAAATAGGTAGAAAGATAGATAGATATAGATAGAAAGATAGGCAGATAGACAGACAGCAGACAGACAGACAGATAGATAGATAGATAGATAGATAGATAGATAGATAGATAGAGGGATGGATAGATAGATAGATAGATAGATAGATAGATAGATAGATAGATAGATGATAGATAGAAGGATGGATGGATGAATAGATAGATAGATAGATAGATAGATAGATAGATAGATAGATAGATGGAAGGATGGATGGATGAATAGATAGATAGATAGATAGATAGATAGATAGATAGATAGATAGATAGATAGATAGATAGATAGATAGATAGAGTTTGTACATATAGGCATATCTTGGAGATTCTTTAGGTTAGGTTCCAGACTACTGTAATAAAGTAAGTCACATGAATTTTTTGGTTTCCCAGTATATATAAAAGTTATGTTTGCTCTATACTATAGTCTTTTAAGAAATACTTTAGAATTTGAAAATGCTAACCATCATCTGAGCCTTCAAGTGAATTGTAATCTTTTTCCTAGTGGAGAGTGTTGCCTCCATGTTGATAGCTGCTGACAGATACAGGTGGTGGTTGCTGAAGGCTGGGGTGACTGTGGCAATTTCTTAAAATAAGTTTGCTGGTATTGATTGACTCTTCCTTTCATTTGAGCACTTAGAAGCCATTGTAAGGTTATTGATTGGTCTAATTTCAATATTGTGGTGTCCCAAAGGGGAACAGCTGGCGAAGTCAGACCACTCAAAAATGTATTGATTAAGTTCATCTTATATGGGCACAGTTAGTAGAGCCTCAAAACAATGATGAGTAACATCAAAGATCACAGATCACCTATCGCCATAACGGATATAATAATAATGAAAAAGTTTGACATTGTGAGAATTATCCATGTGCCACAAAGACATTATGCTATTGGAAAAAATGGAGTTGATAGATTTGTTCGATGCAGGGTTGCCACAAGCCTTCAATTTGTAAAAGAAAAAGCACAGTATCTTCAAAATATAGTAAAGCAAAGTGCAATAAAATGAAATACTCCTGTAGTTGTTCATATATTATCTCCCCCATTAGACTGAGAGTTCCTGGAGAACAAGGACTTGTCAATTGTTATTTTTTCTTTACTGTGTATCCCCAGAACGTGGCACAATTCCTAGCACATACTAGGTGTTTAATGAATGCTTGTTGACTTGATTTGACAACCTAACTTTGGCATAGGGTGAAAAAAACAAATGAGGTTAAGAAGTCTAGCAGAATAGAATATAGGAAAACTCATTTCTTGAGTGAATACAACAGAAAGATACTATTTTTTCTCCATATCAAAGAGGGCAATTTAAAAAAATTAAACATGTACAGCTAGACCAAATGGACAAAGAGCTGGAAACAAGACTGAAAAGGAGAAGGAGGGAGTGGGCTTGAATCCCTTTGGGGAAATTGCAGAGCTCTTGTACTGACCTCAAGTTTCCTATCCAAGTGGAGGTCCATCTTATCCATACCAGCATTTTAGTGCTGCTGCTGAATATCAGTAAGACATGAAATGTTCCTATGTGTAAAGAATTAAAAAGGAGTGGAGGTACTAGAAAAGAATGTAGCAGATGTGAGTAGGCTGTCACATCTGACCAACGGAATGCTGTAAGAAGAACAGGAGTGAATAAGGTCATCAAGAAACTGTATGATAGAAAAGGGATGCAGACTAGCCACATGCAAGAGTAAGGGATAATAACAACAACAATAAAAACAACATTAAATAGCACTTATTATGTGCTAAGCATTTTATAATGTAATATTTATTTGCAAAAGATGGAGAAATTGAAAAAACAGGGGATAACAGAAAGTTTGTAGCAGGGTATGGAGAAGTTGAGGGGAGAGAGGGAATGTTGCTCGGTGAGGCAAAGGAGAGAGATGCCCCCTGCTGAGAGGAAGCAGCAAGGGTCTGATAAGGACTGTTTGTTGTTGAATGACTGAACTGATGTTCAGCTCCCTCTATGCCCCAAAAAAGATAGTCCACTTATCTGACTGTGAATTCAAATAAGATAAAGTTTAATAACCATTTGGATTAGAGAGATATCAGGGGGAAAGGGAAGAGGGAAGTCCCTAAATAAGATTGGAGCCTTCCTCAGCTTGGAGCTGAGGCCTGGCCTCACAGACTGGTAGAGGGTTTCTCCCACACCCATCTACTCTATATCTGTGTTAGTTTTGTCAAATTCAGAATCTTAGCAGTAGACAGCAAGCAACCAAAGAAAGTTCTAACCTTAAGAGCTGATCAGGCCTGTGTCTTTGGGATGAACCAAGAAGAGGCACTCCAAATCCAAACTGGGAAGCCAACACTACTCCCACCTCCAACACCAGGAAGGAAGTCCAACTGGTAGGAAGGAAGTGCTAGTCACAAGACCAAACTACCACTCCCAGTTGCCCCTTCCCCCACCAACTGTCAGTCTTGACAATTTTCTTTCTTGATATTCCCACTGTTGCTTGTTCCAACACAGTGACAGAAAGTTCAGAACTTATTTCTAGTTTCCTTTTCACAATAAACAACAATCTTAGCAGGATAATCTTGTTATATCTTCATTTTACAAAGAAGGAAGCTAAGGCAAACAGAGGTAAAGTGATTTGCCCAGCATAACACAACTAGTAAATATCTGAGATGGGAATTTTACTCAGGTCTTTCTAACTCCACACCCAGAAGTGTGCAATCTAGATGCTGAAATGATCAGTGAACCTGATGAGTTCAAGAGAACTGAGGGAAGCTTTCAACATGTTTTATAGACCCTTTGTAGAGAACATTGGGGAGCTCATGGGCAATAGTCATGCAGAATATATTGATATAGGTAAAGTGTAACCTGTATCTTAGGGGTGAACTCCCAAATCAATGATATCACAGATTCATTTGAGTAATTTAAGTATAGAGAGAACCAAAATCTTTACCTTGAGGTAGGACTCTCTTTGTCTCTATTTAAGCACTGAGTGTAGCTATCAAGAGCTACTATCTCTGAACCTCAGCCTTCTCCTTCTCCCCTTTTTGGAGATCTTTCAAGAGCAACCTGAATTAATTTGCATAAACCATCCTAACTTTTCTGAAGACCAGAAACAGAAAGACAGATGGAAAAAAAATGGCAGCAAACTCTAGGATTCCAAGGTATGTAGGAAGGAAGCACATGATTTTTCTTAGGTGTTAGATGAGGTAGAAGATAAATGAGAAAAACTCACTGTGAGCAGATGTTGAATGGAGAACAGAGAATTCTTCAGGTGATCCCAGATAGTTGAATTTCTATAGCCACCAGAAGAGAACCTTTGTATAGAATGTGGGATCATTAGAATCCAGTGCAAATAATAGGAATGAGGCTATTTTTGGAAAGGCCAGTAGCAATGTTGCTTGGTAGATGTGAGCAAATTGTCATATTACAAGGTTTTTTTCCTTGGGACAAAAAGCATGATCTGTCATGGGAGTTGAACTATAATGGGAGTGATGGAGATGAGTGACAAGAGCTATGAGAGAACCTACAACAATAACCATTACTGTAGGATAGCAATGGTGATGAAGTGATTTATGGAACCAATTTGGAGTGGAGAATCAATCAATCAATAAACATTTGTTAAGTGCAGAGAAGAACCAGTGGGGAATTATCACTGAAGAAGACCTACCCAGAAAGAAAAATGTAGCATAGATAAATGAACTTCACATGAAAGGAAATAAATATGGAGGGATGATTCTTGTCTGGCCTTGCCCTCTTGCATGCCTTCTGAGGGTTCTGGAAAGCTGTGAGTCACAGAGACTATATAGGTCTCTGGCAGGCAAGAGAGTGGTCTCTACCAGTGGTTGAAGAATTTAGTTACCACTGGGTTCTGTTACAAATCCCCTCTGAGTCCTTTTACTATATTAATAAAACTGTTCTATGTTGGGAAGCCTTGTGATTACTGAATGCCTCAGGGTATCTGGGGACTAGCTTTAATGGGGTGGCAGATAATGAAGTTTTCAGATGCCCTCTTGATAGGAACAATAAGCTAGACACATGAGAGCTATCCAAAGTATACCTGAACCCTTTGGGTCAGGAAAAAGCCTTTGAAGTAAGAGTTACACATATAAATACTATTTCTTCAACTCAAGTCAACAAAAAAGAAGGGATGAGGCAAATCTGCAGGTAGAGAAAAACCAGTCAAGGTTCAGGGATTCTTAATCTGGAATTGTGGGAGTCTATAAATAGAATTTGGCGAGTCCATGAACTTGGATGGGAAAAAATAATCTAATAATCTTTATTTTGTAAACCTATGGACTTTATTTTATGCAAATATAAACATTATTCTAAGATAGGGACCAAAGACTTCACACGACTCCTAAAAGAGTTCATGGTAAAAATCCCTGCTTTGTGTAAGCTTAGGAAAGAAGAATAGGTACTAATGACTATTTATTATTTATGAAGTCTTTTATTTGATGAGGAAGGGTAGCCTGTCTGGGGTAATTGGAGCTGGACCCCAGTTCAACAAGACAATTATTAAATTTTTAGTGTGAGCATTTACACCTCAACTACATTTAAGGTTTGATTTATTTTGTTATTTGGCTAGACCAAGAAAGTGATGGAGAAAATGTTATTAATGCACATTAAGCTTAAAAGTTTGTTTGCATTCATCTCGCACCCCCCCCCAAGAGCTGATTGTTAAACATTTACTAACACAACCCTAACTAGACTCACGAAGCTGCATTCTCAACACTCTCTGATGCTGATTTCTGAGAAAAGTCCAAGGCAATAATTTGGATCCCTCTTTCCCTGGAAGCCTCCTCTACTTCAGGGGAAAGACCCTTTGCTTGACAAGATAGGGAAAGAAAAATAATCCTGTTGTGAAAAATAATCCTGCTGCTCCCTGGGCATACTGAATTGACACTGATGGACACAGACAAGTATCTACAAGCTGTTCCACAGTGTGAGTCAGAGAGAAAGTTAAGCAGGAGCAGCAGTTGCTTTGACACCCCCGCTGAAGGGGGAGGAAGTAGGAGGGAAAGATTGCCTTGAGATCTGAATTGTGGTTTAAAAGACTTCGGTTGCTCTACAAGCCCACACTTCATGCTGGAGTAATTATGTGGGTGTAAATTGTGGGGCAGGGGTGGGAACAGGGAAATCGGATTGGGAGAGGTCTGATAATGGGGAAACCTAGACATGTGGGGTTTTAGGAAAGGAATTGGCCATTTGAATTCTCCTGAGGGCTTGGCATTCGCAATACACTTAGAAATGGCAGAGTTTTGTCAAAAGGTTCAAAAGAAACCAATATCTCAAGCTTTTTAATCCCAAGGGATGGAGAGCAAATGCTGGAAAGAGGGTGGAGCACGTGAGAATTCTGATGATATTGACAGAGTAGGGACAGCGCCTATTTCCACATGCCAGCAAAAACGATTTTCATACATGGCCATCCTCTCATCCCTCAGGGGTGCTCTTTTCCTCGTGTTTTTGAGAAAGGACCCAAGTCCCCTGACTCTCTTCTGGTGCGAGGCATCCTTTCATAATCCAGGAGAAAATTCCCTTCTACTGCTAATATACAAATGTAGGTATACAGGGCAAGTGGTAAAGCCTCAGATTACTCTTCATGTACCCTCGACCCTGCGCCCTCCTTCCTGAGAGGTCATGAGAATTGGGTTCCAAGTATGGAAGACCATGTATGAGAATTGAATGCAAAGAATAGTCTTGGGTGTATAAGGAGTTCCCAACTATGCATATTAAACTGATGCAAAATATTATATTAAAGGCTAATAATATAATTCCTTTTCCCTATCTAATAACATTTGCTTTTCTAAAGTAGCCTTAAATACCTTTACAAGAGATGCAGGAACTGTGTGGGAATTCGAGTCAATTTCAGATACTTAGTGGGCCATTTCAAGTTCTCCACAAATACAATAGGTAAGCAGCTTTCAAGTCTAGTGTAAAATCATCTCAGCTTAAAAAGAATGAATAACAAGACATTCTCAAATGCCCTTTTCACTGCCACACATTGAGAGACAGCATTGTATTGCAGGAAGGAAGGAAGGAAGGAAGGAAGGAAGGAAGGAAGGAAGGAAGGAAGGAAGGAAGGAAGGAAGGAAGGAAGGAAGGAAGGAAAGAAGGAAGGAAGGAAGGAAGGAAGGAAGGAAGGAAGGGAGGAAGGGAGGAAGGGAGGAAGGAAGGAAGGAAGGAAGGAAGGAAGGAAGGAAGGAAGGGAGGAAGGAAGGAAGGAAGGAAGGAAGGAAGGAAGGAAGGAAGGAAGGAAGGAAGGAAGGAAGGAAGGAAGGAAGGAAGGAAGGAAGGAAGGAAGGAAGGAAGGAAGGAAGGAAGGAAGGAAGGAAAGAAGGAAGGAAGGAAGGAAGGAAGGAAGGAAGGAAGGAAGGGAGGAAGGGAGGAAGGGAGGAAGGGAGGAAGGGAGGAAGGAAGGAAGGAAGGGAGGAAGGAAGGAAGGAAGGAAGGAAGGAAGGAAGGAAGGAAGGAAGGAAGGAAGGAAGGGAAGGAAGGAAGGAAGGAAGGAGGGAGGGAAGGAAGGAAGAAAGGAAGGAAGGGGAAGGAGGGAGGGAGGGAGGGAGGAAAGCAATTAACTGGTTGGGACTCAGGGAGAAGGACTCTTTTTTTCCCCTATGGTTTATAAAAGTGAATTGACAAAGCAACCATCTCTCTCTGACTACTGTTTCACCTTTTATTGGAAAGACATACCAACAATTAGTATGATGTGCCCAATAGTCCCCTTCCAGACAGGTAAATGTTAGATTGGAGTGCATCATGGGAGTTTTATGTGCATGCAAACAAAATGAGAGGAGAGATTCTGAGAATGGTTTCTCTGAGTCCAAAAAAATAGCAACAGGTCTATTAGGACACTATAAAATTTGCTGCTGAAATGTATGGCAGAAGGAAACCCAAGAATGCCTGCATCATCTGGGAGGATAGTTCACAGATAATGTGCATGGTCCTCCAAACTCTTATCTAGAAGAATTTTTCTTCCTTTCTCTCCAAATCCCTTAAATTTTTTTAAGGTTAGTCTTTAGTCCATAGAAGAAGGGTCTCCTGGATTTTCCTGCTAGCCTTGGGTGCTGCCTCATGGGAAGCTCCAAGTTAAGAGTTCCCAAGTTTGAGAGTTCAAAGCTCAGATTTTTAGAGAAGAAATTTCCTGATACAGTATGGTCCTAGGAGAAAAAAAATTTAATAAATAAAAAATTATTCAGAACTTCTGAGCAGTATTCTACTTGAAGAGCAAAGTCAGCAGTTAACATTGAATGAGAATGGACTTTTGCTTATTTATTTAATGATCTCAAATTGTGTTTGCCTTAGTGTATGTATGTGAAGAAGCCGCAGGGTGATGCTGTGAATGTCAAATTCCCTTTGAGGGATCTGTTGAGCACTTTGCATCTTCTATGTTTTCTGAGGGGAGAAGCAATAGTTATCCTATTTTGTGGGGGGGGGGAGGTTTTGGCCTCGTGGTACAAAGGAAAGATCACTAAGCTTAGACTCAGGAAGATATGAGTTCAAATTCCATATCAGATACTTACTTACTATGTGATCCTGAACGGGTCACTTAACTCCTATTTGCCTCACTTCCTCTGTAAAATAGGGATGCACTATAGAAGAAATAGCTAACCATTCCAGCATCTTTGCCAAGAAAAAGCCATGGACCTTTGTCCATGTCTAGGGTTGGCCATGACTGAACTGAACAACAACACCTATATACATTGCTCTCTTTGGTGCCTAAATAGGAGCTAGGACTTGTTATCTATGTTTGGAAAAAACCTAGATGTGAGTCAGTTATAGGTTATTCATGAAGATGTTTCTGGAATAACTCCAGGTGGAGGCAAGGAGCCAAAGAAAAACAATGACCCTTTTTGGGGTTGGCACCTGTGACTGAACCCAGCCTGGGTGACTCCAGAGGCTTTTGTTGGGAGTACTGGCCATAAATTACACTAAAGTCATATTAAGGGAGCAAAAAAAAAAGTTACTCAAGATAGGTGAGGTAACATTTTATGGAAGAGCTAACCTTGGAAAGGGATCATTTGCATGTGTAAAGGAGATAAAAGATGAATTGGGGAGGGATTTCCCAGATTCTTCCCAAATGTACTTGCTGCATATATTTTTAAAAAGTTTAACTTTCTAATTATGATTTGCTTATGCTAAGATTAAAGTGAATTCTCATCCCTGGCAGCCCTGTCTCTTGGTGGGGGGAAGGGGAATTTCATCACAGATGATCCATTCAATCAGTAGCTCCTTTATGTCCTTGACAGCTCCCTTGCCTACCTTGAGTGGGATGCAATTTCAACATTTTCATCTGTAATTGTTTTCTGAAAAAAAAAATGTTGCTAAGCCCTTAGTTCTGTCTGGAATTTACTGTTCATGCTGGATTCTGC